>NC_090308.1:58766590-59082500 GCF_039906515.1 Pseudorca crassidens
GAAGTTGTCAGAGAGAACTGTACTTGGAAGCTAGCCAGCGGAAGAGTCTTTGGGAAACTTTGGGAAAGCAGGTTCTGGTACTCAAGCCAAACCTACTGAGATAGAACCTGGTGACAATAGACCTCTCAGCTGCCTTCCAACTCTCATCTGAATCTAGAATTGGGACTGACTTCTAGAGCCTGTATGCAGGAGTGCTCCCAGCAGTAGCCGAAGTTTCCAATTTTGTTTGGACATGAACCCTGATCATCAAGTCTTTGATGCCTCAAACCTAATCATTCATCCATGGTATGGACACATAATCACTCTCACAGTTACCTCATACTCAAAGGTACAAAATATAACTTATTACCACATTATATTATCAGATTGTTTTAAGTACTGCAAAATAAATAAGTGAGGTTCTCTGACCAAGAGTGATGAAGGAGGACCACTTTAGGAAGAAGGGTCATGGAAGGCCTTCCTGAGCAGGTGGTGTTAGAGTTGAGTCCTGAAAGATGAGAAGAAGCTGGCCAAGCACCCTGCTGGCCCAAGAGTGTCCAGGCAGAGTTAAGAACAGATACAAAGCTCCTAAGCTCTGAGTGTTCAAGAAAAGGACACATCGTCCCGATGTGGTAGGAGAGAAGTGAGCAAGGGGAAGAGTGGAAAGAGGTAAAGTCAGAGCTCAGCCTGGAGCATATCACGGGTGCCTTATAGGCCAGTGTTCACATCCCACTGGGCTTTATACATAATTGTATTATTGACAATCTATACTTTGTAATTCCCTTACCTGTTTTATTCACCTGATTCTATGTATAAGATATAAGTTCCTTAAGGTCAGGACCCATTTACTGCTCGCCTGAATGTCCTTCATTCTAGCACCTAAAACAATGCCAGTATCCTCTTAGAGGCAGTGCTCAGAATAGCTAGTTGAGTGAAAACCTTAAGGGAAACCGGATAAAACATATTTTCTGTGTTGATCCAAAGTGTTTAGAATGGCCACTGACGGCTTGAGATTCTGGCTGAAGTATCCTAAAAACTAAGATGACATATTGCTATTACTAAGCTGATACCACATTTTGCCAGTATTAAAACACCAAAAATGATTTTAATTTGGTATTTACATCTGTTGATTTAATCCACATAGACAACACAATGGATAAATCCAATTGCTATGTAACTTACCAGGGGGTTTCAGTTTTCTGTTTTTCTTCTGTACCTACTATAGTATGATAGTGTCTCATTATCCTCGTTCTTCCTGTTCACTGTGTTTTGACTAGTGCTATGCCAGAGGCTGTTTCTGAAGGTGGTACCACTTTTGAGTGAGCCTGAAGTCAAAAAGGCAGGGTATAGGGAAATCTTGGCTCTATCACACACCAACACAGTAGTTCAGTGCAAATTATTTAATCCATTTTAGAATTAGTTTCTTTACCTACAAATTGGGGATAACAATTATACTTCCCTCCTAAGATCGTGGCACAATTAAGAGATGATGTGTATATAGCGTTTAGCCCAGTCTCTGGCATTTTGGGATCACCACATCTATGTCAACTGCTACTATTTTCATAATTATTGTAACATATACAAATATTCAAGCTTGGCCCCAGGTTTTTTTATTTAAAATGATCAAAATTTATACAAAAAAGTCTTACAAAATCCTGGCAGATCAAGGATGAGACAACTAGTAGGCAATAATACAGTAATTCATTTACATCATGTCAAAAATGACTGAAAATAAAACTTTATGGAAGAGTATATTTTTATAAAAATCTTTGCTTCAGAGTTTTCTGATAAATATTCGTTTTGGCCTGAGAACTACATAGTTGATTTCTGTATGAAACTGAATATTTTTTGAAAGTTAGAACTAAATTAGTTGGGTTATTTTTGCATGATGAAAGCGTGAAAACAAAACACCTTTTTTGCTAAAATATTATCTGGTCCTCGTTTCAGCCCAGAGGACTGAAAATACTATGAAATTAAAATTTCAAATGTGGGAAGGAAATTCTATAATATTTGTTAATTCTAGCCCCAAAATGTTCAAAGTTATTTTTGCTTCAAAATCTGGAACTGAACATGCACTTAACAATTTATTTCAATTCATACTGTTAGAAGCTTGCCCTATCTGCAGGTTTGAAGGTGTATTTGAAGTATTTCGCCTTTCTTTAGAGAAAGTTGCATAAAGTGGTAAGAGGAACAAGTCAAAACGGCTGTCTTTTAACATTGCTGGGGTATGCAGTTGTAAAATTTTTGAGGAAATAATAAATTATCTATATTTTAAACCAGGACATCTAAACACCATGTCATTGGTGTTCAAGGTGACGTTGTGCATGATCGGTGACATTTTTCAGAAAAAGAACAAAAAGCATCTCATTATGTATCACCCTTAAATAATTGTCTGAGATCAAATAATTTTACCCTGGATTCTCTATAGAACACTAGGATTATAATGGGCTTTATATATCAGGTGGGATAAGGAGTTAATACTGCAAAGGTGTTGGTTGAGAAATGCCATAGATACATGCCATTACATTCCTGGGTTTGGGGGCTCTGCAGCAGTGACCATTTGGGTTTTCCTATTAAAGGAAAATGTACTTCATATGGCTACATGGAATGTACCGAGTAATTGTGCTAATGTGGCTTCACTTGCTCTACTTTTCTATTTCCTTCTTTGAGAAGCTTAAATTTCAGTAGAACATGAATTTAGCATATATCTTGCATTTGATTAGATCACATTTTATATATTTTATGCATTTTAATCCAAGTTTGGCTCTGTGAACCTTACCATCTGTCTGGAGTTGTCATTGCATTTTATTTTTAATTTTAATTTACCCCATTATATTTTTGACTAAAAAGTGGTTTTATTTTTGGCAATTTCCTCACCTAGTGTCTTCTCTCCCTCTCATCCAGTTTCCACAATGCATCCAAAGAAGACCTTCTAAAACATAAATCTGATCACATTATTCCCAATTTAATCCCATTGTCTTTATAATAAGTCCAGAATCTTTAATTAGACTCATAAGACCTTGTATCATCTGGACCCTTTGAATATATCTCTGCACCTTCCTCTAGCCATGCTCTCTTTTGCCTCTGAGCCTCTGTACATGCTCTTCCCTCTACCTGGAATCATTTCTCCCACACTCTGCCTCAATAGGTCCTATTTCTTCCAAGAAGTTTTCACTTACAACCTTACCTTTTCCCCACACTATATATACTATAGCCTCCCATCTCATAGATTAAACAAATTGCATAAGGTCATGTAGCACTATGTGTCTGCCATACTAGAATGTAAACTCCAAGAGGAAACAGATACCATCTACATTATTTACTGTTAGGACTCCCACATCTAGTCTAGGGCCCGGGATATGACAGTGGCTCGGTAAGTGTTTATTAAAAGCCTGGATGGATGAGAAAGAAAAGCTACCATAGAAAATACTATACATATATTATTTATGATTTTTACTTATTAAATATGTACAAATTAAAAAATAATCTGTAGGTATAACTGAAATCAAAAGCACTTGTAGACTTTTATTTTATTTTAATCTTTTATTCTATAGGAGCAGCAGCTAACTGAACTGCTATATTTTGTGGGCTAGTGGATGGTAAATGCAATAAAAATTATCTCAGATCATAAGATGTTCTTTGTAATTAGACATTGTTATCTGAGTTTCAATTATTTATGATAATGCTTCATTGCATCTAAAATAAATAGTTATAGAGATTTAAAAATCAATACTCCAATTAGAAGCTTACTACACATAAATCTACAAAATTGCACAAGTTTAAGTTTGTGGCCAAAACACCCTATAAAAATGCCTCTAGGAATCAAGAAGTTTATGAGATACAATTCAGATTGCTGCTAAATCCAAAAATGAGAACTGCAGTTCCAGTCATAGGTAAGGTCTTTGGAGAACTTTACTATGCAACTCTGCTGATATGTTGAATATGCTGATTATGTTGACAGCTGCCAGCTTTTTCTCTTGATAGAAAACAAAAGGTTGCTTAGCCATGGACCCAAAGAAAAAATAACTATAAATTCTAGAGTTGTTTTTTTTTAAATTTTCATAAGAATTTATTTACTAATTTAGTTTAGTATTTTTTTTTTTTTTTGGTTTTCACTACTCTTTATTTATTTATTTATTTATTTAACATCTTTACTGGAGTATAATTGCTTTACAATGGTGTGTTAGTTTCTGCTTTATAACAAAGTGAATCAGCTATACGTATACATATATCCCCATATCTCTTGGAGCCCCACATTTAGTAATATCACATCTATTGGAATCAGGTGGGGAAACCTATTCTCCTGGATGTGGATGACCTTGTTGATATAATTTCCATCACTGTGCTGCCAGTCCTGTGGGTTCATAGTTTGCAGGACAATACACTAAGCATTAAGGAGTTTATAAATTTAGTAAATATTTACTCATCACATATTTTGTGACACTATGTTGGGAATACAGTGATGAATAAGACAGAGAAAAAATTTAACAAGTAGATTACAGATTGTTACTGAGGGCTATAAGGGAAACAAAAAAGTGATGGGGGACGGTTACCAAAAGGGAGTGAAGTGGGAACCAAATTTAGTATAGCTGGTCTGGAATGCCTCTTAGAGGAGAAGCAATCAGTGAAAACGCTGGGACACACGTTCTAGGCAGAGAAAGTGGCGAGTGCAAAGTTTCTGATGTAGAAGAGGGCTTGCTATATTTGAAGATAAGAAAGAAGACTAATGTGACTGGGGAATAGTGTGCATGAGATCAAGCTGGAGAGGTACTCAGATGTCAGATGAGATAGGATTTGCAGGGGTTTGGGTTTTAGTCTAAAAGCAAGGGAAGCCCTAGAAAGGTTTTATGCAAGGAGATAACATAATCTGATTTACATCGCTAAAACTCTCATTCTGGCTACTGTATGGAAAATGGATAATAGAGGAACGAGAAAGAAAGCAGAGAGCCCTTTTAGGCGGTTATTGTTGTAGTCCAGGTCTGAAATACGGCAGCAGAGATGATCAAATATATATTTTGGAGACAGAATTGATAGGACTTGTTCAAGGGTTGGATGTGAGAGGTGTGGCAAAGAGAAGAATCAAGAATGACTCTCAGATTACCTGATTTAAGCAACTTGGTAGAGAGTGGTCTCAATTATTGCCGACGAGTGAGTCTGGGGAAAGAACAGAATCCCGGATAAAGGAAAGTTCAACTAAAAGACATATACACCTGAAGTCACTTGCTGACTCAAAGACCGTCTTACTACATGGGAAAAACTTGGTAGCTGAAACAAATCAGGGAGTCAGGTAATAACCGCTTTGTGCTTACTTGTGAAAGATATGTTATTTGCCTACTGGTAGGAGACAGAGACAAGTGCTTTGGATTATTTGTTATGTGAAAATGACATACTAAACTCTAAAATCCCTCATGAACAACATCTGCATTCACAAGACAGAGATCAGGGACTCGGGGTGTTATTGTGGCGGTGACATTTTAAGCAATGGCTGCGGAATCCCTCCAAGGTCTCCGACTACACTCTGCTGGCAATAGTCATTAGTGAAAATCAATCTGAAATTCTCTCACTTATTTGCCTCTTTAAAAAATAAACTCCATTTCCTTCCAGTGCTATTCCAAAAAAGAAAATTCTATTGCCTTTTTAAAATCATAGATTTTTAGGAATATGTTTTTAAAAGAGCATCTGGTTTATTTCGCACTGAAAGCTGGTGATGAGAAGTGAGAAACATGGATCAAGTCAGCACCAAACACAGAGACTGTGAATAATTTACTTCATAATTGGCAAAAAAATATTTTATTCAAGTTATGCGCCACCATTACCTGTTATTAAAAAGCCTTGGTATTCATTGAAGGACAAAATTTGGAGGACTTTCTCTCCCCAAGCATTATATTTCTTACCTAGACATTTCCCACAATAAGAAAGTCAAGGTTATGAGAAAATATCTCTTTTGAGCTATTAATTTAAGTTTTAACCTGGGGTTTTCCCCTTTTTTCTTCCCCTATTAGCCACGAAACAGAGCTCTGTGCTTACTACTTCAGGGTTCAGTGAAAGCAGAATTTGCCTGCCAACTACTTCCTCCCTAGTTCACTTTTAGCGCCGAAGCTTAAGTCAGTTTTGCTAAGCATCCTGGAGAGACAGTAGGGTTGGAACAGAGAAAGAGAGACTTCTATTGAAATAGGGCGTCCAGATAAAATGCAGGAAACTCAGTTAAATTTGAATATCAAATAAACAACAAATAATTTTTAGTATATCCAAAATATAGCATGGGATATACTTAAATTTAAAATTGTTATTTATTTGAAATTCAAGTATACCTGAGCATCTTATAACTTTTGTTGTTGTTAAACTGGCAACCTTACCCTGAAAAAGACTTAGAGAGGGAGAGACCTCCTCTAACTAAAAACAAAGAAGGGGAAAGTTTGGGACTTTGGCTCTGTTCTAGCAATATATGACTGTACATGGCAGGGAGGTAGGAAGACCTCTAAGGAGAATGGCTGCGTGTAGTGCCTGTGGGACAGAAAATTTGATACGTATTTATAAAATTGATATTTTAATTATTTATAGTATTCTGATTCTCTATACTCATAATTACTCCCCACCCAAATGAATAGCACGTTATTTCATTGACAATATATTTCTATCACCTTCATACATGAATGACAACTTCACTGGATATAGATCATTTGTATACAAACTTTTATACCTTAAACTCTGAAGATATTACTCTATTGTCTTTTTTCATCTAATGTTATGAGCAGGCTTAGTGTAGGTATGACTTTTCTTCCTTTATAAGTAACTTGTTTTGCCTGCCTGGTTATTTTCACAATTCATTCTTTCTCCTTGGAGTTAATGACATTCAACAGAATATGCCTAAATATCCATCTTTTCTAGCCCTGCACAGTGACTCTGCTTCCTAGGCCTATTTTGACAAAGATCACTGCTTCTAAAGCACCCCCCCTCCTGCCATCACCTCCACCCTCAGGGACCAGCTCAAAGGTGACTGCTCAATAAATATAACCGTTTGAATCTCTGCCTGTTCCAGCAGCCAGCGTTCTCTCATGCTCTGCTTTCTTGGACTGCCCCACTCCCTGAACATCAATTAACATTAGTTTTCTTTACTTCTCTTGACAATATGACCTCCCTGTGCCAGTGGCAGCCAAGGAACTCTAGGCATACCAGCATGAAAGAGGCCACTAGCTTTTTTTTTTTTTTTTTTTAGCAGACTTTATTTTTTAGAGCAGTTTTCAGTTCCCAGCAAAATTGAACAGACGGCACAGAGATTTGCAATATCCTCCCCGTTCCTACATGTGCACAGCTTCCCCCAACATCAACGTCCTCCATCAGAGTGTGCATTTGTTCAATCAATAAGCCTACATTGACATTTCACTATCACCATGGCCTATAGTTTACGTTAGAGTTCACTCTTGGTGTTGTATATTCTATGGATTTGGACAAATGTATAAGGACATGTATCCCTCATTATAACATGATACGGAGCAGTGTAACTTCCCTAAAAAAGACCTGAGTATGAAATTAGTGGTTAAGTCCTATCTGAAAGTAGCTAGAATTTGGCATCTTTATATCTGGCCACCTGCTTATACTACCTGTTGATGAACTTAATAAACAATACATCACACACAGTAAAGATCATCTACGCCTTTGGTCCTGACTATTTCATAGCTACTTCCCCTTGTCCGCCATTGTTTTTCTAATTGTTCTTCTACAGGAAATAGAGGAACGATTCCCTTGTGGGATGAGCCAGGCCACTTCTGTAGCACTAGCTATATGGGAGAAGTGAAGGGAGAACAACACAAAATTTTTTTTTAAGAGTTGGAGCCAAGATACTGAGATGCCAGTAAGGAAGGAGGGGATAGAGGAATGCTTGCCCATTTCCCAATAGAAACTCCTTTGTTTAGCACATTAGCATATGTGGATGGGTTTTGGGAGTTCGTTTTTTTTATTTACTTGTGTAAGAGTTTCTCCTTCTTCTGGGGAGTGGATTAAGGGATAGAGAAAACTGCACTGGTTTCCAAACTTGTCTGCATGTTAGAATCACCAGGGGAGCTTGAAAAACATTGATGACTGTGTCTCCTTGCCTTGCCTTCAGCTACTGTGATTTAGCTGGTCTCAGATATGGCCTGGATCTTAGAATTTTTAAATCCCCAAGTCATTTCAGCATACAAACCACTTTGGGAATCACTTCCATAGAGTTGTCCAGCCAGGGGCCAAGACACATCAAAATCACGTGGAAGAGTTAAAAATATATACATTGCCTGAGTTTCCATCCTAGACCTCCTGAGTCAGAACCCCCAGTTGAAGGGCCAGAGCTCCTCAAGTGACTTCTCTGCAAACAGTAGCGACTATAGACAACAGCGGTCCTCATTAGCATGGCTACTACTCGAATAGATAGACCTTCATAGATGCCTGGAGCACCTTCTTTACTTCTCTCTAAGAATCCATGCCTCACACCCCCTTTTACAATTTGAACTGAACATAATTCCTTGCCTTTTTTTTTTTTTTCATTTAAAAGTCACAGTGACCTGTTACCTGCTGTCAGTTGTTCTGCCCTGCCTGGTTCTTAACATGCTTCCTGTGCCTGTGCTCTCGCTCCAGCTAAACTGAAAGCTTCCTGAGAGCCAAGGCTTCCCCGTGCTTTAGTCTGGATCTCACATCACCCTTCCTCTGGTTTTCAGTATAATGTCCTGTAGGTTACAAATCACAATACAGACATCATATGTATATGGAGAGAAATTTGTTCAAGGGACGTAAATGTAACTGAAAAGTAAAAAAGAAAAAAAAAAGATATTCATTTGTCCATAATTCTGAACGAAAATATTAAATTGATAAGTGGCTGGCAAATATTTAAAATTTTGGGATCTCTGAACTATATTATGTCTGTATTGTGCTTTGTACTTCACCAACCTATGTGATTGCTACCATAACCTTACTGGGAAGTAGACAAGACCATTTCATAGATGTATAATGATGGGGCCCAGAGGGAAGGTGACCTGCCCAGATCCCCCCTGACAGCTGGCAGACCCAGGTATAAAACACAATATTCCTGACTTTCAGTCCAGGTAGTTCCCTCCTATTTCTGTGATCTCAACTGCTCTCCATTCACCACTGACTCTCCACCTGCATCTTCAGTCCTTCCCTCTCTCCTAAGATCCACATTTCTAATGACATTTGAAAGAATTCCACCTGCATGTTCTAGCGATAAGTCAAACTCATTAGGCCTCAAAGGGAGACTTTATCAGTTGATCCCATCGCTTTTTTCCCAACTCCTATGTTTCTATAGCCCATTTAACAACTTGGCTATTTTTCTCATTTCCCTTTTCCCTTTTTCATTCACTTTTCTTAGCTTATCACTTGCAAGGCCCCATTGATTCAGTTTCAACAATATCTCCCATTTCTGTCTTCTCTTTTCTGTGCCCACTGCTATTTTCTCATACTGGCAGGATGACAGCAGTCTTTTCAATGATTTCCTGCTGGCTTATTAATGCTCCAATCCTCACCTCTCATTGCCTCTTAATTTAAACCACAGATTTAGTTACCATATTCCCCTATTCAATGATCTTCCATTTCTTAAAGAAAAATTCAAAAGACTTTTAGGATCTTTCATGGTCTGTCCATAAGCTATCTTTCTAACATTACCTTTTCATAGACCTTATAGTCCAGACACCCAGAACTACTCACTGTTCCCTATCAGGTCACATACATTCAGTTTTATGCCTTTTTATACTTTGAAGGGTCTGTGCTCTCTCAGCCTAAGTGACCTTTTCCCTCCTTCTCACATCCTCACTCTCTTTATTGTCAAAAACTCACTCCTCCAAGAAAGCCTAAGTTTTTTGCATATCTTCTTCCAATTTCCAGCTTTATTCTGGCTGATAGCATATATACTCTTTTAATACTTTATACTTCTCTTACCACATTTAATTATTCTTTATGTCATGATTATATATATATATGATATACAGTACATATTATATATATTTTATAATATATATTATACTTTATATGTATATATGATATATATGTATATATGTATATGTATATATAATCTCACCTAAAATGAGCCTTCTTGGGAACACGATTCAAGTTTTGGTTAACTTGAGACAAGATGGCTCATAAATATTTAAATGAACTCATTTTTCGTATTTTTGACCTATCAGCACAATCTTGAAAATATATAAACAATTTCTGGATTGAATTGTAGAACAACTTATGTGTCCCATAGTGAGTTAGAATTGATGACTTCTAAAATTTTAACTTCAATATTGAAATAATTGTTTCCAAATTTATAACGGATGATTCATTTAATAAAAATTTGCTTAATTAGAAATGTTTCTGTGAATTGCATATTTTAATTATTGGAAGAAATCTGCATATCACACATGTAAGACAGGTCCTGACTCCCTCCCCTTGCTCACCTGCCTCAGCAACGCATCCAGCTGCCCACCAAGACTACACCTGAGTCAAGCCAAAGTCAGTGAGAGAGGGGCTAAATATGGCGAAATGTGTGAAATTCATTATCTGCAATTTCAACTTTGCCTTTTTATTAAAAACTCCTTTTTTCTTATAGTCTGTTACAAATCAGCTCCACAATTTAAAAAATTTGTAGCTTAGCTGAAAAACTATTTGTATTGAACAAGAGTGAATCAGGATTACATATTTTGAGATAAATTTTTTATTAACATCTCAAAACAAATTACTATCAATATCATTGCCTAAAAATACATTATTTAATTTGCAATTTGGTTTTACCAGGGGGAAAGATTTTTCTTTTTCTTTTCCTCTTTCTGGGAATTCTACTTTTGTCAAAATTTAGTTATTATAATAGTGGAAGTAATAGAAATGGTAATATTTTACAAACTAATATGAAGTTATTTTGATAAAGTGCTATTGTAATAACTATTCACAACTGTATACTCACTATATAGAATTTAAATGGACAGTAAACCTAAAAGAAAAAAAATCAGTCCATAGAATATTGATGGAACTTGACAGAGTTTGACATTTTTTTTCATTTGGGCAAATTTCTATTATTGATCTGTTATTGATATGCAGATTTTAAAAATAAATCTTGGTTTAGTACCAGATATTGAAATATGTTAAATTTCCCTCCTCTCTTAGCATATATACTCACACTTTCAACTTAAGAAAACACTGTCATTAATATATTGATTCCACTGCAAAGTATTTAAAAAATAGCTAAAAATAATTCCTGAAAAATGATAACACTACCATCAACAATAATAAACACCCAAAAGGGGTCATTCCTTTTAATGACATTCCCTGTTCCTCTGAAAGAAAAATGACAAAAAAAAAAGTTATTGAATGCAAAAGGAAAAAAAATGCAGCATTCTTGTTTTAACTTTGGATCAAAGACTGGGCATTAAACTAAACTGACCCATGCCAAATATTAATTCTACTGAGAAACTGTATTATGCCGAACATCAATTCTCTTGAGAATTTTTACTGAATCAACAACTTATGCCTATTATACATATTAGCAACACTATTATTTAATTTTATCATAAGAATATTCAAATTCTTTTTTGTTGGCGTCCAATACATAGACCAATATGTTTGAAAGGAGTAGAATATTTTCACTGCCAACTAGTTTATCAATAGTAAAGGGAAAGCCACATTTGGCTAGCTATTTTGACCTGAGGCCACAGAACTTTTCAGCCAAACTTTGGACACATCACAATTTCCATTTTTTCAGTTTGACATTTTTCCCCACCAAAACCACATTTAAAACAATGAGAAAACTGATGTAGAGGAAGGAGGCTACACAACCATAGTTATGACATGCCACTCTTTGGGAATCCAAAAATAGTAAAACTAGCACCACTTGGACTTGTCCATTTGACCATGAATGAAAAAAAAAAAACCCAAAAAACAAGCAAGCATATTTTTGCTTACAGAATTCTATTAGTCCATGAATATTGTTGCCAAGATGGGTGATTTTATACATTTTTTTCGGCACCATGTGGAAAGGTTTTTTTTGTTTGTTTGTTTTTTAATCAGGTAGACCAAATTTTTCTTGCTGGCATAATTCTCCCATAGCTTAAACAACTTATTGGATTATGTAATAAAATATAATATGCTTAAATGCTGCATTTTTAATAACATTTTTAATGGAAATTTTCCTATATACACACAAGAATAGAAAATTTTAATGAACCCTCATTTACTCATCGTCCTAGTTTCAAAGCATTATCAATATTTTCCAATTTTGTTTCATTTCTACTCCATCCTACTTCTTTTTCTGGAGTTCATTCAAGCAAATCTCAGACATCCTATCATTTTAACTATAAACACTGCAGTATGTATCTCTACCAATAAGGACACATTTCTTCTAATCTATCACATAATGGTCCCATATCACAAAAATGACAATAATTTCTTAATATCATCTAATACCCAAATCTCCCTAATTGTCACAGAAATCTGTTCACAGTTGATTTGTTCGAATTGTGACTATAAAATGCTATTTAAAATGCTAGGTTTTATACAACCATACATTGCTTTCAATGTTATGTTTCTTAAGTCTTGTCATTTTTTATTAGTGCCCTTCCCCCTTTGGTTTTAATTTTATTAATTTCTTGGGGAAAAAAAAAAACAGTTTCACATTAAATATTTGATTGATTACTTTCTTGTGATCTCATTTAACTTGTTCCTCTAACTCAAGTGTTCTCAGTGGGGGTGATATATGTCTACAGGGGAGATGTCCAAGGGGCCACAGCGCAAAGGCAGATGTACAGTATATGGAGAGTATTAACATTTTACAGGTGGGACAATTAGGAAAAAAATGCCCCAAAGCTCTCCTTAGTGGGGATATAATGAAAAAAAGTTAATAAATACTTCTCTAACTCTTAATTCCAATAAAGTTGTAGTGAGATTTAGAGACTTGGATAAATTCAAGTTTAATTTGAAAGGAGAAGAAGAAAGTGATACTGTGTGCATTCTATCACATCCTATTATGAGTCACATAATATCTAGATTTCCCATTTTTAGTGATGACAAGATTGGGCAGTGGGTTAAGGGGTTTTTAACCATCAACTAGTTCCCAATTAATTTTTCATCTAATGAATTTAGCTTTCGTTGGCCAGCAAGACCTACCGCCATTATTTCATTAAGGATCAAAAATAACAATTTTCCACTCCTATCTTTTCTTCTGCATTTATTACCTGGAATTCTTTTCAAAACAAAGAACTTTCCCACATTGACTATTAGGCTACCTTGGAATATAGTGCATAGAAGAAAGGTAGGTCAAATGCTTAACTCTTTTTCTTTATTTATAAAAATTAAGATAATGTATTCATGTGCTACTAATGGGTACCAATGAGTTTTGTTTTAATGTTTTTATACATTACGAATTCATGTATTTTAATGTATTTGATATGTTTTTCTTTTCCTTCTTGACACTTGCTTTGTCTCAGGTCAGAGGGAAACTCTTCAAGAGGCTTTTGTGTCCTTTAGTCTTTGAATTCTTTTTCACTTTCTAGAATAAGCTTAGTTTGCGTATTGCCTGACCAAGACCTGGAATTAGTTGTTTTCCAAGGAGTCCTGGTTCCTCTCCCTAGCCGCTATGGGTGCTTTATATAGATTTTTCACTGTTCCTAGGCCTTTTTCTTAAACAGAGGTACAAACTATATTCTTTTTCAAAAGATAGAAACAAGCCAGGAGTTCATCACAGTTTTTAGCTAACCTCTTTGATTTTATAACTTTGTGTATTTTCTGTTACTCAGAAAGCTTGATTCCTAATGATAATAACATAATTTTTCATTAACCCTATCTACCTATCTATCTATCATCATCATCTATCTGTTTCAAAATAACAAGGTCACTTATAATTAACAATAAGTCTAGTAAATGTAGTTGAACATATCTTTGTTGGTCCTCTTAGATTCCCATTAGATTACTTCTTATGATGGATGTGCCCATAAAACACTATTTTAATATCACTTAAAGTGATTATCTTCTTTGTGTAGTTATGATAGCAATATGGTTCAATTCATTTTTAGTTTGCTTTCAATTTTTAGGAATTCCTTTTTCCTCTGCTTTTGTTTTTTTACTCACACCAAACATTTACATAGTTTCAAAATCAAAGCTATGTGACAAGGTACATTCACAGATGTTGGCTTCTGTCTCTACCCCTTTTATCCTCTTTTTTACCTTGTCTTTCATTTTCTTACACAAAATATAGCATACTATAAACTGTTCTATATCTTGCATTTCCCTTAACAATTTATCCTGTAGATCACTCCATGTTACTATGTAATGATCTTCCTTGTTTCTTATTTTTACTACTATATCACCATATAGTATCATTGTTTACTCAATCAATTTCTTGTGGAGAGGCATGTGGAATGCTTCTAGCCTTTTGTTATTATAAATAATGTCAGAACAAATAGCCTCTGTATATAAGATTTCATATTTTTGCAATGAAACTTCAGGATAAATTCCTAGAAGTAAAATTTCTAGTTCACAGTGTAATACATAGGCAATTGTCAAATTCCCCATAGGTGTTATACTATTTCATCTTCCCACCAATAATGTGTGAGTGCCTGCTTCTCCAAGGTCTCATTGACAGAGTATATTATAAAACTTTTATTATTTTATTTAATCTGATAAGTGAGAAATGATAACTTAGTATAGTTTTAATTTACATACTTTTGTTATAGGATGAGCACCTTTTCATATGTTAAAGGATCACTTGCAATTACTTTTCTGTCAATTTTCTATTCAATATCTTTTGACCATTTTCAATTGAGCTTTTGGACTTTTTCTTCTGTTTATAGGAAGTGTTAAAACTTCTAACCTTAGGTTGGACCCAAAGTGGCTCTGGGCAAGTTACCCTCTCTATCTCCAGTAAAAATGATGGTGGCCTTTGGGAATAAACAAACTATTTACCAGGTTGAGAAATTGATTAACAATAAAATAAACGATTTCACTTTTATAATTACTCATTTGTAGTTGCAATGGTGTTATGTAATACTCAAATAATTTTATCTACTTTATAGTGAATGAAATTGTGCAAATGGAAATCTACATGAAGAATCAATCAGGGAAAAACTGATGATATAAAAATATATTATTTTTTAACCTTCCCCGTGGAAGTGAGGGAAGACCATCACTACTCTCATTTCACATCAAGCTCTCACATGCAGAAGCTAATTTATGAATGTAAATCACTTGGGAAATACAGTGCAACAGTAATGTAAAATAAGAATGCATTTTTGATTACATGATATAGGAAACACAGATGTAGGGACTTAAATAATTCTGTAACCATAATTACAGCTTCCCAAGAACAATGCTGTTTATTAGATAACTCTACCTTTTTGTTATATAATAAAGCCAGATTTTCTCTTTTCCCCTCAGGAGGACACAAATTACAAGACTCCTGACCTCCAACCAATTGAATCCATTAGCATAGCTGTGCCCCAAGAGCATACCAAAGAGGACTGAAGCTGAGGAAAAGCTCCATTATGTCAGCTAAGTGGAAGGATCAATGGAAAAGTATAAACCAGACTTCTAGGATAGAACCATTTCAACCTAAAATGTAAGTGGAAAAGATGAAAATTAACATCTTATGAACCCTAGATACAATGAATTCTAGATTATTTTGTATTTTATTTTCCTACTTGGTTGTGGACTGATCTAAACTAATTTGGTCATACAAATTGTTAGGTTCTTTTTAGTATATCTGGAAAGCCACAGAGAGATCGAAGTAGGTGAAGGGTTAAGGTTAGCTACTTCCCACAAGTTGCTACCAGGTTTATAACAACAGTAACATACACAGATCTTTACTAATAAGAAATAGTCATATAGTCAGTCCAACAGGTTTGACATCCCCATCATCTCTGAAGCTCTGAAAAACCCTTGCATAAAAACTTTACCTAAGGCAAGTGCAATACACCTCTAGTAGCAGAATTCAGCTAACCCTTTGTCAGAGTCAGAGGACCAAGAGTCCTCTGACCCGACGCACATAAGAAAGCTTAAAGAGAAGCTCACATTGCACTCATAAAGGCATAACCAAGGACCCATGACTTTGACAGTTTGTCCACACAAGGATGAAGAAGTGTCTAAAATATTCCAGAGAATGCATTTATATTGAATAACATTAATTTTACCAATATCATTTATAATACACATTATTCTAATTAATAAGCCACCAGTATCACCAGTGAAAACCCATTTCTCCTTTAGTCTCTACACAAATTAGCAAAGCCTCTGGTCTTGATGAAAGATAAAGATACTCAGAGTACTTTTATTACTACCTCTGGACAGTGGTCTTCTTTCTGATTAAATACTTGGTAATACCCGTGGTGTAAGATTTTCTGGTTAGATAATTGCCCCTCGAGAATGGCTTAAACATTATCTCAGACTGTTTATGCTGAACTTTTTACAAGTATATTACAGATGTTACCATGGTTTTATGAGGAAGATACAATAATGCTTCTTTTCTTCATTTCCCTTTTTATTTTCTATTTTTAAAGGAAATTTTTAAAATCATCAATTTCAATAGAAATATTTCAATCTTGAGAACAAATCATCAAATTTCATAGTAATACTTTTATCTTGAGAATAAGATGTACAAGAATTTCAAGGTTTACTTACACAGAAATCTATTGCAATTTCTTGGCAATTGTAATTTCCTCTCACAAGTTTCTGGTGAGTACTAACTGACACAATAAAAGGCAACAAGTCTTCAAACACTACTTAAAATAAGTACTTTTCTAAGTGCACAGACAAAAATTCAATGTGTCCTAACGGTCTCAAGTCAGACAATGATCATCTGATTTCTTGAACCCCAGGCATCAGAGCATTATAGGCACAATAGCTCTGAGTAAGTGTGTTTATATGTGCTGAGATCAAGAGGGGATGCAGGCATGAAGAGGGCAAGAGAGGCCTTAGGAAATTCTGCTCTAGGCTTTGCCTGAGAAGATTTCATTCCTTCTATTAGCTTTTCTGCTCAACTGCCCTTCAAGTTGGGCTGAGGATTTTTAAAGTGCAGGACGGTTGTTAAGGGACAAATACTAAAGTGCTGTGTGGGAATAACCAGTTGAAGTTGACCAAGATTATAAGGTAATTGGCAAAGCTATTTGCCTCTACTCAGAGCATTTAAGTGTTAGAATATCATGGCACTACGAAAGAATTACCTAAAATGAGGTAATATGCTGTATTGTACTGTATGGGCTATAAGCAATTATGGAGGGATATACTTTCTTCACTTGTATTAATAAGGCTGAGCAGAATATAAAGAAATAAAAGCCTGGAATATATTACAACTCCTGAGGCAAATTGAAAGAAATTATGAAAGAATTCATTGTATTATTGAAACAAGGCAAAATGAAATGCATTGTGACAACATGATATAAATCACAGGATAATATCACATCTTAATAACCAATGCTGAACAGAAGAGAGACTTCTGTGTTGATTTACTGTGTAGAAAATGTGACATGACAGAAGACCCTTCACCAGCCAAATCTTTACATACTAGTACTGTCAGTTATGCTTTCCTTTCAAATATATAACTGAGAAATCATCCAGAGCAGAATGGACATGGGACGAACAAAGTGTGGTCAGTGATTCTTCTTACCTGCCCCATTCCACTAAGTTAATGCTCTGATCCTCTACTAGCCTGAAATAAAATCCCAATGCCAGTTTTTTATTCAGCAATATAAACCTACAGCTAATTACTATGTGCCAAAACAAGGCTGCAGAAAGTACAATCTATTAGCAATAACTTGTGTCTAACAATATAATTGCATCTGGAATAATGAATGTTCATTTTAGTATCAAAATTAATAATGTCATATCAATGCCATTAATAATTAAGGATTCTTTTTATAACATCACATCATTAATAACAACTCATTATGAATAATTCTATTAATATGAACAATAATAATATCATACTGTCTTTCTATACAATTTTGCAAGGATAATGAAAATGCTGTACACATATTGGACTAGACCCTGCTGTGTCTGAGGAAAGCAGTTCTGGAAATATATTATACCTGTAGATCAATAAAGTATCTTTTTGTTTTCCTAGATAGTAATTTGTAAGTGCAAAAATTCATCATTAAATACTCAGAATACATATGAAAATTCTGTTTAAAATTGTCCATTTCTGTGTTTACAAGGAATACAGGATGGGATTAGGGGCAAGTTCTAAGTTTAATGCATGTAATATTACCTAACTTTAAAAAAATAATACACGTACCTGTCTTCTCAGGGAACCAAATCTCAGTTATTCAACACAGATTTTTTTTTTATTTATCCAAGTATCCTCTATCTCCACAATGTATTCTAACATATCAAGGTATCTCTAAGTCAGATATAAGCAAATTATAGCCTGCAGGCTAAATCTGGTCCACAGTCTGTCTTTTGTACATAAACTTTTAATGGAACATAATCAGTTGTTTAGATATTATCTGTGACTCCCAATAACAGCAGAGCTAAGTAGCAGCAACAGAGACCACCTGGCCCACAAAGCTGAAATACTTACTCTCTTGCCCTTTACAGAAAAGTATGTTGACCTCTTCTCTAGATGATAGGAAGGAACTAATTTTGACATTTCCAAAACATAGAGAAGAAAATCAATAACATATCTTTAAAAATACTCATGTTCATATTTTAGATTTCCCCATATTAGAATAGTAAACTATAGCTGCATTATTCATTGTTATTTGTTGTTAATGGAATGAGTATAAAATAATCTAAGGTCAATGCTGGGAACAGAGATGGACTTCAATAAAAGCTGTTGAAGCGATGAAAGAGTACAAGTTTTATATTAGGATTAGAAAGCATATATCTTGAAATAATGATTTATTCTTGTCATTATCTACTTACCAATATGTTTTCATTGCTTTCCATCCACATTAACCCATGTGAATAAAAGATAATACCAAGATATTTTCTACATGCAGGTTTTTAAAAAAAATTTTTTTTTAACGAAATGAAAAATTTCAAACATAAACAGAAGTTGACAGAAAAGTTAAATAAGTCCCCATATGCCCTCTCCCAGCCTTCAGCAATTTTCAGCTCATGGCCTACCTCATTTCATCTACACTACAATCTCTGTCTCTAATATTATTTTGAAACAAATTATATCATTTAATCTTTAAACATTTCAATAAATGCCCCAAAAAACTAAAGACTTTAACTTAACTATAATGCCATCATTATTCCTAAAATTAACAATAATTCCTTAATCTTATATCTAGTTTGTGTTCAAATTTCCAATCATCTCATAAATTACCTCTGTCTTTTTTTTAAACAATTTTTAAAATTTAAATCAGGATCAAATAATATCTACAAATCTTTGCATCCAAGTTTGGGGATTCACAAGGAATGTCCTTATCTTGCTTTTTATTTAGATATTTTTTAGCGTATATGGGGATATGGGGGGGGGGGTGACAGATAATAATAGTATAGCTCAAAAGCCCTCGAGAGGGTGAGGAGCAAGAAAAAGCAGGTATGGCATGACCAAGTGTACTGTACCTCACAGTCACTCCAAACATTCAGGCCTGCATTAGGACAATCCAGGGAAACGCACTGTTACTAAAGACCTTAAAGCCATCCCCGATTAGTGTCCTCAGCTGGTGCCAGGTAACAAAGAGGAGTTACCAAAACAGGTTCTGTGGTACCTGGGGTTCCACTTCCTGGACTCATTCCTTCCCCTCTTCTCAAATTCATGTGAGATGGAAACTAGGCCCTCAGCCCTTCCACAAAGCAGTTAGGAACAGGAACAGGCCAAAATAGCCATGTAATTGAGAAGTACAGCTACCTCAAAAAGAAAGCAGCATATTAAAGGGGACAGTGTACAGCATTTGAAGCAGAACTGCTGAAAGAGATAGACCAAAAATATAAAAGAAACACCAAACATCTACTTAAGAAAATGAGGGAACGTATGAGCAATCCGAAGCAAAACCAAGACATGATTAAAAACAAAAAAGAATGAAGTGAAAAAATATGAACAAGATAATAGCTATGAAAAGACATAAAGAACCTCTATCAGATATAGAACAAAGGAGTCAGTTGTAAGACCAAATTGAAGAACTCTCTCAGAAGGCAGCAGGGAGGGATAAAGACATAGAAATACAAAGGAAAACATAAAAGAATAAAAGCAGAATTATCAGAGGAGATATTTTTTAAATGAATAACAATAAATTTTCCACAATAGAGCTGAATGAATGACCTCAAGTACAATGAGTTCATATTGGTAATCATGAGGAGTAAGGAAGCAACTTCATACCTGGACACATTATATTAATATTAAGAACATTAAAGAAACACAGAAAAAAATTTTAAATCTCCCAGAGAGAAAGAGCAAATTACCCCAGGAAAACGAACCAGAATGTCATCAACTCTATTAAAGCAACACTGGATACAAAAATAACGAAATCATATTTTTACAGTATTAATAGAAAAGAAACTTTGAACTTAGGTTTTATATACAGCCAAAGGTCAATGAAGATTGTCTCTGGTAAAAACCAAACAAACAAACAAGACTTCACAGTTTTAGCATTGAGTGCAAAGACTAATATAAAAAACACTAATGTGGTAAGAACTCAAAAGAAGAAAAAAAATCCAGGACAGTACTTCTAGATGTATGGAAACTAAGGATAATCAAATGCCTTGTGACAATATATTGTTATCTTAAAAAAGAAAAAAGCCTAAACAGAAGAAAAGGAAAGACCACAGTGACTCCACAGCAACCAGGATCAATTTCAAGAAATTTTCAAGATCTTTGTGGAGGTAGTGGTGAAGGAAGACCAATGGGACAGGACAGCATACCCAAGTAAATATCTGATCTGGGAGAATAAATACATATTGGCACATTTAAGAAATTAGTAAGAGTAAGTAAATGTGTGTAAGTCCCAAATTAAGAAAAACCACTGTAAAAACAAAATCAATATATAACTTTAAAAATAGCTAAATAAAAATTTAATGCACACAAAGGAAAGTTTATAAATGAAAATACATTTGAATGTTTGCCCGTGAAAGGGAATGGGAAATGGGGACAAAAGGAGTGAATGAATGAATGAAGCAAGAAGGAGTTCTGCATGAACCAATGTCAGTAGGACCCATAGATAACTGTGATTAATTCCACTCTCTGCACTTAAAGTCCAAACAAAATACACAAATGAATAAAAGAAATAGAAAGAATTGCCATGTGTTTCTTTTCTTTAAAATTTAAAGCAGGTGTTCCCTAAAACTCAGCTTCCCTAATGTACTTATGTTGGTTTCCATTTGCAGTATATGAATATCTAGAACAATAAGTCCTCTGAATATAAATTAAACAGTTTGTGATCTTATGAAAGTTTGATGAGTGAATGCTAAGGAAAACATAAAAAACAAAACTAACCTGTTCTCTGCCTGAAGAAAATGAACTGAGCGATTCTCAGTAGTTTATGGTAATGAATAATGCTTAAAAACACAGCCAGTTTCTATATGAGATTGAGTTTTATTGCTTGAGCTAAAGGATACTGACATTTTGCTTCCATAAAACACATTATATAGGGTTTTTCAAGAACCTGAGAGGTTTTGCTTTACTATTACAAATCCAGGGAAAGAAACGGAGTGTGTGATGTCTCTGTAGGTGAATGCTTTCAGGATATTGTCTTTTTACTGGGGACTGAAGGATCCTGAATTCTAATCATGGTGGTGCTGAGAAAGTCCTTTTAATTTTGCCCCAGTTTTCCCATCTCCTATGTAATGCTTGACATTGGCATTTGAGATGAAAGACTCATCTTCTCAGGATGAGTCGGTTTTATAAGGAAGGCTGCAACAAGGAGAGCTGTGCTCTATGAATCAGTGTAATATCCAATGCAAAATCTGAGCTGAGGGGTACAAACATTTCCTCTTTACTGTGTAATGTCTTTTTGAAAGGGGTGTTTGTAAAATTCAGCAAAATGAGTCATTTAGATAGTCATTTGGGTAGAAGGCAGCTAGAGAACGATCAAGGAGGAGCCGGTGGAGAATGGAAGTAGTTCCACCATTGGTAGGGCAGAGTAATGGAAAGAACCCAAGCCGTCCAATTAGAAGCACTTGGGCTGGAATCCTGACTCTGATGCTGTGTGACTATTCTGAATCTCTGTTTCCTTGTATCCAAAATGAGTATAATAGCATCCACATGAAAAGTTACTGCCAAAATTTTTAAAAGATAAAGTATAGAAAGCAATTAGCACACAGTAAGCATCAAAAAATATTATTACCTTTCTCATCCCCTGATTACACATTCTGTTTTCTAAGACAAAAGGGTACAGAAGCCTCAGGTCTAGTTTTTCATTTTCATCTTCTTGTAGAAATCATAAGGATCTAGAAGTAACACCTTGAATTTATGTCAGAAGGTGACATAAATTTCTGCTTCCTCTATACCCAGAAAATGTGTACTTCCAAACACATTTGGAACACAAGTGATGGTCAGGAGCAATCCTTAAGGGACTAATATAGGTAGAGAAAGGTGGTATGAAATTCTCACCTGAGTATATTATATTTGGTCATGAGTCAGGCACATCCCGGTTTGCTCATTTCTAGGATGTCTGTGACATTTTTATGCTCCACTTTTCTTTATTCCAGGGATAGAAGCTCATCCCCTAGTCTACTATGGCCCCCACCAGCACCTGCCATGACCTCCACAACCTAAGGAGCCTTGTCTTTCTGATCTGCAGAAGGTGATATTCTAGGATTGAATCTGGGTTCTGATAGTTGAGCATGACAATGACTTAATATTTGCTCGAAATTTATATAGATGATCTTCTAGATTCACTTAAGGGAACAAGATCTCTCCTAGAAAAGAAACATTTGAAGTTTATGTTATCTGAGTATCCTTTGTAAAAACAGCAAGCAATCAACAGGGGATAGTTATACTTTATTGACCCATGAGTCTCAGTTTGCTTGCAAATAAATATTGTGACTCTGTTTAATGACTTCATTTTTGTAGCACAAAAATATCTAATTTATCCATTTGGCTAAATTTTTTAAAAGATAAGGAGGCATTTGGAAAAATGTAAAGTTGTGTATTTAATTCATACCCACAATAAATTTTGATATAGATGAAAGAGCTACATATGAAGTAATAAAAGTACAGTATTATTAGAACAAAATGTATTAGCTAAGCTAACATTCTTGGGAAAGGGAAGGGCTGCTAAGGCAAAGCACAGAACAAAAATAGCATGAATATACTGATAAACTCAGCTATTCAAGAGACCAATGGCACATAAACATATAATTAAAAGACAAGCCAATGGCATTTTTCACAGAACTATAATAAAATATTTTAAAATTTGTATGGAAACAAAAAAGACACCGCATAGTCAACCCAATCTTGAGAAAGAAAACCAGAGCTGGAGGAATCAGGCTCCCTGACTTCAGACTATACTACAAAGCTACAGTAATCAAAGCAGTATGGTACTGGTACAAAAACAGACATATACATTAATTGATCAGGATAGAAAGCCCAGAAATAAAACCTCACACTTATAGCCAGTTAATCTACCAAAAAGGAGGCAAGAATATACAATGGAGAAAAGACAGTCTCTTCAATAAGGGATGTTGGGAAAACTGGACAGCTACATGTAAAAAATGAAAGTAGAACATTCTCTAACACCATACATAAAAATAAACTCAAAATGGATTAAAGACCTAAACTATAAAACTCCTAGAGGAAAACATAGGCCGAACACTCCTTGACATAAATTGCAGTAACATCTTTTTGGATCCAGCTCCTAGAGTAATGAAAATAAAAACAAAAATAGACAAATGGGACCTAACTAAATTTAAAAGCTTTTGCACAGCAAAGTAAACCATAAACAAAACAAAAACACAACCAACAGAATGGGAGAAAATATTTGCAAACAATGCAGCTGACCAGGGATTCATCTCCAAAATATACAAACAGCTCATACAGCTCAATATCAGAAACCAAACAACCCAATCAAAAAATGGTCAGAAGATCTAAATAGACATTTATCCAAAGAAGACATACAGATTGCCAAAGGCACATGAAAAGATGCTCAGCATCGTCAGTTATTAGTGAAATGCAAATCAAAACTACAATGAGGTATTACCTCACACCGGTCAGAATGGCCATCATCAAAAAGTGTACAAATAATAAATGCTGGAGAGGATGTGGAGAAAAAGGAACCCCTGTACACTGTTGGTAGAATGTAAATTTGTACAGTCACCATGAAGAACAGTATGGAGTTTCCTTAAGAAACTGAAAATAGAGCTACCATATGATCCTGCAATCCCACTCCTGGGCATATATCCAGAGAAAACAATAATTAAAAAGATACATGCACCCTAACATTCATTGCAGCACTATTCACAATAGCAAAGACATGGAAGCAACCTAAATGTCTATTGACAGATGAATGGGTAAAGATGTGGTATATATATACAGTGAAATATTACTCAGCCATAAGAAGGAATGAAATAATGCCTTTGCAGCAACATGGATGGACCTGGCAATTCTCATACTAAGTGAAGTCAGCCAGACATAGAAAGACAAATATCATATGATACCGCTTATATGTGGAACCAAAAAAAAAGATACAAATGAACCTATATACAAAACAGAAACAGACTCACAGTCTTCAAAAACAAACTTATGGTTACCAAAGGGGAAAGGGGTAGGGGGAGGGATAAATTAGGAGTTTGAGATTAATAAGCACACACTACTGTATATAAAATAGATTACCAACAAGGACCTACTGTACAGCACAGGGAACTATACTTAATATTTTGTAATAACCCATAAGGGAAAAGAATCTGAAAAAAAATTGTATATGTATGTAAAGCTGAATCATTTTGATGTATACCTGAAACTAACAACACATTGTAAATCAACTGTACTTCAATAAAAATAAATAAATAAAAATTTAAAAAGACAAGCAACAGAGAAAATATTTTCATGTGTAAAACAAAGATCCTGGCATAGTTTGAGCCTAGTTTATATTCAGTGGAGAGGACTGAAGGTTTTCAAACAGAAGAATGACTTTAACAGAGCTGGACATTGTAAATATTACAAAATCCATAGTCAAATGAAATTTTCTTCATGACAATTTTACCAAAATATCTTACTTGCAATAGATATTAGTCTCAGAAATGAAGACTAAAAAATATTCTGTTCTAAATTTACACAAAATTAAATCATTTATACTTTACTTAGCACAATTATTTGTTATATTAACATAAATACGTTGTATTAACAACTACCATGTTATCTAACAAAACAATAAAAATTGCAATTTGTACAATGATGTTTCTAAGGGATCAGCATGCATTAAAGTACAAGTTACAAAATCAGCCTCTAATAAACTCTCCAAGCCAAGGTATTCATCAACAAAAAATACTAGGAGTGATCTCACAATAATATTATGAGGTTTAAATAATAAAATGATAAAAATAATCTATGCAAAGCCCTTAGCACAGGACTTGGTACAGTGGGAGGGCTAAATGTCAGCTATCAACACTGTTAGTGCACGGTCAACCTGGGAGAAGAAAATCTGGGAGCTCTCCTTAGTACTCATCCGAATGGTTACAGAAAATTCTGAGACTAAATAATGTGATTGAAGTTCAAAATATGTTTCAAATTAGTTTGAGATAACCACTGATGCTAGAAAATCATAATCTGTACAAAAAGATGCATGAGATAGGATTAAATGGGAAGGTAGATGAATTATAACAATTTCTTTCTATTTACTTAAGTATTTCCATTTTATTCTATCAAATGTATCTGGAATGTTGACAGAAATTTATAGTTCTCAGTGGTGGCATCAGCAAGATGGCTGATAGCTCTGCACTTCTTACAGCTTCTATTGCCTGAATTGAAACATGAAGTCTTAAATTTTTAATACATGTGCATAGGCTTATGTATTGTTTCAAAGGACAATTTTAGAACATTAACTTGAAATATTTAAATATAAAAGCTGATAAAGGCAGTTTGACTATTTCAGAATTTTTATATAGATAAAAATTAAAACTTTGTTTTTTGGTAGGAAACAAATAGAAAGATAATCTTTTCTTTTTTTGGAGTTCAATCAAATAGGAAGGAAATGAGTTTTCATTGTTTAAGAATAAAATGCTCACAAGGAAGGGGAAATACTTGTTTCTACTGGATATTCAACCTGTACAAATATACATTTAAATAGCTACTTTCCCTGGTATCCAGTCCTTGAAATATCCATTTAAATAGCCTTTGGCTATGACTACCTGGATTTTAAAATAGTTCTGTTTTCAGTGTCAAACATTTGATGTCCATTTGCTACACTTAAAAAAAAAAAGGTTGGGCAATGTTGTGTCTTTTGAGATACAGTAACATGACAGAAAGTGATAAATGGGGGAATGTGTCACAATGAAGCATGATATATTATAGCAGAGTGATATGCTGATACTCAAAGAATCCATAATATGTATCTTTCTTTTTATTTGCTGCTACAGCAGAGGAGATTATTCTTATAGATTAAGGGACTACTGTCACATTTTAGGTAACAAAGTAAATATATTTCACCACATTAATATTTCTCTGTAAGACTGGCATGTGCTTTTTCTGTATTTCCTTTCTATTAATTTCAGAGTAGCAGGAGATGCATTTATAAATAGAATTCTATTTCTTATGCCTGATTTATCCAGTAGTAATACAATATTCTGAGTTTGAATTCTAAGTCATTAAGAAAAAAAGACTGATGCCAACAATGGACAAAGTGTGACTGAAAAAGAAGAATATGTCTAAATACAGTAGTATTTTGACAATCTCAAACAGGATCCCTTATAGAAAAATACAACAATGCACAAAAATCCCTAATTTTAAACAGAAAATTGTCTAGATCATTAAAATACATTTTAAACAAAAATTGTATTGTCTTTTAATGTGTCCATTGTAGATTTAATGGATCTCATATGTTGTTATTTGTTCCAAATAATAGCAACCAGTAATATCTGTAACATTCAGCAAAGATGGCTTAACATAGGCTTTTTTTTTTTTTTTTTTTTAACATAGGCTTTTTAATCTACAACTAAGAACTCTTGGATTTTTTTTTCTAGAGAGGTGTGCATGTTGCCTAGTTTCTCAGAAAATCACTGAGCTACTTTTTGAAATCAAAGCAAACTAAAATCTGGGTTATCAGACATTAGTGATTATGATATATATAAATGCTAAAATAGTATGCATGGTGAATACAAATGCAATGTTAATGTAAGTTGAAAAGAGGCAGTGATTTTATACTAAAAGCAACGATTTTTTTTTTCTTTCCATCATAACTCTTTCTGTTTTCTTTATTTCTTTCATTCTTTCCTCTTATTTATCATCAGAAAGGGAAACCCACTGGCCAGTTAGCACAGTACCATCTCAAAAACATTAGAGTGTGGCTTAAAATCAAAGTCTGTTTTATATACAAAACAGTTATACAAGGGAATTTAAATAATCATCCTGAGGGAATTTGCTACTAAGTATTATTGGGTACAACTTTACCAGACATGGTGATTCATGTATGTGAAGTTGTTTCTTTTTTTTCTTACCTATTTATATTAACCCCTATATAAGGTAGTTTATTAAAATAGAATAGCATATAAACTTTATTTTAACAAGTCAGAAAATAAAAATAACTCATTCATGAAGCAATCACACAAGTTATTCCATTTCTCCTCACATGTACAAATTAGTAATAGAAGAGCCATTAACTCTCTCTTCTGTGTAACTCATACTCATAATTAAACATTTTTAATACTTCTCTGAGGCATAGGAATATCAGTCTAAAATAAAAATTCTTTGGTATTATGAGCATTGTTGTAAGTGTGAAACTCAACTTTTTGCACGTGATAAATAAGATTTTTAAAAATGCCAAATGAAATGTTTGACATTTAATAAGGAGAATATTTAGTCATAGAAAATACTTATTTTTTGAGGTGAAATGCCATTCTTCTCCATTAGCAGAGTGTAAAACATTAACTATACAGAATGTTAGTTTTTGCAGAGAGGAAAGGCACGTGATTTTATGTTATCTTAGAGATGACTCTTTTCCTAGCAAAAGTCTATTGACCACACATTCCCTTAGATACAAAATCAAAACTATTTCAGAATTATTGAAAACTTGGGGATAGATATACTTAATGAATGGTGAATCATAGTATAACATTACAAAAACGAGGGTTCAAAATATTCTAACAATTATTATCTTCCAGGATACAATTCTTATATAGAAATGTATAATTTGTTTCAGAGAATGTTAATGTTCCCAGTTATATAAAAAGTTAAATTGTTACAGCTTTATTTTGTAACCATGAATATCTTATTTTAAAAACATAACAAAGCTTTTAATGTTTGGTGGAACATTATGATCATCATCATAAATATTTCCATTTCCATAGACACACTATGTCTGAATCACTTGACATTAACATTAACAATAATTTCAGTAGATATGGGTAATACAACCATATCTACTCTGTAGAAAAATGCACTTTATCACGTGAAATAAATTAATTCTTCTGTAATGCCCAAGGATAAAGAAAAGAATAAAATAAAGCAATTTATTCTCTATGTATTTAGATTTTGTGTTTAAATTTGCTTTATTCAGTCTCCAGATTAATTTCAAACTAAGACTTGCCATTAAAACAGTAGCATCCTAATAAAAGAGTAGTACATACAGAGTGAAGTAAGTCAGAAAGAGAAAGACAAATACCGTATGCTAACACATATATATGGAATTTAAGAAAAAAAAAATGTCATGAAGAACCTAGCGGTAACACAGGAATAAAGACACAGACCTACTAGAGAATGGACTTGAGGATATGGGGAGGGGGAAGGGTAAGCTGTGACAAAGTGAGAGAGAGGCATGGACATATATACATTACCAAACGTAAGGTAGATAGCTAGTGGGAAGCAGCTGCATAGCACAGGGAGATCAGCTCGGTGCTTTGTGACTGCCTGGAGGGGTGGGATAGGGAGGGTGGGAGGGAGGGAGACGCAAGAGGGAAGAGATATGGGAACATATGTATATGTATAACTGATTCACTTTGTTATAAAGCAGAAACTAACACACCATTGTAAAGCAATTATACTCCAATAAAGATGTAAAAAAAACAAAAAAGAGTAGTACAAGCAATATGTGATGGATTAAAGCCACATATTGAATTGAATTAATCATATCACTGAGTATTTTAAGGATACGGTTCACTGTGAGTTAAAGAAACATTTCACGAAATTGAGTTATTTGTAATGAGGTGGATGGACCTAGAGTCTGTCATACAGAGCGAAGTAAGTCAGAAAGAGAAAAACAAATACTGTATGCTAACACATATATATGGAATCTAAAAAAAAAATATATATATATATATATATATATATATCATGAGGAACCTAGGGGTAAGATGGGAATAAAGATACAGACCTACTAGAGAATGGACCTGAGGATACAGGGAGCGGGAAGGGTAAGATGGGACAAAGGAAGAGAGTGGCATGGACATATATACACTAGCAAATGTAAAATAGATAGCTAGGGGGATGCAGCCGTATAGCACAGGGAGATCAGCTCGGTGCTTTGTGACCACCTAAGGGGTGGGATAGGGAGGGTGGGAGGGAGGGAGATGCAAGAGGGAGGAGATATGGGGATAAATATATAGGTATAGTTGATTAACTCTGTTATACAGCAGAAACTAACACACCATTGTAAAGCAATTATATTCCAATAAAGTTGTTAACAAAATAAAAAAATAATTAAATAAAATAAAAATTTCATTTTATGTATTTAAATATTTATATATGTATTTATTTATTTAACATCTTTATTTTTGTGTATGGTGTTAAGAAGTGTTCTAATTTCATTCTTTTACCTGTAACTGTCCAGTTTTCCCAGCACCACTTACTGAAGAGGCTGTCTTTTCTCCATTGTATATTCTTGCCTCGTTTATCAAAAACAAGGTGACCATATGTGCATGGGTTTACCTCTGGGTTTTCTATCCTGTTCCATTGATCTATTTTTCTGTTTTTGTGCCAGTACCATACTGTCTTGATTACTGTACCTTTGTAGTATAGTCTGAAGTCCAGGAGCCTGAATCCTCCAGCTCTGTTTTTCTTTCTCAAGATTACTTTGGCTATTCGGGTTCTTTTGTGTTTCCATACAAATTGTGAAATTTTTTGTTCTAGTTCTGTGAAAAATGCCATTGGTAGTTTGATAGGGATTGCACTGAATCTGTTGATTGCTTTGGGTAGTATAGTCATTTTCACAATGTTGATTCTTCCAATCCAAGAACATGGTATATCTCTCCATCTCTTTGTATCATCTTTAATTTCTTTCATCAGTGTCATAGTTTTCTGCATACAGGTCTTTTGTCTCCTTAGGTAGGTTTATTCCTAGGTATTTTATTCTTTTTTTGTTGCAATGGTAAATGGGAGTGCTTCCTTAATTTCTCTTTCAGATTTTTCATTATTAGTGTATAGGAATGCAAGAGACTTCTGTGCATTAATTTTGTATCCTGCTACTTTACCAAATTCATTGAGTAGCTCTAGTAGTTTTCTGGTAGCATCTTTAGGATTCTCTATGTATAGTATCATGTCATCTGCAAACAGTGACAGCTTTACTTCTTCTTTTCTGATTTGTATTCCTTTTATTTCTTTTTCTTCTCTGATTGTTGTGGCTAAAACTTCCAAAACTATGTTGAATAATAGTGGTAAGAGTGGACAACCTTGTCTTGTTCCTGATCTTAGTGGAAATGGTTTCAATTTTTCACCATTGAGAACGATGTTGGCTGTGAGTTTGTCATATATGGCTTTTATTATGTTGATATAAGTTCCCTCTATGCCTACTTTCTGGAGGGTTTTTCATCATAAGTGGGTGTTGAATTTTGTCAGAAGCTTTTTCTGCCATCTATTGAGATGATCATGTGGTTTTTCTCCTTCAATTTGTTAATATGGCTTATCACATTGATTGATTTGCATATATTGAAGTATCCTTGCATTCCTGGGATAAACCCCACTTGATCATGGTGTATGATCCTTTTAATGTGCTGTTGGATTCTGTTTGCTAATATTTTGTTGAGTATTTTTGCATCTATGTTCATCAGTGGTATTGGCCTGTACTTTTCTTTCTTTGTGACATCTTTGTCTGGTTTTGGTATCAGGGTGATGGTGGCCCTGTAGAATGAGTTTGGGAGGGTTCCTCCCTCTGCTATATTTTGGAAGAGTTTGAGAAGGATAAGTTCTCTCAATGTTTGATAGAATTTGCCTGTGAAGCCATCTGGTCCTGGGCTTTTGTTTCTTGGAAAACCTTCCATTTTAATAATTATAAACCTTTTCACAATCTCATATCTCCCGTATTGATTTATAAGTGAGTCCTTTATAGTGTATATAAAAGACCACATAAGACCAAATTCTGTGGCCCTGGAGTTAATCTAGTATTACTATAAACCATAAACAGTAGATATGTTTATAGAACATCCAGTATCTCCAACAGAATAGTATTTTGGTATCGTTATATTCATAAATATTATAATAATTTAATATTCATTAAAATATTTGGAAAGAATTAGAGAAATTACATCAATTTTTGTCTCTCTTATTTCCAACCCTCAGTTCATCTGTAATATGGATAAACAATATTTTGCAATTTAAATTTAGTCAGTGTTAGAACTACAAATTTTTGCAAGCATGAAAATCAGCAGTCGTACAGTAATTTTATTAGCATTAATCCATCAAATTTCAAGTAGCCACCATTTTTGTCTACTGCACCAATATCTTTGCTATTATAATTTTCTTAAACTTATGGAATTAAGTCTTTTAGGTCTGGCTCTTTAGCCATATCTTCATTTTTAGCTGAGACATTGCTTATTATCTCTGCTAAATAATTTGTAACCTTGAGGATATTCTGGGCAACACTTTCTACTTACATTGTCCACTTCCTGAGAAAGAAAGAGGTTGATGGATAGGAAATAGATACAGGCTTCCTTTGAGAGCTTCACACTGATATGTGCAAAGGTAGCCCTGGAGGTAGAAGAAAGATTTCTAATTGGTCTGGGATGGATGTTTTGAATTGGATGTTAGTGTATAAATCAGCCTTCATTGTTCTGGGTTACCTCCACAGCTCCCCCATAAAACAATATGGCAATGGGTTCAGAGCACGTTTCTTCACTTTTCCATTTTACAAACTACCTTAGTGGCATATGACTATAATCTCTCTCATCTGTGGTCCTGAAATCATAGACAGGAAGACAATAGGTTTGGTCAATGGAACATGAAACTAATGCATTATGGCATTCGAATTCCTAATGAATCAGTTGTTCCCTAACAACAGGATCCCACAGTTATACCAGTCACTATTCTTCATGGTTTTACACAGAATGAAGTTCTTTCAGTTTCTGGGACAAAGTGCTCTTTCTGGCTCAAATGTGTTACCTGCTAATCTTCCAAAGATCAAACTTCAGAGATTAAAAATTATGGAAAGGGACCCCTTTAAAGAAGGTAAAGAATGAATTAATAATTTGGAGGTTTCAGTTTCATCACTACTAAGTATTACTATAATTTGAAACTCATTTGAAGTATAGAAATCAGATTTTTTTGAAAAAAATTATATTTTATATAGCAATTTGATAATTGCAAGTTTCTTGTTTGAAAATTAGCATGGTTCAATCTCATTGACGTTATTGGTATTGGGTATACACATTATAATAACTTTTGGTTAGGATAGTAATCATTGATGATTATTAAGAGTATTTTAATTTTTTATCTTTTATGAGTATTTTTCTTATACCCACTTCTCTTCTTTCACTGTAGGAATCCATTTTGGCCAAAATCCAAGATTCTGACTCTCATCTGTGTTTACCATCAGTGCAATAGAAATGAGTAATTTTTCTTCCACCCATCATTCCCCATGAGAATGGGAAGTTTTCTCGTATCATCTGGATCTAAGATGAATGAAACTTGACACATTTATTTAAAGGAGCTGCGTAACTATATCATTACTGCATGAAACAATCTAAGGTTGCTTTTGACATTTCACAGTATGTGAAATTCACTGTGAATTAAAGTGAAATGAGTAACTAATAGGAGAAAACATAGTTATCTGACCTATTTTTTCCTCCTTATATTTTCAAAATAGTGGAGATAAGAATCATGAAGCCAGAATTCATCAATGTCTCTCTGTTAACCCTTTAATAGGAATCCCTGTCTTACTGAATGCTGTTACAGTTGGTTATGCACATCAAGTAGAAGAACTGAAGAGTATTTCTTAATCTGTACCCCTTGATTAAATAATTTATTTAAATAGAAGATATTAACTTGAAATAGAGATGTAGTTTCCACAGAATGAGTTTAGTTTATTCTAAATTCAAGCTCCTGAATGACAAGAGCAAAATAAATAAAAAGCATGCCTATTTTTGAAATTGTATTCTGTCCTGAAAGAAAAACAAAAAAAACGAATGTTCTCACTGATAAAGACTTAAGGAGGCAGTTAATTTTAGATTGTTTTGTAGCTAATATGAGGCTTTGAACAGACCTCTCCAGACTTTTCACCTTAGAGTAAAGCCATATTTTGGAAAATAACCAAAAATATTAAGATAGTGCATTTCTAAAGCACAACTTCTTTATGTTTTTGCTTCATGTTTTTAGATGTATTTTAATAATTGAAGTTTCAATAGAATTTGCCATACTAAAATTTCAAGTTCAAATCCAAATTCTGTGTTCAATTATTACACTAATCTTGGGTAAACAGTATTGCTTTTTTATGATTATCATGCAAGAAATGTTATTGACGGCATTATTTTAGAAACTCTGTAGCAAAGATCTAATTTAATATAGGGTCTCACTTTATGTACATTTTGCTTAATCCCAAATAGAATGATGTATTCACTCTCTGACCAGTTTGGAAGGTCAGTGCTGACTACATAAACTAATATACAAGTATTTTGCTTGCTTTGCTGATTTTCAAGTAAATGGCAAAATACTGCAGATTTATGGTACAGTATATTGATGAAAAACACATTATATCTACCACGCTCAATAAGTAACCAATTTAAGGTTTGAAAACCAATACGTTATCAACTCATATAAATCCCACCACATATTAAATAATAAAAGCCTTCTGAAAAGATCAAATAAAGAACATCAATTTAAACTTTTCGCCAGAATTTTGGTTCATGAATAGTCTGACCTGTCTACGGATCAATGGAATAATTCTTTTATTTTGAATAGGGCTCCGTCTCTTAATATAACATATTAAGTTATCAAAGTTAAGTGTTACTGAAAATTTTCCACCTGGCTTATCATTCAATATTTTAAGTATATATTAATGTGTATGTTCACAGGCGAATGACCAGGGAATGCTTTTATAACTGGAAAGAAAAAAAAAAGGAGTTCAAATAATAAGTTCTTGAAACTGTACTGAGAAGCAGACTCTAAAGTAAATTTAAGTCATTAAAGCATACAGTGTAGAGAAAAGATTAAAAGACTGGTAGAAATATATTGAGGAATACTAAATTATGAACGAGTTGGTGTTTTTAAACCCTGCATGTTTCAAGCATGGTCTTATTTGTACATTCTAGAAGCCAGTCCAGGTATGATGAAGTACTAGAATTTGATTCTGGACTTGGGCTTACATTGCAGTTTACATTAACTGTGCAGAAGTCAAAGAGATTCAGTGTAGTTATGACAAAGCCATTTTCTCTTTTGGAGGATTCTTAGGAATACCTTGGGTGAGCTGGGGGGTGGGGATCAGGGTAGGGGAACTAGCTAATTCTTTCATGGTTATCAGCTGAGCTAAGGCACCAGGATAAACTATCAATTTCGTCTGAAAGTCAGGAGAGGTACCTGCAAAAATGAAGAACAATCTTTGGAATCAGGAAGCATCTGTCAAGTTTCACTGTCTTCTCCAAGAAATCCTTTCCCATGGAACAGAAATTACTTTTTCTACACTGGGAAACTGATTACATCACTTTCCTAAACTTCTAAGCTAACCATTTATAATTTGGTGTTCCTTATAATTTCTACTTTCAGTGAACTGTCATAATTTTCAGAATAAAATCTATGTTGCTTTTCTTGGACCAAGGTCTGGATCCCATCTCCTGGCTCTCACTTCCCACTCTTTCTATGTTCCAACCTTAATATGGTTGGAACTATTTGAAGATATTTGAATATGCTTTGCTCTCTCACCTCTCCATGCCTTGCACATACTACCTGAAATGTCCCTTCATTTTTAACTCCCCCTTTGAACTTCTCCATTTTATCTGTTTTGGAACTCTCACATAAGCCTTTCTCCTCAAGGTTCAGTTCTAATAGTCCTTGTTCAACTTTACTCCCCAATCATCTTCAATTTCCCCATTCCCTGGCTGAGGGAAGCATCCCTCTTATGTGCTCTCATAACTCTCTGCTCACATCTCTATCAAAACCTATAACGATGTTGTACTATAGATATTACTTTACTTGTTTTTACACTGCAATAAGATACAGTTCCCAGGGCTATGACCTTTAACGCCAAACCCCTAATTCTTAGCTCTCAGTACAGTGTCTGACACAAATAAGCACTTAGAATGATTTGTTGAATAAATGTGCAATTGTCTTGGGAGTAGAGGGTAGAACTAAGCACCATTAGTAAATATACCACTTTGGAAAGGAAGAATTGGGAAAAGGCAATCAAAAGCAAGATCCATCACAGCTCTGAAGACTCAAGGCTTTGGTTATATTTCTTGCCAAAATGGAATTGTCTCCCTGAAGTTAGTCTTCGTAGTAGATTTGTGTCTTTGGAAGAACCACACTCCCCATTCCATAGTAATGCTGCTCTATGGGGTTTGCAAGGATTGTATCTGCTCTAACTCCACCTCCCCAGTCATGTGTCTCAGGGTTCTCCAGTCAGTTCTTAACCTGAGCTTTTCCATAAGCCATCAGGAAAGATGATCTCTTTTCTTCTAGAATAATGAGTTTTCAAGAACACATATATTGGAGGGATAGTATCTATCCAGTTACTATATGGAAGAGACCTATAGAAGACTGAAGTCAATAAGAGATAAACCCTTTTCAAAAAATTTTCTTTTAAATTTTCAATTGTAATAAAAAAACACATAATGTAAAATATACCATGTTAATCATTTTAAAGTGTATGGTTTAGCAGTGTTAAGTATATTCACATTATTCACATATTAGTATTAAATAGATTTATATATTCACGCATCTCCAGAACTTTTTCATCTTGGAAACTGCAACTATATATCCATTAAACAACAATTCCCCCTTCCCACCCTCTCCCCAGCCCCTGATAACCAACATTCTAATTTTTGTTTACATGAACTTGACTGTTCTAAGTAACTCATATGAGTGGAATCATACAGTATTTGTCTTTCTGTGATTGACTTATTTCACTTAGCATAATGTCTTCAAGGTTTATCTGTGTTGTAGCATGTGACAGGATTTCCTTTGTTTTTAAGGCTGAATAACATTCCATTGTGTGTGTGTATATATATATATATATATATATTATATATATATAAAGAATATATATATTCTTTATCTATTCATCCATCAATGGGCATATGGGTTGTTTCTACCTCTTCGCTATTGTAAATAATGCTGCTATAATTGTGGATGTATCTCTTAGAGACCCTACTTTCAATTTTTTGGGACATATACCAAGAAGTGAGATTGCTAGATCATATGGTAGTTCTAATTGTAATTTCTTGATGAATTGTAATATTGTTTTCCAAGCTGTTGCACCATTTTACAATCCCACTAACAGCATGCCAGGGTTCCAATTTATCCACATTCTCACCAACACTTGTTATTTTCTGGTTTTGTTTGTTTTGATAGTAGCGATCCTAGTGGGTATGAGGTGATGTCTCACTGTGGTTGCAATTTACATTGAGACAGCTGGACTCCTGATTACATCATTAAGGCCACTGAATCCAGCCAGGACTTCATGAACTGATAAGCTTTTATAATTTCCTCAAATCAGTTTGAGTCTTTTCTGTTGTAACCACGAGAATGTCTAAGATACCTCTCTGTCCCAATGTACCTCTACACCTCTCCATACTTTTGATGTGCCATCACAAATCAAATCAGGCAGAGGTTTTCTGCAGTTAACAGGGATCCTTGTTGGGAAATGCAAATGTACTTTTACTATTGAGGAACTTTTAGCCAAACTTTGCATGAACTAACCTTTATCAAGCTGCTTCCTCCTAACGTCTAACTAACAAAATCCTCACTGAAGGTTTTACAGTTATACTTGCATCAGGAAGGAAGAAGAAGGAGAAGGAGGAAGAGAGGAAGGGGGAGGAAGGTGAGTAGGGGATGGAGGAGGGGTGGAGAAAAGGAGGAAGAGGAGGGAGGACAGAGGCAGAAGGGAGAAGCAGGAAGAATTAAAGAAACTCAAGATTCTGGAGCACTTTGTGCATTAGAGCCTTCTCCACCCTGCATTTCCGATCTGAGCTGAAGAGATGCACCGTCCCAGGAGAGCAGTAGGTGTTGGGAAACATTGCCACTTGATGTTGAGAGACCAAACTAGAAAGGAAGATAAGAGGATGCCAGATGTAAACATTGCCTATTTTATTAGAGCCAGTCTTGGAGTAGGAAAACGAAAGGACCCTCCTTGCCAGTGTCCTGCCCTAGGCCTCAGATCTCAAACTTATGGTCATGAAAAGACTGAATATTGATGTAGACAAAAGTATGACGTAATTACAATGAAAAGATGGGAGGGATGGCATGCAGTCAGAGAAGCCCATAGTAAAAAACTGATACCTAATACTAAACTGAAAAATCATGAAATAATAGTTATCAAATTATTTAGAAGTATAATTGTATTTTATGAGAAACAGAAATGGCTAAATGTGGCATGGTAAGAAATCACCTTTTTTAAAAATTACCTCTGATAACGGGCAGAAGGAGGGAGGGGTATGGGGCTGCTTGTCTTTAATTATAAGCTTCAGAAAATTTTCACTTAAAACCATGTCCATGAATGACATTGGCGAGAAAGAAAAAGAAGGCAACACCACCCAGCAGGATGCCCTCACATCACACTCCTTGAGTTCAACACTTATAGATAACTATTAAGCAGGTGTATGTACACATGTTTGCATTTGTGTGTGTGGTATGTAATGAGATGTGTGTTTGTGTCTCTGCATGTCTGTGTATGGGTGTCTTTAACCAAATGAATTCCTGTTATAATACTGCAACTTGCTTTACCTCTAAAGAATATACCAGGAATATGTTCCATTCTTTTTATGTTACATAATCCTATAAAAGTAGTCTTATTTATTTAGCCATTTCTCTGATATATGCTTTTTAAAAGGTTCTTTTTTTCCTCATTTTGGGGAATATTTTTCAAATAAATAAATATAAAGTTTTTAAGTATTGATTTAGTACCAGAGACTATTTTATGGTTACAGTGATGAAAAATAAAGTGAGAAACAGCTACTTAGGTAACTATAATACCACGTAATGAGTTCCATGGAGGGTTGGCAAGATGGTCTACAACAAATATAGTATTATAGAAGCAGAGAAAAATAAGAAATAAGAAAAATATTAGAATGACAGAAAGGTGATAAAACTATAAAAAATACATTATATCAGGGGAAAAGAGCAGTTTATTTATTTTCTAAGAGTGTAATAACCACATGTTTTTCATTGAGATAAAAATATAATCAAAAGCTCTGAGAAGTTTGGTGCACCTCAACTAACCATGATTGGGTAAGGAGGGAAATGGATAAGGAGAAAAGGAGGAGAGAGGAAAAGATGGAAGGATAAACTTAGAATAAATAGCTTCGCTAAAATAGTAGTTTTGATTCTCAAAACTGCCTTAGCAGATTTGAAGATGTCTTCAGTAAGACTAACCGTGGTGGTGTGCGGTTCAAATAATTTGAGTCCTAAAATGAGAGTGATCAGGTGGTTTCCTAAGATCAACTTGATGAGACCATGTAAGAAACTTAACACACTCAAAACAAGGTGAAGAATTCTGATTATGCTCTGACCTTAACCAGTGTTCTTAAAATGGTTATATAGAAGTTGTTAATGTATGGTGATATTGTGCTAACGAACAAAATCTTAAAGCACATGCCAACAAGAAAAGCCCTAGCAGGACATAGTTTGCTTTGTACCATGAAAGAAAATTTTGGTCTAAAGAAAACAGACCAAAAAACTCTAAAAGCTAAACTTTTCAATAAAGATCAAGGCGGAAGCATTCACTGAATTCCATTCTAGAATCAGGACAAAGATGTCTGGTATCTAACGAAGTAAGTAGAGACATAGGTCTAACAGAGAAACGTGGTACTGTGAAAGATCAAGCTTTGAATCTACAGACTCAGGGGGATGGTCAAAATCTTTGAAGGATAAGGGATCTGATCCTAATATTGCAATTAAATTCAGTTCCCACATTGAAAATGGCCAAAAGTAGATCTCAGATTTGAAAAATGGTGACAGCAACTCATTTTATTGGGTTTAACCTGAAATCGTGTTTAGGAATCAACACTCAAGGTTGTGCGAAATCTGTACAGATATAGGCGGGGAAATATCAAATTCCAGAAGCAAATTCCAGATGTTGAAAAGAATAATTTTGTAAAAAGGCATCAGTAGAAGAAGTTTCCATGCTCGACAGTCTATGAAGTAAAGCACAATAGGGCATGGGATGCTCTCACCTATGTGTCTAGCCAGTGTGTTCTAGACATGAAGAAGTGGAGAAGCGGAGGGCCAGTTAACTATATTTTACTTTGACTTTGACTTTTAGATACACACACATGCATTTGCAAAATGAATATCTTTCTTGCATTCAGTTTTTATACCTTTTGGCCAAAGGGTCACAGCCTGAAGAATTAGGCTGGTCTGGGTTACGTTTTCGCTCTGTCACCTCATTCTGTCTGACTTTGGGCCTACAATTTTAATTTACTTAGCCTCAGTTTCTTCATATGTGAAATGAGCATAATAATAATTCCCATGTCAAAAAGTTATTATAATTCTTAAATGCGGTGGCGTAAAGCATATAGTCAGTTCCAAACAGGGCAAATGCTAAATGGTAATAAAGTCAAACGTGGCAATATCCTCACATCTATTTCCCTTCAACACATTTTTTATGCCTATTTTATATGTTTACACAAAATTTTTTTTTAGTCATTTAGCTGTCCATGTTCATCCTGGGCATTGTTTACCATACCTGTTTTATTCATTGTTATATAATCTTTACAAGTTTAGATTGCCTGTTCATATATTTTTTTGTATTCAGCAGCAATAAGATCAGAGATGACCTGCTTTTTTTTCTGTGCTTATTCAAAATCTGAATTATTGTTTTTAGAATGTTTAAAAATGACTGATGTATGCTTATTCCAACAATAAAAATGAATTAAAGAAGCCAGGTGATGTCAAAGCATTTTATATTTTGGAAAAAATAATTAAAGCATGGTTTCCTTCATGAAGAATAAAAGCAAAGTTAGATAGGATTTCTAAAAAAAAATTAGATGTAAAATTTGTACATTAAAACTTTTTATTGATGCCAATAAGCCTATTAGAGAGAACAGGATGCTATGCAGAATTGACCATAACTTTTTCATGTTATGAGTTGGTGTTCACAGTAAAATGTATTTTAAAAACTATGAATATAAAATATTAGTGCACTACGAATAATAATGGTTTCAAATTCTCCATTAAGACTTTTGCTTTCCAAAGGTCTGACAATTTTTGCAACTCCTTTCTAGCTTTGCATGTGTATAGCTTTACTTTAGAAAACAGCCACCAAAATATCTCTACTTTTCTTCCATCTCAGTGTTATGGTTTCACACATTGCTAAATCTCAGGCAGACAAACAGATTCAAATAAAATTTGGTGATAAAAGAAAACAGCACCTACTGTATGTTGAGAATTTCGATGGCAACTTTCAGCCGAATGTGAATTAAAATGGCTAGGTTATAAATCCCCTGAAAATAAGGTTTATAATGGAAATGCTGACAGGCATTTAACGATAGCAGCAGTAGCTGGCACCACTGTAATAAAAGGACTTAAATGAAAAAAGAAAAAAAAATGTATGCCTCACAAAGACATGTGGATTTCAGTGTAAAGTTATATGCAGACTCAATGTAAGGATGGATGATAATACGCCTCAGCAATTATGATGCATGGGTGTTAGTAACAAAGAATCTTGAAATTCAGCTTCCAATCAAATTGTGAAAGAGTTTAAGGAAAAACCTGAATGCAGTATTCTTCAGTTCTGTTACTCTGGCACCATCATCCTCTTCCCAACATATTTTATTCATGCTTTAGCATCAGAGCAGAGCTTAGTCAGAAACTGACCCCCTTGAAAACAAGATGGGCATTTCAACAGCCAACCCTTTGGAACCCCCATTCTAATGAATTATTAAAGCGTTGGTTAGGCTTAGGTAAGAGAATACACACATTCTTTCAGGGACACTGATTTCTATAGTCAGAAAGTTCATAGTTCTGTTTATTTTTGGTCCTTCCCTAGAGGGGACAATAGCCCTGAGTAGCCTCTCTAAACCATCTGAATGCAGAAAGTTCACTTTCTGATTATATCCAAGCAATAAATTAATGACTTGGTTTTCTTTTTCCTTAAGAGTGAGACACATATTAACCTATTTTGTTTTTGTCTTCCACTTTTGAATTAAAAATCTTCTTATGTTTCTGAGTAATATAAAAAGAAATGAAAGTTTAAAGTATCATATTTTTCTTGACTATGAATATAAAATAAAATAAATGAGGTTTTAACTCTGCTACAAAGCAGTTAAAATAATGTCTTAGTACGTGCCTATAGATCCAAACTGATCACTAGTAGATTCTGGTTTCCAGACTCTCGTCCCAGGTTACTCCTAAAGAGCTCTACTCTAATTCTTCTAACAAATAACAAGCTCTTTGGTTATTTTGGGAGAGAATATTTCCCAGGAAAAGGATAAAGGTACACACACTGGTGTGAGTGTCTGTGTATTCTTTCTTCATGCCTATAAATCCCACCCAAACTGTCAAGGTTGACAATCTAAAACGATAATCAAAACCACTTTTTACATTCGTTCTTGTAACTGCCGCAGGCAAGTTTTAAAAGATATGCTAACAAATCCCAAAGAATAGCTGGTATTAAATATTTGATATGACCTGAAATGAATACTGTGGATATAAAATTTAAGTCATATAGCTTATTAATTTCTTATCAATACATAACTAGAGTCATATGTGTGCTCATTCAATTTTTAATTCAACTAAATAATTAAATTTAATTAAAAATAACATAAGTATGTACTTATATACACACATATATATGTGTATGTATATTCTTTTTAATTCACAGAAATTTAGGAAAAATCCAAAATGGAAAATTAAAGGTGGCTATTTTATAAGCTAGATTACTTTATTATTCTAATACCATAAGCAATACATCAAAAATCACCCAATGTGACTATTTATTTTTATTTGAATTGAACATTTCTTATTACACATTTTAATATACATTTACTGCTTTGTATAAAACCATTTATTGGTTTATACCAAATATAACAAGAAGTGAATAAATTATGTATGCACAGTCAGTGCACTTTTATAAATTAAACAATTTCGTTTAACCTTACCCAGAGTAAGAGCAAGAATGTTAGCAGCACCCCCATCCAGTTATCACTAACTCCAAAGGTAATCACTTACCTTAGTGTGGCTCTCTTAAGAACAGATGTATGATGAGTGAGTGCAGGTGGTTTATTTGAGAGAAGATCCCAGGGTTTACCAAGTGAGAGAAGAGAAGTGAGACCTGAAAGAGAGAGATCAGTAGAATGTCTGTAGAAGAGTGGGTTAGTGCTATGAGCAACTGGGGTCAATTCTTCTATGAATACTCTGAGAAACCATGTGGAATAGTCCAGAATTGTCCTGCTGGAGAACAGGGAGATTCTGTTTATCCACTGACTTCTATCTCTGATTTGTTGAGAATTGCCCTCAGGAGAGTTTGCTTATCTGTACTTCTGGGTGAGGAGAATAAAAATGTGAGAAAGACTAAGATAAAATACTGAGATCACTTCTACTTTATCATGAGGTTCTTCTGGTCCGAGTTAAATACCATGTCCTTTTGGTAAGAGTTAAAGGTGATGGCTTCCATTTTGTTGTTGGTGTTATTAATATTTACGTAATAAATGATATTTCTCAGCAAGTCAAACTGTTACCAGATGCTCTGAGTTTTGCAGAAGATTTTTAGCTGATGTCATGATGGGCAGCATTCCCAGTAATACTCTTTTGTCTGTTCCAGTTGTGGAATCTGCCCTAGGAAAGGTCCGTCCATGTCTTTGGTGTAAGAAGACTCAAATTTATCACAGCATAATGTCCTTGAGATTGCAAGATTCACACAACAAGACAGTATAATTTTCCCTATCTTGAACTTGATATGAGGCACGACGATTTATGTTAGAAGCAAAGGAAAGCAAGGAAAGGGAGAGTAAGTCATTTCACGCAGCCCACACAATAGAGTTGGATATGAGGGCAGGTGAAACGGAAATGCTGAGAAAATTTGAAGGAATGTGTCAAGATTCCATATTGAAAAGCAAGTTTGGTGGTGACTGAGATAATAGTGAGCTCAGTGATTTCTGAGAGGAGGTAGCAGAGTTCTTATCACATGGGTGAAACATAGTGATATGGACTCCAAGTCTCAAAGTCATGTATTTGTCTACCAAGACATGTGTGACAGTCCCAATGCTGACAAGACTACAGTTTGGGGTCACATTTGCAAAGCTTCAAAGCAATGAGAGTAACAAGACAAAGAAACTAAATCCAAAGGAAACACTATCGTGGGCCTAAGGGCTCATGGAGAGAATTGATTGGAGTTATCTAAGATGCTGTTGGCACCTTAGGTCTAGACAGGGGATGATTGAGCCTTATTGGATGAAGATGCTAAGAATAAAAGTATTGGGACTCATTTTCTGAGGTGGGGTGGGAGAGGACTTCCCTTCTAGCTTTTTTATAGAATTGCTGGCCTTTTCTGAAGCCAACGATCAGGACACACATACTGAATTGAGTATCCAATAGCCAGCTGGATATTTCCTGCTGGTCAATTCTTGCTATTTCTGCTGACCACCATACTGTGTCTGCCAGTCAATTATTTTAAGACAGAATATTCTTTCTGAGCAAAGCTAACCAATAATACCATGGCTCATTATTTCCGGTTGCTATTTCTGGCTCCTCTCTGCTCTCCAGATTTATTTGATAATCACTTAACCTTTCATCCAATACCCTATATTCTGGTCACCTCTGAACATGCCATGCTAATTCACACTTCTATGCTTTTCAATGTACTGTTTCTGATATCTGGTATTCCCTTACCACCATTCCCAACTCAAAACTTTTATCTTTCCTTTGAGACTCACATAGCTTTCCCTGATCACTCCCATCTTTTCTGATGTCCTACTGTACCTACCCCTCTACATGATGGATATGCATTTATCTCCAACTACATTACAAGCTCCTCTACTAGACAAAGGTCTTTCTATCTATTGGGATGAGGATATTAGTTGGCGCACAGTTAGCCTTCATTACATGCTTATTGGCTTTAATTGAAATATGCTAGGTGGCCCCAAAAGAAATTCTCCCTTTTTTCTCTGTTTTGAGCATTCCCAGGTATATAGTAAATTCTTAATAAATGCTTATAAATGTAACTGAACTATGTTAAATTGCAAAAATAAATGATATCTCTTTCATTGTGTGAGCATGATTATCTTTCCATTTGCCCATTCCTGCAACTAGTTTTGGGAAATGATAGACGAAGAGATTCTAGAAGTTAAATGCATGAGTCCCAGAGACAGATTTCTGGCTTCAGTTTTTATTCACAAGTCATTTAAACTCTGTGATTTAGCTTCCTTATCTTCAAAATGAAGCTACTAATATTGCATTTACCTTGCATTTAGTAAATTATAAATGTTGGCTATTGTTACCCAAAAGTTTACATGAAAAGGACACTTTGCTTCAAATTTGAGTGTGTAAATCAAACACTATATACCTAATATACATAATAATTATGGCACTTGATAAACGCTTAGCTCAAATATGGTGCCGCTTAAGCGCTCAATTTATCGTCATTGCCCCCTACTTTACTCCTTGTTCCATTACGGTAAATAACAGGAGCTTCTGAATAATGATATGAAAAGCTCTGTGATAGACAGACATATCACCAAATGCAAACATAGTGTCTTTCCCAACAAAACATGTGTGTCCATTGTTTGTTCCCAAGTAATAAACATATTGTTGGATGGAAGATACTGGGAACTAAGGCTGTTTCACTTAAATGAAGAGGCATTTCAAATATACCTTCTTAACAAAATCATTTTGGTGGGTCTTTATACATCACTTTCAGAACTTTCTTCTGAGCTTTGATGGTGATATCTTTTCACATCCCAACACTATATAAATTAGGTTAGAATGAAGTAGGAACTTCCAATTTGCAAGACACTAATTGGCTGATAGTGTGGTGTGTTAGCCGCTAGAAGGAGCAGGGTGAAAGATGGGGAAAATACAGGTCCTATTTTAAAACAGTCTAGTTTTGAAACTTCATCATACAGAGGTAAAATAATGCAATAGCATGAATATGAAAATATGGGGTGAGGTAATATGTTAATAATGTAAATTCTATTTACAAGTATACCATTACTACATTTCAGAAAAAAATGTGCATAAATTGGTAATATTTTACCAATAGCACCAGGGTAATATTTCCCCTGGTAATTTCCAGGAGAAAACACTCACCATTTTACTCTTCAAATATAATGTAATTTAAATAAAAAGTAAAACAGAACTCAACATAAAAGTAGTTATATCCTGTATAAATGAAGATAGCTTAAAATGAGGCAGCTTAGATCTTGAATTAATTAATCAGAGAAGGTCACCCTGATCATCAGAAACATTACCTGTGAGAGATGAGGGTTTAACTATCATTACTTTCCTACAGAAACAGTGGAAAATTGGAATCTAAAAAGGAAAACCTATCAGGTATGTATCAATAGCATTTAATTGAGTTAAGTATAGAAGGTAGAGTGTGAAGATATATTCTTATAGCACATATAGTCAAGAAGAATGTTTAGTATACTTTTATTATTTTCCTTATTCAGGAATGATAAGTAGCAGAGCTAATTATCTCTATATCTATGTCATATGCTCTGGACACAGACACTGTCCTTGATAGCTGTCAATTTAGAAGCAGTACCTGCGACAAAGATGATATCAAATTTTGGAATAGTTAAGAATAACTTCATGTACATATGACAAGTTTTGGACACTATAGAAAAATAAGTTAATGGAGGACAAAATGGTTATTTTGAAATCTCTTTAATTCACTTAACAATGAAAACGATGAACCCGATTTTACTTTTAAAAGACATAGATGTGTTTAAATATGCTAATTTCTATTTTTTAATATTGCTATTACTGTCTATGAATATACTCCCTGACTCATACACCATGCCATATTAAACTTTAATGCAATAAGCACAACATTGTATGTTTGCTTTACGGATGACTATACTTAATAAACAATGCATTATTTAGCTTGAATCAACTGAAGGAAGTTGTGGTCTAGGAAAAGAGAATTGTGAGACATAAGAATAGGTTATTTCAATGCTCTCTTTAATCCAATGTTGTTCAACTCATCTGTTCTGCTCTGACCTCTGAGTTTTTGAAGAAAATCTGTATTGTTGAATCACAACACATTTTATTACCAACCAGCATATATTACTGGATAAACAATGGAACAGTAAAGTTATGAATGAATAAAGTGCATGGGATAAATTAAAAAATAGTAGAATAACATAATCTGAATTTGGAAATCATATAAAAACAGGAAATCTAGCAGATGATGAATCACAGTTTCTAAATTTTCAATATGATATTAAAATAGTGTCCATGAGAAAAATCATCATATTACAGACAAATTATAGGGGAAACAAGGTGCAAATTACAGAGGAATCCCCCTTTAAGTACAAATTTTTTAATAAAATAAAAATACAATTCAGTAAATAATATGCATATATGCTGCAGTATTAAAAATGTCCCTATAGAATTTACATACAATTATCAGTAAGCTTTAGGGTGATCTTTGATATCCCTTTCTAGTGTTCACAGAAGTTAAGATTGTAATTAGCAAGATTGGAAAGGTACTTATGAATCCTCAAATGAGGGATTGTGTTATTACTTGTTAGTTTTTATTTTAATATTATGTCAGACTTACAGAAAATCTGCAAGAATATTTCTAAGACACCAATGAGCGCTTTATCCCAATTTACTAATTACTTACTTTTTGCCCCAATTATTTTATGATTCTATCATTCTTTATCTGTATGTATACATAATTTTTTCTGAACTGTTTGAAACAGAGTTGGAGACATTGTTCCTTATTACCCCTAAATATTTTAGTATGTTTTCTAAAGAACAAAGGCATTCTAACTACAATAAAATGATCAAAACCACAAAATTTCACAGTAATGTGAAATAATATGATTATTACATAATCAATAGTTCATATTCAAATTTTGTAAACTGACTCAAGGCTGTTCTTTATAACACTTTTTCCCCCAGTCTAGGTGCAGTCTGGCATCACACAGTGCTACTGATCATTAGAATCCTTTACCCTGGAAGAGTTGCTCAGTCCTTTTATTTGCTGATCTTGACATTATAAAGAGTACAAAGTCATTATTTTGTAAAATATTCCTCAATTTGGGATTGTCTAATATTTCCTCATAATGACATTTAGACTTTCCATCTTTGGCATGAATAATACAGATGTTGTATTTTCCTTAGTGCAGTTAAAACTGGAAGCCCCAAACCCAACATCAGTGATGTTAACTTTGATCATTTAATAAATATTGTATTATGTTATTGAAGAGGTTCATAATGAGCCTCCCCAAAATATGCCACTCTGGCATGTGGGATTATTTCGAGCTGAAGGCAATCAAGGCCCAAAAGATTCATAGAGAGTTTAACCACTTAAAATAATTTAGATAGGTGGCCTGGCTCAGAAAGAGAGCTATTACCCGAGATAACCTGTACCTGAATGACCTATCTGTATGGCAGGGTAAACATCTAATTACTAAACGTTTCTTCTCATGGTCCAGTGAATTACCCTACTCCCCTTTGAAGCTCCAGGCCCCATTCCTTAGCTCAGGATTGCACACTAGCCTCAATTGCCAGATTTGCCCTTGGGTCCTACATTTTTATAGAGAATGCTTATACATGTATTTAATTTTTATTCTCCTGTTAATGTCTTATGTCAATTTGGTTATTAGACCAGCCAAAGAACCTAGAAGGGTAGAAGGAAAATTTTTCCTCCCCCAAATTATATAATTAGGTTTCTCCATGATAAAGTTACTATTTTCTTCTTTGTAATGTAACTTCTATGGAGATATTTTGAATTTAATTTGTGGTGAGATACTTTATGTCTGTGTAAGTTTTTTGCCCCTGATCAAAGTTTTATCCACTAACTTCAGCATCCGTTATGACTTTCCAACTCCATCATTTCTTCTATAACCATCAGAGTTCTATTTACAGTAGAACTTATTCACCCGTTTATTCATTTATTTAAACAGACTTATGGGTTCTTATTTCATTCAATGATTTATAATCTACTAGTATTGTTATTTATTTACTATCATTGTTTATTACAATACTCAATTTGCCCCAGATCTGACCAAGTTTGAGCCACTTCAACTTACCTCTTGTGTCTTTTGGACATGTCCCCAATATTCTCCCAGCCCTTGATTAATTGTGCTGCAAGAAGATGTTCAGGCTTATCGTGCCCTTTGTCTGTCAAAGACCTGAGATTCAACCATTTTTCCAAACATCCCTGGTTCTTTTTACTGGGAAATGATATTTAGAAAACAAGGTTGTCATAATTGCTATCAGTGTTAGCTATTAGTTGATAGAGCTAGCAAACATATGTAAGTGTGCACCTGTGTGCGTTTATGTAATATAAATAAATATATAAATATAGGTATATTTATACGTAATACATACTATATGTAATATGTATGTAAATATGTTCATACATATGTGTATTTTATATTGAAAATACACATGGAATTATTTTATACTGATACGTTTCAATTCTAATCCAGTGCCACAGGATACATTTAGTTTCCCCCCTTTCTGTATTTACAACTTGCTTCTTCAAAAGAGAAGCCTGTCTTCCATTACCCTTAATATAATTACTCATTCACTAATGCCTAGAATACATAGAATATACTTTCAGAATTGCTAATGCATACCACTGTAAAAAGCAAGCCTACTGAAAATTCAAAGTTTGTATTAATTTATAGGTAAAACTTATATACAGTGAAATTTACAAATCATAAGTACAAAATTGTATGAGTTTTGAAAATGGTACACTCATGAAACCCACACTTCTATCAAAATTTAGAATATTTATGTCATAAAGTATGATGGAATATACAGTTGTCTCTTTGGTGTTTGACTTTAACTCAGTATAATGTTGGTAAGATTTGTTCCTGTTGCTCTATTAGGAGTCTTTTTCCATTTTATTTCTGATTAGCATTCTTATATATAATGTACTACTCATTTATTCATTCTCCTCTTAATGAACACTTGGGTTTTTTTGTTTGTTTGGTTTGGTTTGGTTTGGCTTTGTCAGGAAGTAAAACTTTCCCGAACCCTTTTAGATGCAGTCTTTGGTGTTCTGCAAATTAAACAAACAAAAGAAGACTAGTGAGAGCGAAAACATATAACATGGGAGTTCACAAAGAAATGTGACTCAAGGAGGTTAGAATTTGGGGCTTATATACCATTTTAATAGGGAATGGCAAGGAGCAGAGGGCACATCTGGGAGAACAAATGACTTTTTAGAAGAGAGAAGAGAAAGGAGAGTTTATGGAAAAACAGATGACTTCTTGGAAAGACAAATGGGCCCTTAAAAGAATAGATGGGAGATATGATAGTTTTGTGACAATGTATGTTGAGTGTGGTGCCAACAACTTCTTATCTCAAGAAGATTAGAAGATTAGATTTGTTCCTGGGGGAGGGGATTTATGACAACTGAGCTCTTTTGGGAAGTTCTGCTTTTAGGCAGATAAGGGATTTCAAATGCCTTCAGCTCAAAATAATTCTTATGCCTCAGTGGCTTTTCTGGACTGTTTCAGCTTTTATGACTAAAATGCCAAAATCATTCTTTAAAACATCTTTTTGTACACATATGTTTCTACTTCTCTTGGAAAGTACCTAGTAATGAAATTACTTGAGTCATATGGTAGGTATAAGTTTAACTTTGTAAGAAACTGCTAAAATCTTTTCCTAAATGGTTGTACCATTTGCCTTCTCAGTGGCAATGTGCGAGAGTTCCAATTGCTTCAAATCTTCACCTACATTTGGTATTTTCATTTTTTTAAGTTCAGTAATTTGAGTGGCATCTCATTATGGCTGCAAATTATATTCTCCAAATTGTTCATTTTATTTCCTTATAGTAATTGTTTATTGTATCCTGTCTGAGAAAATATTTGTCTACCCATTTTGCCAAGATAATCTCCTTAGTTTGCCTTTAGAACCATTATGACTCTAGCTTGAGCATTTTGGATTATACTATATCTTAAATTAATTTTTATATTTGGTGTTGAGTAGAGTTTGAGTTTCATGTTTTTCCATATGATATTCAGTTGTTCAACTTCCTCTGTTGAAAATCCTTTCCCCAATGATTTGCTTTAGTGTCTTTGTGGAAATGCAATGTACTGTATAAATGTGAGTCTATTTCTGGACTCTCTAGTCCTTCCATTGATCTAGTTATCATTATTAAACAAAGTTAAGATGTCTTAATTACTGTAACTTTATAGCAAGTTTTAAAGTTGGATGATATAAGTACTCCATCTTTTGATTTCCTTAAGAATTTTTGGCTGTGTTGCATTTCCAAATAAATTTTGAGTATATTTCTGCAAAAAAGTCTGCTGTGATTTACATTGGGATTGTATTGAATCTATAGTCCAATTAGGGGAGGATGGAGAATGAACATTTTAACAAACTTGAATGTTCTAATCCACAAACACGGTGTGTTGCTCCATTAATTAAGATTTGTCTTAATTTCTTTCAGGAATGCTTTATAATTTTTAGTATAGAGGTTTTGCAGTCCTTTGTTAAAGTTCATGTTTTTAGACACAATTGTATATGGGACTGAGTTTTAATGTATTTTCTACGCTGCTGATATATTAACCTTGTACCTGCAACTTTGCTAAATTCACCTACTGGCTCTAGTAATTGTTTTATAAATTCCTTGTGATTTCCTATGTAAATGATTATGTTATGTATAATTAAAGACAGATTTTATTTTTTGTTTCCAAGCTTTATTTATTTCTTTTGATTGCCTTATTGGCAAGACATGGAATAGAAGTTGTAAAAACAGACATCTCACCTATTTCTAATTTTATGGAAAATCATTCAATATTTCACCATTATGCATGATATTAGCTGTAAGTATTTTTATATGCCCTATATACAATTGAAAAAAATCATTCTCTGAGTCTATTCAAAGATGTCAAGCTATTTCTCCTTCAGTCTATTAATATAGTAAATTATAATAATTGATTTTTGAGTGTTAAGACAACCTTGTATTTTTTTGAGAAACCACATTTACTCATGTTTTATCTTTCATATATAATTACTGGTTTCCTTTTGCTAACATTCTGTTAGGAATTTTTACATTTTTATTCATGAAGAATATTGGTCTTAGTTTTTTTCTTTTGTAATGTCTTAATCAGGTTTTAGATAATGCTGCCCTCATAAAATAAGTTTGAAAGTGTTCTCTCCATCTCAAACTTTCTGAAACATTCTGTATAAGATTTACACATATATTATTACATTGTAGTAATTGGCAATGTTTTTAAAAAATACATTTCAGAGATAAACTTAGTTGGACTTGATGTATTATTTTTTAATGTATGGTTCTTGTAGTTTAGACATATTTTATGATTTTTAATAATTTACACAAAAGATAAAGGTCTACCTTTTAATTTTTATAAATTTCTTGTGTCATTAATGACAACATCCTTCCATGTTTGGCTACAATATTAACAATAAGATATAGTCGTTCCCATATTTGAAAAATTGTGAAAAATGGGTACGTTCTTTTAGGAGTAATTCTTTGAAAATTTTCCAGTTCTCTTTTGAATTTTTGTTTTTTATGAAATATGGTCATTCATATTTTAAACAAATAAATCCAATATAACATGTTTTCAAATTAATTAGAAAATATCTATACACATAGGCCCACAATTTTTAATCTCATTTAAAAAAAATTATTCTCTTTTTAGACCAAATTTTGGGGTGTGGACTATATAAAAATTTCTTATTCTATTTCCCCTACAAAAATCAAGTTCTTGGATTTACCACCTTTATACTTTTGGATTTTTTTTAATGCTTGGTGTCCTTTATTGCATTTTTTTATTTATGTTTGTTTTGCTCTTGTTTTCCAGCGTTCAATGTCTAATTATTCATTTCCATATTTTTATTTGATAACATATTCAAAGTTATGGATATTCATTTGAGTAAACTTTGGCAATATTCCATGAGTGATGACAAAAATATTCCTATTTTGTTCTTTTTCAAGAGCTTCTAATTATATTTTTGTTTCCTTTTTTAAGCAATTTCATAATACATTTTAAAAAACTATATGTTATGAGTGATTTTTGTTTAAATGTTTTATATTAACGTTTCCTTTTACTGCATTATGGTTAGAGAATGTGATCTGCATGTAGTCTGTAGAATTTGAGGTTTTATTTGTGGACTAAATCAATTTTGTTAGTATTGCATTGTTTATGTAAAATACATATTTTTTTTGTAGGTTATAATCATCTGGTATTATATTAATGTTAGTCTTTGTCAATCAGATCTGCCAACACCTTGATTTTAGCCTAGTGAGAACCATTTCAGACTTCTGAATTACAGAACTGTAAGGCAATATATTTTTATTTTAAGCCACTAAATTTATGGTTATTTGTTACAGCAGCCATAGAAAATGAAGATACCACTGCACTGGAAAATAATAGATACAGATGAAATACTATTAAAAAAATAAACAAACTCAGAGGGTCATTGACCCATAAAAGAAAGCAAATTCAAAGAATGCAAATAAATTATTTTCCAAAGAAACAAAGTTAATAGAAAAGTCAGAAAATAACTTCAAAATAAGTATATTTTAATATGTGGAAAAATAAGGGAGAAACGAGGATTCATGAGATAAAAACAGATCATCATAAATGAATGTTAGAGTTTTGGTATGAAAAATATAATTACTTTTATATAAATAGAGAACAACAACTGCACACTGGTAAAAAGCAAGTTAGAGAAATAAATGATCAAGGTGAAGAAACATGTCAAAAGACTTTAGAAATGGAATTATTAAGAAGAACAGAGGAAAACATTCTTATTTATCTACTGTCTAAAGTAGAATATAAGAGCATGTACGTAAGGAAATATTTAAATAAATCTATTCTCAAGAGTAAAATGAGAGCCTCTCTGAATGAAAAAGAGCAAACACTCAAGAATATATTCCTCCAAGGAAAACATAGGCAGAACACCCTATGACATAAATCACCGCAAGATCCTTTTTGACCCACCTCCTAGAGAAATGGAAATAAAAACAAAAATAAACAAATGGAACCTAGTGAAACTTAAAAGCTTTTGCACAGCAAAGGAAACCATAAACAAGACAAAAAGACAACCCTCAGAATGGGAGAACATATTTGCAAATGAAGCAACAGACAAAGGATTAATCTCCAAAATATATAAGCAGCTCATGCAGCTCAATATCAAAAAAACAAACAACCCAATCCAAACATGGGTGGAAGACCTTAACAGACATTTCTCCAAAGAAGATATACAGATTGCCAACAAACACATGAAAGGATGCTCAACATCACTAATCATTAGAGAAATGCAAATCAAAACTACAATGAGGTATCACCTCACACTGGTCAGAATGGCCATCATCAAAAAATCTACAAACAATAAATGCTGGAGAGGGTGTGGAGAAAGGGAACCCTCATACACTGTTGGTGGGAATGTAAATTGATACAGTCACTATGGAGAACAGTATGGAGGTTCCTTAAAAACTAAAAATAGAACTACCAGATGACCCAGCAATCCCACTACTGGGCATATACTCTGAGAAAACCATAATTCAAAAAGAGACATGTACCACAATGTTCATTGCAGCACTATTTACAATAGCCAGGACATGGAAGCAACCTAAGTGTCCATTGACAGATGAATGGATAAAGATGTGGCACATGTATACAATGGAATATTTCTCAGCCATAAAAAGAAACAAAATTGAGCTATTTGTAGTGAGGTGGATGGACCTAGAGTCTGTCATACAGGGTGAAGTAAGTCAGAAAGAGAAAAACAAATACTGTATGCTAACACATATATATGGAATCTAAAAAAAAAAAAGGTTCTGAAGAACCTAGGGCAGGACAGGAATAAAGATGCAGACGTAGATAATGGACTTTAGGACACAGGGAGGGGGAAGGGTAAGCTGGGAGGAAGTGAGAGAGTGGCATTGACACATACACACTACCAAATGTAAAATAGATAGCTAGAGGGAAGCAGCTGCATAGCACAGGGAGATCAGCTTGGTCTTGATGCTTTATGTCCACCTAGAGGGGTGGGATAGGGAGGGTGGGAGGGAGGCTCAAGAGGGAGGGGATATGGGGATGTATGCATGCATTTGGCTGATTCACTTTGTTGTACAACAGAAACTAACACAGTATTGTGAAGCAATTATACTCCAATAAAGATGTTAAAAAAAAAAAGAATATATTCCTCCACAAGGTAAAATGAATTTATAAGGGTACAAGGAGGAGAGAGAATGATGAGCATAAAATTAAATAAATTGATTGTTAAAACTCAGTAAGTATAAATTAGAAGACGACAGAGAAGGAAGAAGAGAAAAAGAGGAAGAGAGGAGGAGGAGGCAAAGAAACTAAGGAAGATGTTTTTAATATTAATCTGAAAATAAGATTCAAGATGAGAGTTATAAATGAGTTGGGGAAAGGTGACAGGATCAAGGAGAGGGAGAGAAAGGAAAAGAGGGAGGAAGATAATGATAAGCTCTTGACCTTTTTCAAAAAATATATTTAAGTATGAGTATTGAAAATTAAGCATAACTGAAAGAATAGAAATAAAATATAGAGCTATCAAAATAGGGACCATATGAAATTCAGTTCTTCTAGTAAAAAGTAGGGAAACATAGAGTCTAACGCATGATAAAGAAAAAACACAAAATGAGATGACATAGTAATCGCTGATCGGCCCGACTGTAAATGAGCTATATTCTCCTATTCCCAGACAGACTATATGATTGGATCACATATAAGAAACCAAACGACTATGACTAAATTTCTTTTCCCTTTCTTTTGTATTTCTATGGAAAAGTACGTGTGCATAAACAGCCAAGAAAAAAATGACAAAAAAGGACAAATTTAAGGTATTTTCCAAGCACATGTCTAGACATAATGTAAAACTATAATAATGAGAATTGTGTGGCATTGAATCAGTAATGGATAAATAGATCAATGAAACAGAAGTAAGCCATAAGTGCGCATGGGCACGCACATGGCATATAATAAAGTTTCAAAATAGTAAAAAAAAAAAAAATTAAGTCTTACTTAAATTGTCTGCATATAAGTATTTTAAAATTTTGATTATTAGAAGGTAATCTATCTTTAGCTAAAACTTTTGACATGAGAACAAGTTTGTTGGAAACAAATGGACCTTAAATACCAGATATGTACATACTCATTCACTAATATAAATCCAAGTGATAAAAATATAATAATATCATATAACTGAAGGAATAATTTCTTTGCCTTCGTAATATTGGGTGAATTATGTAGAAGTAACATAATGCTGACAAGAGGTGAGACTATGCATAAAAATAATAATATTGCTAATTACCTTGCTGTAATAAAAACAGAATAAAAATGCTACAACTATTCTGTAGCATAGCTCATCCTTAAAGCATTGTAAACAGAGATATTATGATCATTAAGTATTAGCCTTGATGCGTGGTATTATGATGGAGAGCTAGTCTGACAAATACTGGCCCACGTGAAAAGAGATGTATTAAATTACTCTTAGATCCATTGCTGTATTTTTTCAATATGTAAGCTCTGTTTTTAAATTTTTATTCATGTCAGTATCAGAGAACACATATATAAAGAAATTAGATAATTTTACCCCAACATTATTCCCTATTCTTTACCTTTTTAACTAATATGCCCAAAGTGTGAAAAATTGTTTCAGAAGGTATCTTAAAATATCCAGACACAAAAATGAGCCCTTCAAAAAATGTCAAAACAATTTTAACCTGGAAATTGCTATGGGGAACCTCTAAATGTTCCCGTATATTGCTGGCAGTCTACAAAAGCTTCTTGATGCATTTTTAATGAATCACATTTATTATCAAATATAGGATTTCGCATTCTATCAGCAGGGTAGTTGAGTTGGCAATAACAAAAAACAAGTTTTCCTAAAATGATATATAGACTCCCATATTTCAGCATTATAACTTCGGAAGTCACAGAATACTAGATGCACAGTACCCTTGCCTTTTAAAGGTCTGGCATGGACACATTGTGGCTTTTCTATCTACTTAACAAATATACTGGCTTTCTAATCTCTTCTGAATTATTGAGAATATTTTTTATAAATCTAGATGCAATGAAAATCTTATAGGCTTGAAGGTACCATGTGAATGAAAACCAAAACCATTTGCCACTAATTCATTATTCTGCATGAGTTCAGTTTCTCTGATTCTGAGATAGTGCTGGGAAAGGATATGACAAATCTTTCATTTGACGACAAAAAAAAGCACAGCAATGAGGTTATTTCTAGGCACTTATACTAGACTTTCTCTTTTTTTTTTGTCACTTTCAGTAATATTTTATTAAGTAAAATTCCTTTTAAAGTAAGGCATTCTAATCTCCCCCCAAATCTATATTTACCCCCATCCTTGCCCCCAAATAAAAGCCATCTCACACTTTTCTCCAGAGAGTAACGACAAAGGGTTAAGCAAAATCCACCCTGACAATACTAGAAACAGTTCTCTCTCGGTGTGTGTTGGTTCACTGCTCCACAGGGCATAGCAGATGTTGTGTCTGGTAGTAAGAAGGGCCCAGGAGGTGTGGGCTGTCAATCACTTGGGTTTTTTTTTTGTTGTTTTCTTTTTTTTTTTTTTTCCTAACTACAGGCTACGCTATGGATCTGAAGCCCAACTGAAACAATCTGCCTCAGCTGGGGTGTGCGAGGTATCAATAACCCTTGACAGAGGTGTCAAGAGCCTCGGTGGAGCTGAACTACCCTGCTGACCAGATGCTTAGCAAGTTAACAAGATAGCATTGAGCATTCACCACTTTTCCAACACAGCAATTAACACAACTGGAAGATCACTGCACTGATATTCTGAAAAAGAATCTCACCAAAGTAGCCTTTTATGGAATAGAGACAAATAAATATTGGACCACTTTGGGGAGAGGAGTGTTTTGAAGTTTCAAGTTGGACAGATGCTTTGGCTAAATAAATGTGAGAAACGGGGGTGGGGGGGGAAACTACTATCAAAAGTATTTTCTCGGTCCATTTCTATAAATAATTTGTGAGTACACTAAAACTATATTATCTTGGGGAATAACAGTCAACATTTTTTTCAAAAGTGATCAGGACGAAAACTTGGTCTAAGAACAGAACCTAAATAGGCAAAGTTTTGCTAACGTGAGTAAAATTAGTCAGCATCTCTATATAAACTATAAGAACATATTCAGAAGTTGCTCAGTAAACAACATTTAGATATCTATAAAACTTGAAAAGAATAAAGCAATCCAATTACTGATTAAAAGAAAAACATCCCCTTTAAAAGACTGTATACCATGTTGATAAATGTCCTGACTCGAATATACTTTGGGTTTGTTTTTTCAACTTATCTTACTTTAGGGTTATTTCCTACCTTTTCATTTATAATTCCATTAGATAGCAATTATATATTTTTTCTGGAAAATAGATCATATACTATTTCTAGAAAAATACATGGTATACAGGAAAACATGAATATTCACTTTAAACAATTTGATGTTGTTTGTCTTTGCTTTGAAATTCAATAATGCCATCAGCCTGTAAGACCTCTTAGAGCCCAGCATTTCACACAGTGAAAGCTGCTTTCTGTTACAAAAGCACAGCAGCTGTGGCTCCCGCAGATACCCTTAAAGACAGATATAATAAAACACTGGGAGGGAGTAGGTCGACACAGGAGCATGAAATGGACGAGATGAAGCCCCTTTGTCACAGCCAAACAGGCTATAAAGTTACTATAGTAACATACAGTATTAAACTCCAGGTGGATTGACTTAATCTTCCCCAAACAAAAAATAAAGGTTAACAAAAACCAAACCAATAACGATTACAATTACTCTACCCAAATATTTTTCAAGCAGTTGTTTTTGGTTGAGTCTGGATAGATGAGGAACTGGGTACACTGGTGCATGTTCTGATATGAAGAGACAATCCCAGAAGTTCAGGATTTGGGGGAAGAAATGCAGTTTTAAAATATTTTGAAAAAAATCAAATGAGTAGCAAGAAAATCAAAGTGACAATGAAAGAGCAATTAGATTATGTGGATTCTCAAGCCCAGCTTTTTCTATATTCATCACATTTTTGTCAAATGGTGAGATTTTTTACATGGTAATACCTCTGGTACTAAATTCACTGATAACGCAACAGCCTTTTCTTAACTTTAGTTAAAGAGTTTCGGTTCCATCTGTTTTAGACTGTGTTCTCAGCAAGAAAATAATGGCAAGATACAAGGTGCAGTAACTATGAAATAAAAGCTACAGGACTAGTCTGTGGAACATCAGAGGAAAAAAAAAAGGACAAGGAAATGGAAAACCATCTAATTTTTAAATTTCATGAAAGAAGAAAATCTAAGTGTTTAGGATATACAATTACAACTCAGGGTAGCTGTCAAGTCCTGCTATTCCTTTCTTGCACGTTTAGTACTTACTGTTATTATTTTGCTGTGATCATCAACCATTTCATCTACAAACCACTCCTATAGGGTAAACCTCCCAAACTTTTTTTCTACCCAAACTATAACATATACACACATACTCACAATCTTACTCCTTTTTGCTTTAGTAAATAGCTATTTTTTTGTGGCTCTATTTTCAAGTGTGAAATTTCATGTCTTTAATGTAGCTGAAAACTTGCAGTGATAAATAAATCTTAACATGTAGATATTTGCACTTTGGATTAACTCAATGATCATCTGAATTGCTCCTTTTGAATACTGCTTTAATGATCTGAAAGAGTTAAGAGACTTTCTCTGAACCTTAATTTATGCCATGGAGCTAGGCACCAGGGCATGCCGGACTCAGTATGAATATTTTTAGAAGGATTTAGCTAACAGTGTGAGACATACCTTTAATGGATTTAGTTTGGGTAAACAACCTTTGTCTAGACAGCCCAAATGTCACAGGTATTGGTGCTCATTTTAAGTGGTAACTTCTATGCAAATAATTGCAAAGTTGCATTTTGTTCTTTGTACTGATATTTTATGAATTAAAATGTTTGACTATATCAAGAGCTGAAGATACACTCACAGGTGGAAATTTTAGTCATAGACCTTTCTTACTGGTCATTCTTGTTTGACAACAGTGAAACAATTAGATTTCAGATTGCACTCTTAGATTTATGATGCGGTTGCTGAGGGCTGATTCCTACTAATATTAAGAAATCTATAAAAGAAATGTGGAGAGGAAGAGCTAATAGATTAGCAGACTTTGCGGGAAAGCAAAGAGCAGAATTAAGGTTGAGAGATGAAGAAATAGCCATAGTAGAGAGCAGAAAGAACCCATTCGTTATAAGATATTCATTCACTAAATCTCTTTGATATATCCATGCATATAAGAAATATGGAATTTTGAGAACCAGAACAAACTGTATCATTTTTCACAGCTGAATTTAGTTTTCACAGCTGAATTCAGCTTCCTTGTAACGTATAACTAAAGATATTTTATATTAAATGTGTTTTCTTTTATTATTTAAAAAATCATATGGCTTTTACTAGCTATTTTTAGACTTACCCATAAAGTACTTACTATTTACCTTATTATATTGTTGAGGAATCATAAGAATGGGGGAAAAAATCAGTCCTTGATGTGGAAGCTTTCAAACTAACACGTCGATTCTAATGTTAGAATTACAAATGTAATTCACATTTACCTAGAGGTCTAACTTTTGAGTATTGCACAAAACTGTCCACAGGAATAGCTTAATGTGCCCTCAGATCTGGCTCATTTTATAATAGTTTCTTCATGCTCATTTGGGGGTTTTCATAGATTCTAAAGTTCTAGGAAAGAAACAATAGGTTGTTCATATACTTTGAAAGAATAATTCCAAATCATTAAGAGTAAATTCTGACAAATGCAATTCTGTGATGCGATAGGTTATAAAAATAAGAGTAAGATAAATTCTTTTCAGGCATATAATTTCATTCTAAGGAGAAATGCACTTAAAACTTTCAGTGCAGGCTAAAGTTTTTGCTTGTACTTAAAAATATTCAATTTTTTATGCAGGCAACATTATACTCTTCACAATTTTAATTCTGTTAAGAACAATATGTCATCTGAGGCTGCAATTAACTGTTCTGGTTGGTAACATCAGAATCCCCCTCCCCCAAATAAAGCAAAATAAAAGGGATATGGGGTCCAGAGCAACTATGATTGCATTAAACATTGTCTTAGATGAGAATGAGTTGCTGATATCCTCTTTGCATATTGCATAACCTGTTATTTCTTTTTTTCTTTTTTTTCCCCTTCAGTATGCAGTCCACATTCTACTAGAAAGGCTGTGGTCCAAACCAGTAATTAAAAACCCAGGGCTCTAATAACTTTGATAAACATGGATCTGCTCCACTGTATAAGTTGCTCTCAAAGAAGGAAAAAGTAAATGGATTTTTATAAGATAAATCAGTTCAATTCATAAAAATTCACAAAATGGGTAATAGTTCATACAGAGCATTTCTGCTATCTTCATTCAAAGAAGCAAACAAGGAAAGGCGAGGAGGCTACAACTCATGTTTTTAGTGCTATCAGCTGGAAAGTGTGTCAGACTCTTAAAATTGCTGTAATTTTCACCTCAGGCATCCCAAAGTGCTCGGTAAACCATCGGAGATGAAACCTACAACAATCTGTGAGCTCCAGCACCCTTCAGAGCCCTGCAGGATACCTCAAACTCCCCCAGACCCTACCGGCATCCTTAACAACTTGGCTCTGACCTCACTGATCATTTCATCAGAAGAACAGAGCCGCCCTCATCTGACTGCCTATTAGGATAGGAAAGAAGAATCGGAAACACGTGACAGAGCCATTAAGACAATTTATGCATAGGACAAGTATTCTAATGACTCTATAGATTGCACCCCAAGTTCCCTAACTCCAAAAGGAATGATGTAAACTGGAGGTTCTAGTCAGCTAATGAGCAAAGATAATCTTTATACGGGCACATCTATGCTCTGTACGGTGGATATCTCGTGAACAAGCACACAGAGTGGTTGAATAAGCTTTATTTCTGTATTACTAACATTTAGTAAGGCCAATAAAAATCACTTTGCTTTTCTTTTTCAAGTAACACAAGCCCCTCTAAAGACTACTGCTATTCTCTAACTATATCCATCTCAGAAAATAAGTTCAGGAAGCTCATAATAAGGGAAGGTGTAAATATCATTGTGTTAGTATTATTTTCTTTTTCCCCAAAATGAAAATGGGGTTTGCAATGATTTCTGCATAAATATTGAGCCAAATTCAGTCAGTGAGCAAGTTGCTTCCTAGATACTTCTAAAAGCTGACTTAGCATTTGTTTTAATGGAGTGAATGGAGTCATCCTAACGTCTAAAACTTTTTCATGAAGTTGTTACCTAATTTGTTAATGACTTTCCTTGCTGGACTGTTCCATTTTTCAATCTTATCTCAAAATGCAAAGGTTTAAAAATAGGTATCAGCCATCTTAACAGCCATCACATTCAAAAGGGGTCACTAAGTGCTTCTACTCTCTGTGTAATTAATAGATCCTCTACTTCAGAGTTTGCTTTTCAAATAACGGTTCCTATGAAAACAGTAGAAAGTAATTTCTGAATGAAATCTGAAGCCCCAATTGCTTAGCTATGTTTGTGCTACATAAAATCAACTAACCTTAATATTACATGCAATTTATGATATATTAATAGTTTATTAGAATGTGAGCCCCATGGGGACAGGTCCTGTGTCTGTTTTGCTCACTCCACCTTCAGTGGTTGAAATAGTGTCTGGCACATAATATATATTTGTTGTTTGTTGAATAAACAAATGATGAAAAGACTGAATTTGACATAATTTTATGCAGCTGCCTAAATATATGGAGAGGAACAGAACATTTTATTTCATATTTCAACAGAGTTAAATAAACTGAAATTCAGTTTAGAAAAGAGGTTTAAAAGCTGGTCCTCCTTAAAGAGTGTAGAATTCACAGTTAAGGTTACACAGAGTTTGTAATTCTATTTGTTTATAAACTAATGCTCTCTTTTGAATATATGTCACAAGATTAGTGTCAAAGGAAAAACCTATTAAGAAAAAATCCATATTTATTTGCAAAAGCAAACTGTTTATAAGGAAGTCTTCTGAAAAACTGGCTTCTTGAACACAGTTTGAAATGGATGTGTAAAGGGAAACTTAACATCCAAATGTAAGGTTACCAAGGTGGAAGAAAAACAGTTTATTTCCTCAAATAATTACCCTATTTCTAAGAGTCTTCACCTATCTGTAGGTATCAGTACTGCAAAGGTAGGATTAACTTTGCTAGGAAGTTGGCCACTTTGGGGAAAGGACTAAAGTCTTCATTGATTTGAAGGACTGGCGCTAGACAGGTTTTCTCTTTTGTTTGTTTTAGTTTACCCCATAATGCAAAGGTGGGTTTTTTTGTTTGTTTGCTTCATTTTTATTTCTGACTGAGCTACAATATGCTTAGTCATAATGCAGGCAGGACAAGATGACAATTTTGCTTTTTCACTGCAGTTTTGTGGCCAGAAAATAAATTATTCAAAATATGTTTACTACAGGCCACACGTAAGTCTGTCTAGTCTGTTTGCAATGCTCTGGATGTTTAAGTCAGTCTGTCTCAGCCAGGCTGCTTTGGGCCAAGAAGAAGAAACTGGAGATGCTAGAATTTTGTTCCCTAGTAATCATCTAGGACTCACCTCAGTGCACTGGAAACACCGGAAACTTTGAACCCACTCTGCTTGCCCCCTCTATTATATTATTACATATTATTATATTATACTATATTATATTATTGTTATTATACAATGAATATAAATAATAAATGTTGCAATGGCTATGAATTAACCTATCGATTTTTAGTAATAATTGTAATAATCAACTTGAAATTATATTTCATTATTTGGTCCATCAAGCAAAGGATTTAAGAAGTGCCTGCCCTAGTTCAAGGCTCATATCACCTGCTTGACAAATGCTTGTTGAATGAATACAATTTTATATAATGCTTATAATAGAAACTCATTACAGTAGAAACTTCTAGAAAATAGGGCTATTTCAGGAGTAGCAGGAGTACTTAGTCAAGGACACTTTTCCACATAAAGGGCTTTCACCATTCGGGATATTGACTGACAAGATGTCCTGAAGTGAGGATACCTTACTAGTCTAAATCTAGGAATTTCTACTGAGGTTGTAAAGGCAAGCCTTCAGAAAGAACTAGCAAACCAGAGAAAAGAAGAAACATGCATTACAGAGCATCTTAATGCCCAAAGGGAACTGTGTGACACCCCTGGATTTTGCCTGAATAGAGACATTTGAAAATAGAACTTCCATGGAATTCTTCATATAAAATATAACTAAAGTTGCATTCTTTGCTTTGTCACAAATTTATTTGTAATAAATAACTCTTTATGCAGCAGAAAGTGAATGAGTGGTAAACAGATGTGTGTAGCTACAGAGCTTTGGAATGATTACATTTGTTAAAAAACCAAATACCATATCAGCCAGTGAATTTATCGTAAACTTTGTTTCTCAGGATTCACTTTAAAAAAGTTCTCAATTATTTGGATAAAGTTGGCTGAAAGGCAAATAATACCACTTAGGGAAACTGTATCTTAAAGCATATGAAAGTGAAATTTCCTGTTTGCATGAAGAGAATCAGTGGCCAATCCTTTCAAATAGATCAGAAGTTTCATTGTCATAATAAGAGTGACGATGGAAATTCATAGAGGGGTTTTTTGGCTGTCACAATGACGGGGGGAACTTTTGGCATTGAGTAGAGACTAGAGATTCTAGATATCCTGTGAAATATAGCCCTGAGCCCTGCACACGTTTTAATGCGTTGCCAAGATACTAATATGGGTGTGAACGGCACCTAGAACCTACATCACTTTTATAAATAAACTCAAGCTATTATTTGTATAGTTTCAACATCACTGGAACTTTCCAGGAATTGAGCCATTATATAAAGTGATGGAAGTATGCCCTTTATTTATTCCAGACTAATAAAAGTTATTTACCATTTAGCAACATATTTCATAACTAGGGCAATGCTGCTTATTCTTGCACCGCTACTACGACACACCTGACTGAGTCTGTCTTTGGTAGCTGTTGCTTTCCATACATAGGGTCAGGCACATGACCACAAATCACTATTATAACCTTACAGAGATGTAACTCAAAGTAATGCAGAGAGAGAGAGCAAAAGAGAGACCAACTCTCTGAAGATACTTCTTAATCTACATTCCAATGTAGACACAGCAATGGAAGAACATCCTCCCAGAACACAGTATTTGCAGTTCCTGGTGCTCTGATGGTTTCATGAAAAGGACTTTGGCTCTTCCCTGGCTTTTTGCTGATGTGGTCCCTTCAGCACTTCTCTTTTCTGTCTACTATCTGGAGCACAGTTGAAACATCTTTTTCCTTCATTGCTTGTCAACTTTCCTCCTCAAGCAACATACATAGGCTGTTCTCATGGCTTCTTATTCAAGTGCAGGAAATGCTCGAAAGTGAAGATTATATTGATGGCCAAATAAACCTTCCTGAGTGTACATTGCGTAAGTTTACATGTGTTCACAAGAAACATTATGCTGTTCAAATTATTAACCACCATCACATTGAATGCAGTTGAGTTTCAGGATTTTAAGAATGAACTATCTTTCTTTCATTTTAATGTCTGTGTCATGCGATACAACAATGAATGTAAATTACTGAGCACAGGACCTAGCACAGAGTGAAAGCTTTGTCAATTATTGCTATGATTATCAGCTGTCTCTTGTTGCTCTTCTATACATTCAAGATAAAAGCACCTTGCAACTTGATGCCGGGAAAAATCATCCTTCAGTTCTTGCAAGTCTCATAGGGAAATGAAAGTTGCTTTAGAAGGAAAGCATACAATGACAGTGGTAATATTTGTAGGTTTTACTCATGAATGGCAGTGATAATAAAGCGGAAATCCAAATTACATAGACATTTTAGGTAGTATTAGCTTCTTTAATTTAAAAGGTAAACTCCTTAATTCTCTCCTCTGTAAATAAAAAGTCAAAGTAAGTTTTCAAAGCACCCACACTTGTTTCTAAGTTATCTTAAGCGTATGGACTAAATGAAAATTTAACAAGTGCATGAAAGAATCTAGAAGCAATGCAGGCTATGTGATGGTTTTTGTCTTAGTGTAAAGCTTCGGTTCTGGTTTTGACTTTTGTCCTAATTTAGTGTGGTTCAAGACTTGGCCAAGAATTTTTTTTTCTTTTTGCAACAGTCAGACTTCTTGGTGACAAATGGCCCTGAATAACAAAGTATGTGTCAACATCAGCAATGGGATAAGTTAAAAGTCTCTTTTATACTAAAATAACACAAGAGGCATTATTCAATCACAACTACTTGTTAGCCAAATCAGTGTGTACAATACAGGCTTTTCTCTATCAAAATATCTTTGGTGAGACCTTCAGATGACCTTTAAACTTAATATATACCTGATTTATTGTGAGGTTTCTGAGAAATAATTGAAGTGACTTCACGATGTTCCCAATCAAATTTTTTTTTAAGGATAAGAGTGTGAATTATATCAGGAACTGTTCATAGCCAGATGTGGCCCAGTCCCGTGCACAGAGACTCTATGGGACTCAGAATATTGGAGGTCTACCTTTTCAAGGAGGCTAATATTGCTCAAGTATAAACAGGTCATTGATGCCTTGATCAAAAGCTATTGCTACCATGCAAAGCTATGAGATTTTCGAAAGGAGTTATGGAAAAGTGCAATGAAAAAAAATAAACAAAATTTCCCAAGTCCTGCTGAGAATCTGACAAATGGATTCAATGAGTTTTCAGGTCTCTGCATGTGCCAAAAATCTGTAATTTTGAATTCTTGGAAAATTGGAATTCTAAACATGCTTTAAAAACAGGATTGGTTAATGATGAGTGATATACACATGGAAAATTTTCTTTCTCATATAGGTACATTCCCCAATATGCAAAAATAATTCAAAGGGAAATCTACTCATCAACCAAGCATATAAATTGCACTTGGGAAAAAAGTCATCCTTTCCCCCTATAAAGAAAGGCAAAAGTATAATTGGGATTATTTCCTCACAATACTTTAAAATTATTTTTGACCAATAATAATACTTGAATGTTGTGCTGTATTTACTCATTTGGAGCAAAGTTAAATTTAAGTTTCAATCCATTTTTTTGTCAAATCCAATTCCCATTAGTAAGAGTTAAAAGCAGCTGTCTCAAGCAGTCTTAACAATGAGGATGTCCTTAAAAATATCAATTATGTATTAGATTTGCCATGGGATAAGCATTAATTTTTTTACTGGCCCCCAATCACCATACTTCTTTTAAGATTACTCTGTTATGAACAATATGTGACAAATTTTCTGTAGTTTTTAATCATGTTAAAATATATAAAGACACCAAGTGGTCTTTACGGCCGACATATAGATTAATAGTTCATTAAATAAGGATAGTAACTTAAAATCTTGATACACTTTATAACTTACAAATCACCTGTATATTTGTAATATAATTTTTAAAATTTATCTTAAAAAATGGGGATTTTCCCTCAAGTTAATAAGATTCTTATGTCAAAAAAAAAAAAACTCTGCCAATTTTCTCAGTCCAATTCAGGATTTTTTTCCAAATGCACTGAATTATTTAGAACAAGTCAGTTATAAATTAAATAGAAAACCCTACAGAATAAATCGCAGGTTCTCTCCTTCTACATATTAGACTTTTGCCCTTTTTGAAGAATTTTTCTACATTAAAATTATGTCTGATGTGGAATCTTTTATGGTATCAAGGCAGAAGATTTTTGTAAGACTTTTTACTAAATTAATGATGTTTGTAAAAAAGACAGATAAAATAAAAATGAGCCTGGTCGCTACTAGCTTAAGATTCTTGCTTTCAGTTTAGCATAATCTGTGCAGATCAAAAAGAAAATCATAATAAATAAGCTTCAGAAATACACTTGGCAAGAATTGTTAGTGTAAGGGTTAGTAGATTATGCTTATTAGATAACATTTAACAACAAAAACATTGTGCAGTATTTCGTTGATTATGCTAAAGCAAGTGTTTTGAAAAATCACTAGCTTTTTCAGGTCTCTAATGCTTGCCTTACTGGGGGAAGGGGAAAACAAGAAAGGAAACATTTCTAGAAAAGCCATTTTGGTAATATCTGAGACAAAGCCATTCTTATTTCACTGGGATTTTATTTCATTCTTGTAGGCTTAACATCTCACTGCATGAACAAAGAAAATATCATGTGAAAAGAGCTTCAGGCTAGCTACTTCCAAAAGGATTCAACCTTCCGAGTGCTATCAATATCATCCATACACCCACACAGTTAGCACTTTTGAATACATTTACTGAAAACCATTAATAAAGCAACAATCTTAGTCTGGCTCTTAACCATGTGTCACAGTGAAATAAGTTCATGTAAATCTGTGAACTGCACGACAATGATCAAATTAACACTCATTTTAAGAAAAAATGCCCCTCAGGCTGAAAAATAATTAGGAGTCTCTCACTATCTTTTCCTAATAAAAAATCACGATATTATTGTTGACTGTGCTAATAAAACACCTCCCGTGACCCTGATGCAGCTTGATGTAAAATGTAAGGACTGTTCCATTGTGCAGTCTCGCACATGTTTTATTGAACATTTCCATTTGGCTCTTCATCTATGAACACAAGGGCCATAGAAACTGCAGAACTTTTGCCATAGTGCAGTGCAACTCTCACTTGTTTATTACTGCCCTTAATAAAACCTCCACTCTGAAATTTGGTATCTTTGAAATTTAACTTTTAACTACATAAGCTGAATATTCAGCGCTTTGGAAATGAGTAGGAATAAGAGCAAGGGACAGAAAAAGCAAGCAGAGAAATTCCATTTAGTGCAGAAAGCAGCCCACGGTTGGCACCTATGTTGCCATAAACGTCAAGTCTGGGATCTTGGTTTTCAGAAAAACATTATATTGAGGAAGTCATAATGGTCACAGATTGCTCAACATTTTTCCCTTTTGGTGATTCATATCCACTCCACAACTACTTCTTGAATGTTTTTGAAGGTCTAGGAGGGACAAAAAGAAGTAAAAATATAATCCCTGTCCTCAAGGAGCTTATCAAGAATTTGACAGATTGGGGTTCTGTACTGAAGTGGATGATGAGCGGATGTTGGTTACTGATGTTTCCAATATGCAAATTGAGGATGAAGTATCACTTTATCTTTGAAAAACAAAACAAAACACATAAACCTGATAAGGTCAGCAAACTACTGAAGTGTGTGAATTCTTCACATTGAACAGCATCTGGACATTGATATCATGGTTCAGGGAAACCTGGTTATAGGAATCAACACAACTCAGGAAAGGCTTTTAAATAAAGGTGAGCAAGATATCTTTTCCCTCGAGTAGCTTGTAGTTGAGTGAGGGAAAATTCATGTCGATAACTAATTATAATACAAGCCAGGATATGGCGAGTTATTCTAGTAACCATTTACTTTATAATGAAATATTTTGATTCTTTTTTGTAAATTCTTAGAATTAGACCTTTGAAGTAATGAGTAATACATATGTTTCTTGGAAAACACTGAACACTTCAGGCACACGTACAATTTTAAGGTAATTTCTATTTTTTAAAAACCATTATATTCGAAAATATATATTAGTTTATAGCAGAGAGTAAGCAATTGGAAAGAAAAAAAAGGTCAAGCTTACAGGAAATGTTATGAGTACGTGAGAAAATATAAATTTTGCAAACCAAAGAAAGTTTTGTTTAATTTTAATTGAAGGAACATCTCAGCATTCTTCTAAACTTTCTTTTCTCAAAGTGTGCTCCACGGAATACTATGTTAAAAAATGTTTTGAAGGTCCAATAAGTCTGGAAATACTTGGTTAAGTCAAGTTAAATACATTTCAGAATTTAATATGACCATGTGCATTGTGTCTCTCTAGGAGAGAATGTTCCTTTTACAGAGCATCTCAAGGCACTGTAGTTTCATGGAAGAAAGCTTGGGCCACATGTGATGGTACATGAGAACAATAGCAGATTCTCAGGTCCCATTCCAGCAAGGTGTGGATCTAGAATTCCAGATTTTAAACACACTCTCCTGTGATTTCAATGTAACTGCCTGGCATCAGACCTTGGACAGATATTTGAGAATCTCTGATACTAAAGCTGAATTTACATTTAGATGCTACAGGTGAATCAAGGTTTACAGATACTAGTTTCAATATAATACTAGACATTAAACCATTTTTTAGAAAGCCTCTCAATGGGCAGAAGAAAGTGAATGCTTTTCAAAAATACCTTCTGCTGTTGGGAGATTGGGATTGACATATACCCACTACTATATATAAAATAGATAACAAATAAAGACCTATTGTATAGCACAGGAAACTCTACTCAATACTCTGTAATGACCTATATGTGAAAAGAATCTAAAAAAGAGTATATATACTCTAAAAGAATCTAAAAATGGCTGTATATATATATATATATATATATATATATAAACTGATTTACTTTGCTGTACAGCAGAAACTAACACAACATTGTAAATCAACTATAATGCAATAAAAATTTTTTAAAAATACCCTCTGTTGGAAGAGAGAAAAATTTTCATTTCTTGGGCAATGCTCTTCTTAACATTATAACAATGTTAACAATCTGGCGGGAAAGAAGAAGGAGGATGTTAGTTAAAGCTCAAGAGATGTGTCTGGTTACACTTAGCACAGTTGTCATCTGCACTGCTCACTGCTGCTTTCAGCATTCCATTAGGCCTTTTCTTTTTTCCCTTCCTCTCCCAGGTTCCAAGAAGCCAAGTACTCACTAAAGAGAAACTAGGGGAAGTGTATCATTGCTTTAGCTATTACAAGCTGCTGGTGTCTAAATACTAAACATTCCACCCTATGTCGCTTCCACTTTCTAAGATACACAGACTGTTTTGATAAACTATTTCCACTCTTTGAGTTTTACAACTTTAGGTATAGCAGGAAACAAGCCCACAAAGGTGATAAAGAAAAGGAGATGGAACTGTCAAAGAAGGCCAAAGGCAAGGAGCAAAAGGAAAAATGTGTATTTTTTGAAAAAGTCGTCCATAAATTAAATTGTTTTCATCTACTTTTTTCCCAAAAGGTATGATTTGTGTGACCAGTGTTGTCCACAGCACATAAGATGGTATTGACACTGATCTTTCTAAAAGATCAAGAGTAACACCACTGTTCTTAGGATAATTTTATAAAGGAATTGTGGGGGAAATAGATGTTATTGTCCTAATAGCTCGCCACAGTTTTCCATTCTACTTCTCACTAGAATGTGAGAAACACTGACAAAACTAAAGCCTCTGTTCAAAGAATTCTTGAAGGAATGAGTGCAATTCAGAGTTAATAAATCACAATTCAAAATCTGGTATCTCATATCAGTTCTTAAAATAATTTATAATGGTTTATTAAAAATGTACATCTTAAATCTCATTTTGTTATTTGTAAAAATTATTTTGATAACACACATTTCTGAACCAATATACTTTGAGGAACTAAACCTTTTGTTTATAAAAATTCTTCAGTGTATGTAACAAGCAAAAATTCTGGCTCATGGTAGCTGAATGATGGATGGATGGATGAATTAGTGAAGATAGCTGATATACCCAAATACAACTCCTCGCTCAATTATTCAAGTTCTAGCTGTGAATTTTACCTTGATTTGCCACTGTGATGTAAAAAGTTTAAATTATGCTAATATGCCGCTTTGTTGTTGTTTCATCATTCTGTCTATATAACAAATCATCCCCAGTCTTAGTGGTTTAAAGTAATACTTTATTATCATCTCTCACATTACTGTGGATCAAATGGACTCAGCTGGATGATTTTCACTTGGAGGCTCTCATGGGGTTGCAAACAAATGGTGGCTAGTGCTGGTGTCATCTAAAGGTTTGATTGGTCTAGACATCCAAGATGGTGGTCAGTTCATGCTGGATGTCACATGGGAGCTCAGCTAGAGCTGTTGACTAGAGCATTTACATGTGGCCTCTCCATGTAGCTCTCTCTCTCTCTCTCTTTTTTTAACATCTTTATTGGGGTATAACTGCTTTACAATGGTGTGTTAGTTTCTGCTTTATAACATCCATGTAGCTCTCTTACGTAGCTTCTTATAGATTCTTAGAGGATACATCGAAAGTACAAGTATACCAAGTGATCCAGGGAAACTGCAAAGCTTCTTACAATCTAGTTTGAAAGTCCTGGGACATCACTTTGCTGCAACCATAGAAAAAGGCAAGTCACTAAATCCAGGCTATATTCAAGAAGCGAAGAACTAGACTCCATCTCTGGATGTGGGAAGCAGTGTATACACACAGGGAAGGCAAGGAATTAAAGGTATTTAGCTTGACTATAACTTTTTAATTGTTCTTCTCTCTTCAAAGATATAAAAGTCTCAAAGATATTTCAGTGAAAAGAGTTCTTTCTTTTGATATAAAGAGGTCTAACACCCTTCCAACTCTTTCCATGTTTATCTGCTGAGGCAGAGGAGAATTAGCAAAACCTACGAACAGGAGTTAACCTCATTTCAATCAAGTATAAACATTGCCAATAATTTTATGCCCTGCCATAGATGGGCAAAAATGGCAAATATTTAACAAACTGTGAAGCACCAAGAAAATACATCTACCTTTGTTCTACCAAGAGTAACAGACTATTAAACAAAGTGGATGAAGAATCATATTTCTTATTTCATTTACATCTCCATGGAGCAAATAGTAATTTTGTAGAAGAGGCTCAAGAGGTTAAGTGACTTTTTTCCCCTTAAATTGCACTATTAATGTGTAGTAAAACTACTACTGGAAATAAAACTTCCAGCCTGAGGATTGTGGATTTTTTCACTACATATGCTGCTTCAATGAAAAGTTAACAACCACTGTGAAAACCTGTGGAGACATTGGAGGTGAAAGAGTGAGGTTGGAGGGGAAGAATACGATGAAGTATGAGCCAGGGATCACTGTACCGAGAAACTTTTGTTTTACTCTTAATTGTTCCAACAAATATTTTCTACAACCCTATATACCCAGAGTGACAGTCTTATAGCAACCACTGTCTGGGAAAAATTAAAAAACAAAACAAGACTGTAGATGTGGGGAGTGGAGGAAGAGAGAATAATGTCGTGGAGGTCATGGAACCAGCAGCCAGGATGAGGCTCCAAGTGGCTGGAGATGGTGTGTGGGAAATACACTGACAAGTGATGAACAATGAGATACATGGAGAGATGGGAGAGGTGACCCCTTCCCTCCCTCGGTGCTCCCACCCCTGCTGCTGAATAGCCTTTTGGGTTTGTATAGAGCTTGAGGAAGGCTGTGAAAGAAAAGATGAGAACATCCATGCTGCCGGCTGCATGGCACTCTCTGATTTTTTTCTCTTCCCACTGTTTGAAAACAAAACAAAACAAAACAGCATGCCCATAGCAAAATGAATTAATTTAAAATTTCAGTAACAGCCAAGAAATATAATGTAACAAATGAAACATGCTACTTCCTAATTATATAAGTATTATGTTTCTATTTCAGAATTATGTTTGTAGTTCAATCTTAAAACAGGGAAAACGGTATGAGCAAGCAGCTACTTTATTTGATTCATTTCATTTCTCTAAACAGTATATAATTGTTTTAAAATGGAGTTAATTTTTTTCTTATGAAAAACACTCTGACAAATAAAGTTACAAAAAATAAAGAATAGAATGAAAGTGCTAAATATCACCTATTACTCTATTATTCTTTACAAGTGATTTATATATGTTACTAGTTAGAAGACTAATCTAGGCAAAATATTGTTCATAAAGCTTAAAATCTCAGCAAAACCCACTTCCAAAAATGAGGTCAAATAAGCAACTTTTCAGTTATATATTTTTAAGTGAACTGATTTATAACCTTCAGGGGTTAAGTGGTCTCAAATTCTTTTTATAACATTGCTGTACATTTTAGTTCATGAGAGAAAATTGCATACATTAAAAGGATACCAAATTTAATGCCATTCTTTATCTGCTTCTAATTCTTATCTACGCATTCATTTATCTATATTCTTAACCTATTATGAATAATAATTTCTATTTTATGATCCATGCTGGTTTTTTTTTCTGCAAAATGCACAAAAGTAATTAAGCTAAACTGAACCAATTATAGAAATACACTATTCAATAACGGAGTTGCCAAAAAAGTTTTACTGTACCCTAAGGAGGCAAAAAAAAATGCCTATACAGCAGTAATATCATTCCACATGTTACATTTATTCCTGCAAGCCAGCCAAGCTCAAATTAATTGTACTGACTAAACTTTTCTTCTTGGAGAAAATTAAAGATATGCTGTTGTCAACACTTGAGCACAACCTTCCCGACACTTAAATGCAGAGAAGGGTGTGACATCCTGCCCCGGCTGCCTTGCGCTAATTAATCACTCTGGTATTTAGGACCATTCAAGCAGACAAATTAATGGGGAATAATTAGTGTATCTTTGTTCCAGCTCAGCTTTGCACACCAGACACTCTCGGGGAGAGAGGGGAGTTTGCAGAGCGCGAGCCATTAGCACGTGCATAGTTTCACTTCTGTTCAGCAAGTTCTTCCGAGATTAAGAGAAAAGCCAAATTAGCAGACGTGTGACTGGGGTTAGGACACCCTTCTGGAAAGAAAGCCCTCTGTTTGGGTATCAGCTTTCAAGAGCAAGTTGTTAATGCAGATACTGAATTTCACGAAACAATTAAACCTCAGGGAAAAAATAATTTCGGAAACCAAAAATAAGTCTTTTAAAAAGTATAGTGAGCAAATTTACTTTTATTTATATCATTTATATTTATATATCACGGAGATAAATTTAATCTTCAGAAATTCTATACTTTCCCTTATTACTGTTTGGTTTGGTGCATTTTTATTTAAAACAGATTTTTATCAACAAATAGTATTGGTAAATTTTATAATTAAATAGTGTAGACCATTTAACTCTCTGCAGTTAGTGAGAACTCTCTGCAGATACACCCTAGGGCCATAAAACTTAATTCGTTTCTTCTGATAGGAATCATAGGGTAGAAAATTCAGACAAAGTCTCCATACACAGTCAGTGTGACCAGCACAGTACTGATTAAACTCTGTCCCAGTTTACACCTCTAACTGGTTATGGCGTGCACATGGGCTGAGCTAAGGCACAGTTTCTTACCAGAATATATTTAAAAACTAAAACCTGTTGAAGGTTACTAGATTGAGAAAATTTCATGATTTGGTCTCACAACTAAAAACAGAGAGAAAATCAACTGATTTATGATTACAAATTCTCCCAGATTAAACCTGTTTTACTCTAATATGTAGATTCCTTCCCTCACCAGAAAAAAACATCCGATTTTTCCACAAATAATACTTCAAACACCAGATTTTATTCTGATGATAAATTATTTCTGAGCTTTTTATTGAATAACAGGTTGTTATATAAAGTACTCATCTAAACATACTGCAAATAATAGTGTGAATATGTGTATGTACATTCACATAATCACACTTATTTTGATACCATATGTATGAGAAATTTTTAGTTCTGTTTTTTCATTTTTCTGAGGTTTATGTAAGGGAGGAGTTTGAATACATAAAATATGTTTTCTGTGTTCAATGGCTATTTTCTGCATTTCTCTACCTAACTCTCCTGCTTTGTTCCTTAATAATCAAGGCAAGAATGACTGCTGTAGCAGCAGAGAACATTCCTGCAAATTCCAAACCCACTGTAGGAAGGTTCAGACCCCTGATGGCCTCACTCTCAGAGAGCAAATGTACCGCGTGAAAGGGCAGGTCTGAAAGGGTCAGGCTCTGATGTAAAGGAGACCACACAGTGAGAAAACAGACCACATTTGGAATCAGGTCATCCACCCTTTGTAAAGAAATTCCACCACCAGAAATACAAAGATGAGCTGAGTGTGGGTCATCTGTGAGTGGGTTTAGTCTTGTTAGTAGCACATCACATAATAATAGTGTCAAAGAGGACTTTCCCTACCTGAGATACGTCATAATTTACCACACCCAACTTCCAGGTGTCATAAAAAGATGATAGTGTTAGGCATAATGCTCTTGAATTTGTGCTGGTAGAGAGGAAGAGGGAAAAAATGTCAATTACAAAACCACACATTCTCACAATTTCTTAGAGGCGAGAAATGAATCTCTCTCCGTTCTCCTCTGAGATACTAAATTACTGCCTACGATAAGCCCAGATGCCATTAGAAAGGCTTCCATCCTGGGAGCGGGTCCTCCTAGATCTTTGAAGGTGCCTAATCCTCATTAAAGGCAAACCCTGGGTGTAGGAGGGGCTGCGCTGGCATCAAGGCACCTGGCGATGACTACAAGCCCTGGCCCCATGGGCGGCTGCCGCTGAGCAGCAGAATGTAATTTAGTCGCACCAGCGGGAGCAGAGGTCAATGATTTTATATTAATGGGGATCACGACAGTTCTAAGCTGTGGCGTGCTTTGAAATAAGTGTTGTACAAGGCAGCAAAGAGAGCTCGGCTGAGGAAATGAGCTGTGTCACTGTCTCCTCATGCCTTGCAGCAAACACCGGAGTGTTTTTAGTTGTACAGGCTCGGTGCCATCATAATATTTTATAAACGACAATTACCTATTTCATTTGGAAAAACTCATACTCTTAAAGTGTGCTGATAGAGATGCCGCTAAAGATAAGAAAATTACTTTCTAATCCAAATAGAGTCCACGTGTGTGGCCAACGAATGGACTATGAATGGGATGCTCAGAGACGAAAATGAACTTATGAAAATAAGCCTGGGCATGTTATGGGTAGCTGTTGTGATGCTATTGAAAGATAGTATATTACTACAGACTTTGACATATTATGTAAGTGTCTACACCTAAAACAAAAGAGATGGAGAAGGCGTTAGAGGCAATGATTTTAAATTATGATCAATTATTCAATCTTTGAAATTGAAAGCACTATTATCACACTTAGCCAAAATTTCTTTAAAATATAAAATTATTTTCAAATTTATTTTCAGGAATACCAAGTTTAGACTTTCTATTCCATTTTCAGCAGATCAATATTAATTTTTTTCAATTAGTAATTGGGGGCAAGGAATTATTTTTGTCAGCATCTCTGAGAGTAAGGAAAAAAAGCAAAATAACAGTTCTCCCAGGCCTCAGGGATGGTCAGATGAGAAGGGATGGGATGCACTATATATGGAAAACAATAAAGGTGTAACAGGAAAGGAGGATTAGATATTCAAAATTTCTTTTGAAGTAAACAGGTCAGAGATAGCTGAGCCAACAAGGATAAACATGTAAGCTGTTCCAAATATGACTGATTAGGGGGAACTCTTTCATTAAGTGGATAATAGCTACCTGAGAGTTACAAAAAGTATTTAGCTGTGTAAAGGTTGGCGTATTGATCAGAAAATTAAAATCTATGCTCATAAATGGCCACTTGGTAAAACAGTTAATTAATTTTCAATATTTCTCCCATGCCCAAGAAGAGTCTCGGCTGATCTTTGGGATACGTCAACCATTACTGGAAGATAAAGTGGTATCACTGAACACTGAATTACACATCATCTAAAAAATACTTTCTATAAAAGAAAATCCCATCTTGACTAGTCTATTAGAGATGCACTTTCCAAAGATATCTGTGAAACAATAGTGCCATGACAGATGTTCTATGACAAAGCTCACACACATTCAGACATATATATACATATTCTGCAGTCAGATACATTTAAAAAATACTGCATTCTAAGTTCTTTGTATATGCCTGAAGGACATTAGCATATTAAAGGCTCTGAAAAGTCCTGAAATAAAGACCCATTTTAGTTTCCTTAAGATCTTTATCCATCTAGTTAATTTTATGACTATATTATTTTTTCTCCCCTGAGTCTATTAACATCCCCTTCTCTGAAACACATTTTGGGAAATGCTGTAATGTTAGAGTTCACTGAGCTGGTGACATGCATTTTCATGAAGTGGAACTAGTAGATGTAATCTCAGCCCCAAGCTTATTCCCTTGTACATAGGAACTGGTTAATGGAAGATTTGGGTTGTTAATTATAATTTAATTAAAATTGCAGACTTTCAGAAAGTATGCTATAATCTACACGGTATTTATAAATTAATATACCAAAAAATTGGGGAGACACTCTAAAATTCTCAGGAATAAAAGGGCGGAGGATAGTTGGTACATTTCTATCTATAAATGTGAAGAATGGGAGCCACCAAAGGTTGGGTTTTGATGTGGAGACTTGACTAGTTCATCATGCTTTTAAATAATTTGGAATATGGAATGATTTGGATATTCCAAATCTAGAGATACATGTAGTTTTGTTGGGACAATCCAAGCCATGTCTAGTTAGGCAAACGACCTCTCTCCAGCACAAAATATAAAGGGCGACAAAAAACTCAGTAATCAAGATACATAATATTTTTAACAATATTTTTCTTAATTAAAATTTATACAGATAAATCAATGGAAAACAAAATACCAGTATTTTAAATAAAGACAGGATTAGTGTTACAGATTTTTCCTTTTGCTTCAGGCTCCAATATGGCTCAGCATGGCACTGGGATAAGAAAGTACCAGAAGACAAATGGCAGGAAGAAAGAGCACTTAATTAGGAGTCCAAATTAGTTCTGATCATTTCTGCCAATAAATAGCCATTTAACTTTAGAAAAAAAATCTATCAATATACCATGTCTCTGTTTACTCATCTACAGGGAGAACAGCATTTCTCAAACAGTTCTGAGAAGCATTCCTTCAATGAGACATTAATAGATGTTCAGAAAAAAAGGAAGATGGGTAATATTTTTATATCAAATATATTTTGGAAAAGCTATATCAAATTTGGTCAGATTTCTTTACTATAGGACTTCCGAGAATTTTTAACATGCTAATATATTTCATTTCTACCTTATAGGAAAATAGAGTATACAACAAATAGAACATTTATTATCATCTTGCATAGAGTATGCAAAATGCTAAACCAAGCAATCTAAGTTCCCTCCTCCCTGTGGAACTATGAAATTCTAAAGAGGTCTTTCTGTTTAGAGGTCATGTGCATAGAGGAAATAGGAGTTTAGTATAAATTAAAACTTTATAGAAAAAATAACTCTAACAATGCTTACAGAAATCTTTATTTCTGCAAACATTTATAGCATAACAAAATGACTTTAAGTTCTCTAAAAACAGAAGATCTACATGTTGCCTTCAATAGCCAAAAACAAATGTTAGATTAGGACTGACACTCTGGTATTGAAACCTTACGAGACACATGTGAAGGATGGAAAGTGAACAGAGTAGAAAAATGAACCACCGTAAGCAGATGAGAGTAGATAGAAAGGGCTATTTCACGGGAACATATGTTTTTAAAAATGTTTCAGTATTTGAATATGAGTTTCAGAATTAATGTTACAAAATATTATCAATCATAAAAGGTATAGATAGATAGTTGAGCCTTGAAAAACACGGGTTTGAACTCCGCAACTCCACTTAAATGCGTTTTTTTTTTTCTTTTCTTCCAAAAGTAAATACTACAGTACTACTTGATCATCGGTTGGTTGACTCCCCGGATGTGGAAACACGGATACATGGGGAGGGCTGACTGAAAAGCTATACTTGGATTCTTAATTGCACAGAGGGTTGGCCCCCCTAATCCCCTGGGTTGTTGTATATACACATACATAGACATAGACAAAAATGTATAGATAGATATATGTAACAAATGGGTATTGAAACTTGAAAGGAATACTTTTAAGGTACATAAAATAACCTCATACTCCGAGGTCATAAAATGATGTCACCCAGAAAAATTATATCAATGGCTCCTAAAATGATTTAGGAAAAAATGATAAAAATAGATCTATGGTGGATTAATAGTACATTGAGCAGGTTTTTGAAGGAGCTCCATATTGAGTAGCACAACTAAATATTGTGCAAAGAATCTCTTGGAACCTATGTCCAAAACAAACTACTGAATTGGAACTTTCATGAATATCAACAAAGATATTATTTTTCTGTTTAAACTTTGTGAGAATTCCAACTGTTTTCTTCTATAACCCCATGCTGATTTTGTCAATCTATAACTACCACACCTAATGTTTTCAGCTCACTCTCTTAAACCCCATTTTCAACAACCCTTGACCCCAGAGGACCTTTAATCCATTGATTCTACTTGATTATCATGGTCCTAATCACCTTCATGTCCCCACTTTCCTCCTTACACAGCTAACTTCCTCAGGCAGTTATATTTTTTCCTCACATACACTTCCAACTCCCTTGCTCCTCTTTTAATTCATTGTACCGGATGGAAAAACCACCAACCTGGTTAGATTCAATTCTGCCTATTCTGGCACATATGTTTGTACTGAATGAAACTGGAGAAACACACGCAGACACACAGACACACACACCCAGTGCTTTCTAAACTCACTTTACATTTATAATCACAAACCTCAATTGTGTTCTCAGTGCTCAATGATACCATATTTTCATTCACTCCACTCTCTCCATCACCTAGAATGATGACTTCTTCACACCTCCACCTCCTCCAGTTCTCCAGTATTTCCTCCCCCATATTCGCTCACAGCAATGACTAGGAAAGTAAAAACACACGGAAGACAATTTCCACAAGTTTATCCCACTTTCTTCATAATTCTAGCAACCTGCTTTAGTGACTATATATTTTGCCTTTTCTTCTATTACTGTGGATGACTTGTCCTTACTACCACATAAGGCCAACTCCTCCATTTGGCCATTGGATTGCATCACATATGGCCTAATCAATTTTATTATTCAAACAGTACTTTCCTCTTTCTCATATCACTCATCTTATTTTCTCTACAGCTCTTCCATCTCTGGGCCCCATTTCCCTTTCCAACTTCTGTCCAATTTCTCTCCTTCCTTTTACAGCAGAATTCCTCCTTTAAAGACATCTACTCTCATTTTCTCCTCCCATTTCCATTTGAAACACTCCAAGAAGTTTTTGCCACTATCCACTACACCAAAACTAGGTCACCAATGAACTCTATTTTGCCAAATCTAGTGGTCAACTCTTGCCATCTATTGTATTTCAGCTATAGGTAATATTTGACAGTTTTCAAATCCATTGCTACCTCAAATCAAACCACCATTATCTCCCATCTAGATTATTACAAAAACTTTCAGCTGTTCTCTTTGCTCCTTCGTTGCCCCCTACAGCCTATGCCTCACTGCAGCCAAAGCCATTCCATGATAAGGTAAAATATACCATCACCCTTTTATGCTCAAATTTCCCTTTCCTACTCACCTTAAAAGCCAAAGACTTCATAATGTATAAGGTCCTGTTTTGGACCCCTATTACCGCTTTGGGCTTGTTACCTAAACTTCCCCTACGCTGCCAACTCAGCTCATTACCCCTATAACCACATTGGCTTCTCTGTTATTCTCAAACAAACGAGCATGCTCCCAATTCACTGCCTTCAAACTTTCTGTTTCCTATTCCTCTATAATCTGGACTTCAATATTCACGTGATTTGCTTTTTCCTTTCCTTCAGCTCTTTAGTCACCTGTCACCTTCTCAGTGAGCAACTCCCTGGACAACTTGTCTAAATCAGTGCACACACACACACACACACGACATACTTCCTATATCACTACTCTGGTTTTGCACCACTACACTTATCACTCTCTAACATACTATATATTTTACATATTATGTTCTTTAACACCTATTTTACTTATTTTATTTATTATTTTACTCATTATTTATTATATATTTTACTTATTATCTATTAATTTTACTTATTTAGAATGTGAGTTCCATGAGAGCTGGTTTTCTCTCTTTGGTTCTATTTACTGCTGTATCTTCAGCAACTAGGACATGGCTAGAATATAATAGGTGCCCAAAACATATTTGTTGAATAAATTAGATGAATGAATAATAACTTAATTTGAGTTGAAAACTTTCATCTAATTATAATAATTAAATAATTTGTTCAAAGCTAATATATAATATTCTAGCGAGCATGATTAGAAACAGTGTAAATGAGGTCCTCATTTATCTTATTCTAAGTTCATATTTCTTCTCAAATTTTGGAAATCTTTTGCTATACAAAGTTTTCATTTTTATATTATCAAACATGCTTATCTATTATTTTTTTTTGGTAACTGGATTTCCATTCTTGCTTAGGAAGACCTCTCACAGAAACCCAGATTGTATATATAATCTCTGAGATATTTGTGCAGACTCTTTTAAAAACCATCTAGAATTTATTTTGTACATGTTGTATTATAGTAGTCCAATTTATTATTAATTACTTCTACTTACACTCCTTTATTTAGTCTTCCACATACACTTTAAGATCATTTTATCCAATTCCCATAATAGTTCTGTTTGAGTTCTATTGGAATTTCATTAAATTTAATAATCAAAATTTGAAGAATTAACATTTTTACCATATTAACTCAAGACTAATAAATGAGATTCGTTAATAGTTCTCTAGTTTATACTCTTACATGTGTCCTAGTTGACAGATACATACATCTATGTAACCACAACATCGATCAAGTAATAGAACATTTCCATGTCCTCAGAATACAGAAAGTACTCTTTTGTGTCTGGCATTTATATGTAGCCTCTCCTTAGCAGAAAAAAAAAAAATTCTTCTTTTTAGAGATTCATCCATATTTTTGGATGTCTCAGTAATTTATAACTTTTATACTGCTGAGTAGTAATTCATTGTATGAGTACATCATAGTTTGTTTACAAATTCACATATTATGACTCATTTTATTGATTTCAGGTTTTATATGTCATGAATAAAGCTGCTATGTATATCCTTGCACAAGTATTGTATAAATATACGTTTTTAATTCATTTCATAAACATATAGGATTGAAATTGCCAAATAGTTTTCCTAGGTTTTCTACTTCCACTGGAAATATAAGAAAGTACCTATTGCTCTTAAACTTTGCTAATAATTGGCACTGTTAACTTTTGTTTCTTTCCTTTTCTTTCTTTTTATTTATTTATTTATTTTGTTTTTTTTGTTCTTCTAATAGGTGTGAAGGAATGGTCCACTGAGTTTCAATTATTTGCATTTCTCTGGTGGATAAAAAATGTCGATCAAATTTCCATATTCTTATTAGCTTGTATATTCTATTTTGTGAATGTTTTGTTCAATTTTTTAAAACTAATTTTAAAGGGTTAAAATCCTTCCATTTTAAATAATTATTCTTTTATTATTGATTTTTAAATGTATTTTACATATTTGGGATGCATATCTTTAATATATATTGTTTTCATTCAATTTTATCCCTGTAAATTTGAAAGTAATACTATTATTTACCATTTGATTGATGTCATTGCTCCTTGACTTCAGACTATACTACAAAGCTATAATAATCAAAACAATATAGTACTGGTACAAAAACAGACATATAGATCAATGGAACAGGATAGAAAGCCCAGAAATAAACCCATGCACCTATGGTCAATTAATCTATGACAAAGGAGGCAAGAATGTACAATGGAGAAAAGACAGTCTCTTCAATAAGTGGTGCTGGGAAAACTAGAGAGCTACATGTAAAATAATGAAATTAGAACATTCTTTAACACCATAGATAAAAAAAACTCAAAATGCATTAAAGACCTAAATGTAAGACTGGATACTATAAAACTCCTAGGGGAAAACATAGGCAGAACACTCATTGACATAAATTGCAGCAATATCTTTTTGGATCCATCTCTTAGAGTAATGAAAATAAAAGCAAAAATAAACAAATGGGACCTAACTAAACTTAAAAGCTTTTGCACAGCAAAGAAACTGTAAACAAAACAAAAAGACAACCTACAGAATGGGAGAAAATCTTTGCAAATGATGTGAATGATGAGAGATTAATCTCCAAAATACACAAACGACTCATACAGCTCAATATTAAAAAAACAAAGAATGTAATAAAAAAAATGAGCAGAAGATCTAAATAGACATTTCTCCAAAGAACACATATAGATGGCCGAAAGGCACATGAAAAAATGCTCAACATCACTAATTATTAGAGAAATGCAAATCAAAACTACAATGAGGTATCACCTCACACTGGTCAGAATGGACATCATCAAAATGTGAACAAATAATAAATGCTGGAGAGGGTGTGAAGAAAAAGGAACCCCCTTACACTGTTGGTGGGAATGTGAATTGGTATAGCCACTAGGGAGAACGATATGGAGGTTCCTTTAAAATCTAAAAATAGAGCTACCATATGATCCTGCAATCCTACTCCTGGGCATATATCCAGAGAAAATCATAATTTGAAAAGGTACATGCATCCCAATGTTCATTGCAACACTATTTACAATAGCAAAAACATGGAAGCAACCTAAATGTCTATTGACAGATGAATGGATAAAGAAGATGTGGGGTGTGTGTGTGTGTATATATATATGGTGAAATATTACTCAGCCATAAAAATGAATGAAATAATGCCATTTGCAGCAACATGGATGCACCTAGAGATTATCATACTAAGCGAAGCAAGTCAAACAGAGAAAGACAAATATCAATTATATGGCTTATATGTGGAATCTAAAAAAAAGATACAAATGAATGTATATACAAAATAGAAATAGATCCACAGACATAGAAAGCAAACGATGGTTACCAAAGGGGAGAAGGGTGGGGGAGGGATAAATCAGGAGTTCAGGATTGACATATGCACACTACTATATATAAAGTAGATAACCAACAACAACCTACTGTATAGCACAGGGAACTATACTCAGTATTTTGTAATAACCTATAAAGGAAAAGAATCTGAAAAAATATATATTCTTTCCTATACATACAACTGAATCACTTTGCTGTACACCTGAAACTAACACAACATGTAAATCAACTATACTTCAGTAAAAACATTTTTTTAAAAAAATTATGATAGAAAACTCCAAGGATTTGAGTTTGGTCAATATTAAGTATGTTAAATATATATAAAGAACAATAAAAGGCAAACAGTGTTTGAGGAAATGTTACAAATTAAAAAGAGATTTATAATATTAACATGTAAAAAGTTCTTTGTAATCAATAAGGAAAAAACTAATAGTTCAAAAGAGCTACTATGATATGAGAAGGAATGTTTAATAAGCATATGAAAAATATTCAACCATGTTTGTAATCAAATAAATGCAAATTAAAACAAAATACTCTGTTTTCATCCATTATAGTGGCAAAGATTTCTCAAGTAATAACTTTTTTTTTTTTCAGTATTATACTTAGTCGGGTGAGGAGAAACCAAGAATTAGGCATAATTTCAAACTACTGGTAGACATTTAAGTTGACATAATTTTGCTGGATATCAGTTTTACACTCATAGTTACACTTTTGGGGATTTATTCTGTGGAAACGTGGTGAAGCAAACCAAAGATTTGTGAATGAGAATATTGACTGTAACATCACCTAAAGCAACAAAACATGGTAAACAGCCTACATGCCCAAGAGTAGGGGAAATATTAAATAAATTTTGGTACCTACACTTGTTGAAATATCATAGAGTCATTTAAAATCATATTTTAGATATTTAATATAATGGAAAATAATAAAAAATTAAGTTAACTTTTAAAAGTAGAGTATATAGCTCAATATTTAGAAGATTTGTAATTCAGTAAAAACAGTTTATGTGCACAGAAAAAAGACAAGATGCTAAATGTTAGTAATGTTTTGTACTTGAGGATATTATTAAAGATTAAAAAATTTTTCTATTTAGACATTTTTCTATATTAGAAATTTTCTACTTATAAATATTTTTATATCAGAGCCATTATCTTGATATAAAAATATTTAATATCAAATATTTTCAGTACAAAGTGATTAGTGGCAAATCACAAATAGATCAGCTTTTAGAACAGAACAGTTGTTCAATAACATTGAATAAATGATTAGCACTCAATATTAATTCTTTTACATTTTATTGTGTTTTCTCTTTCTCAACCTTTTGTTTTCTTACACTTTGCTTCTATACCCTAATGTCTTGGATTAATTTCTTCACAATCTTTCTAAGTGCTTTTTAAACTGTTGCTCACTGCTTTGTCACCATTTTTGTAAAGATTTAACTAATGAAATAATATACTGAGGAATTTTATAAATTTGATATTATCAAAGATGAAAATTGCATTCAATTTTATTTTTCAGTCTTCAGTAAAAAAAAAAAAAAATTATTAACAGAAAATGCTAAAGGGAAAAACAGAGGCCAAGGGCCAAGTATAACAAGAGAATACTTAGGTTAGGTGTTTGGGAAGTTCTTACTCTCTAAGGAAGATTGGATGAACAGTTGAAGTAAAACGTCCTGGGCTGTTAAATTCCTAACCTTTATAAAATTAAGTGATGAAAGAAATATTAACATAGAATGATACTATAGGCTGAATGTTTGTGCCCCCCCCACAAAAAAATATTCATATGTTGAAACCAAATCCCCAATATGTCGGTATTTGGAAGCAGGGCTTTGGGAGGTGATTAGGTCATAAGGGAGGAGCTCTCATGAATGGGATTAGGGCCCTTACAAAGGAGACTCCAGAGACCTTGCTGCTTTGCCATGTGAGGATACTATGAGAAGACAACTCTCTATGAACCTGCACCAGAAAACAAAACTGCCAGTGCCTTACTCTTGAACTTCCCAGCCCACAGAACTATGAGAAGTAAATTTCCATATTTATAAGCTACTTGGTCTGTGGTATTCTGTTATAGAAGCCAGAACATGCTAAGACAAGTGAGGTTTAATTTTTCCATGTGATGAATTAGAAGTATTTTGCTTTGAGCTTGACTTTGATAAAAAGTTAAAGTGCTAGATTCAAAAATGGATTATATAAATGCATGTATTTTCAGTCTTTCCCACTTTTTAAGAATGGAGCATATAAAACTTCCTATTTTTAAACACAATGGATTAAACATATCCATAAAAGCGGGTCCCCTACTTTGCCAGAATACAAAGCAGTTTGAACAAAATAATCTTAAGTGATACTTAGAAATTTTCTTAAGATCTTCAATAAAATCATAGATATATTGTGAACATCAGAGTAACTGTAGATAAAAAATATTTATCAAATATTTTCTGCCTCACTTACCAAATAGATAATTGATTTCAGTGCAGGTGTGGTTCTTGGCATTACCAAGCTGCAAATTCTTAACTATGCAGGAAAGTTGAGCCTGAAAAGTAAAACAAAGAAACGTATGAACTAATGTCAAATGTAAAAGTAAAGCCTGTTTTATGGAAAACAATTGATATTTCTCATTTTATCAAAAAAGAAGCAAGCTTACAAATTGATCCATATAACATTTCCTTATAAATATAAAAAATCCACTGTCATTGCCTTTATTTTTTCCCTTAGCTTTTCAGGTCTGAATCTGACAGATGTGTATTAAATGTATCAATTGCATTTACAAAAAACAGATTCTTTTAATTGCTAGAATATACCCAAAGATATTCATAACATTAACATTTCATCACAGTATATCGTGATATTTTATTCTTTTAATTGCTAGAATATACCAACAGATATTCATAACATTACCATTTCATCACAGTACATCATGATATTTTTTTAACTACCATTTGCGTCTTGATACACTCTTTAACATTTTTTTTTTCATTTATACTGGTATTACACAAGCAATACAATATGCTGTAGTGGGTTTAAACTCAATACTTGTAAATTAATTCCCAGTTGTCTTCATAAATACTCTAGAGTATTAGAAGGATGCCAACTACATGAGCTATAAAATATTATTAGGAGTATCTAGTGAAATATCTACTTTTTATGACATTTTACAAAATTATTTAATGTCACAATGCCTCCTGACGGCACCTTTATAGAGGACTGCTACTTTAAAAGAAATTGATAAATACAGTAAAAAGCAGGAGTATTTTAATTTTGTGCAGTAAGCATCAAGTAGAAAGATGACTTACAGCTATTTTTCAAGGAATATTATAAAATGTGCCCAACTTTCAAGAGAAGTAACACTCTTGAAATAAAAATCTTGAAACATTGTATAAAACCTGCTCCTTTATTCAAAGAAGGAAATGTGATTTTGTGTGTGTGTGTGTGTGTGTGTGTATAAGTGAGCCTGAGTGTGAAAGATAAAGAGAGAGAGAGAAATAGAAATTAGAAGAAAATGAAAAACAAGTAAATAAATAAGAAGTCAAATGAAAAATAAAGCATCGTGTCTATTTCATGTTTTAGGAAAATTAAAGCCAAAGCATAATAAACCAAAGGAAAAAAGAAAAAAAAGTTATTTCATTGTCTAATTCATCTGTACATTTTATTTTATTTATACCTCTTGATGGAAGTCAGAATTTATCACCAAATCATCCAACACTAGCTTAATATAATTTTTCGTCCTGTCTTGAAATTTCAAAATCCACAGGTTATCTATAGATCTGAGTCCTTGTAGGGCCCAGAAGCAAAGGCATTCCTCCCCGTGTTGTTGAAAAAGAAAAGATTTAGTGTGAATCAAAAAGGAAATGAAAGTAAAAAGGAGGGCAAAAAATGTCACATCTACAACTTGCCACTGTTGTTGGGCCTATTTTCCTTCCACTGGGTTAGTGACCTCAGTGCTCGCTACTGTCAAGTAAAATGGTCTGAGCGACACCTGTTTTCCCCAAACCCTTGACCCTTACTTGGCCTGCAGCTCTGACACGCCCTCATGCAGTGCATAGCAATGGAGTCAAGGAAATGGGCAGTTGCCAGGGGAACTGTGCCATACTTTTTGACTAACCACTTATATATTAACTCTCACCTCATTTGTGATGAAGAGAAATGCATTTTTAAAATTGAAGAGCAGTATTGATTAGTCTAAAAAGCTTTAAATTGGGTTTCAAGGTATCACAGCTTTATTCACTGCCACATGTCAGCAATGTGACTTGTAAAATATTTGAGACTTTCTGCAAAAGCATTCCGATTTTGGTACCTCAGTTGTAATACATAACCCAGAAAGAAACAGTGAGCCAGTTTTTTCTCATAGGTTTTATAAATCTGCATTAAAATTTTAAATTTTCAATAAAACAGAAAATTACTTGATTCTGTTTAAGGAAGTGAAAGAATAAATGTTCCTTCCTAAACTGAAACATACAGAAAATACTGAGATGCTGCCACTTAGGCATTTAAGTTGCTCCAGTCATTTTATTTACTTTTTTCAAACTCATCTTTACCAAAGTCATCCAGGCAGACTATGTGTGCGTCATATGTATTTGGTTCTTATAACGCCAAACTATCAAGAAAACATACCAGTTGGGTTATTTTGGTCATATGGATATGGATTTAAGTCCTAGGCATGACTTATACAAGGTGTATGACATAATGTAATTATCTAAAACAGAGACTTCTTTCCCAGGAAAGCAGGCTTTTGAAAATAAACCACAATATTTTTATGTTAAGCAACTGCCCCAAATTATGAAGAAATAGGAGAACTGGAAATGAAGAAACTAGAAAAGACCACAAAGAAATTAAGAGCTTTCCAGGGATTAATGTCCTAGAAGCCATATGGCAAGAGAATCTTTTTTCCAGCTCCATATCATTGCACAAGGCAGAGCCACTCCCACTAAGGGCTGAAATCTGGATCAGAATAGGAAGGAGCACTGGCCAGCATGGAGCAAGGCTCTAGCCTTGGAGCCAGAACATCAGCCAGTACTCTCGCTTCCATGGCCAGCTTGACTAGCAAGACCTGAAATGTGTTCAGTAAGCCCTAAGGCCTGCTCCTTTAGGTAGTGAGAAAGTTTCACCTTGAGAAATAGATGTAAAAAGGAATCAACACTAAAAGAGATTGTGGCTTCATTCTTGAGGCTACATTGGGAAAATAAGCCAGGGCAGATTAATGTAGAGCACCAAGTAGAAAGTGTCAACTCTGTCACCATCACCACAACAGAGTAGTTATGTGTTTTCTTAGTGTCTGCTACTCAGTAAGTGCCAGAGTGGAAACAAATTTACATAATGACCAAACTGGATGAAAAAAGACAGTAATGGCAAAATGTACGAACAGAAGCTATAAACAAGACAAAAAGTCTGGAATTTATAAAGTGGCCTTAAATAATGCGGTAGGATCAGAGATGATCTAAAAGATGTTGTTAGAGATAGGACTACCGTGAGGTTATTTTAAAAAAGAAAGAAACAAAAGGGCCACAGTTTTACCTTTAATTGATCTTACTAAAACACCATTAAGAGAAATAGCCAGTCGAAAGTGAACCATAACTCTCTAAAATACATTTAATTATTTTAAAAATGTGCCTTAGTTAATTTTTGAAGATCCACACATAGTATCATTTTTGTCTTTTCTCCCAAGATAAAAGCTTCTGACAATTGAATCAGTACCTCTAACATTTTTTATGTAACTGCCACAGACATTCTAGTTCTGGGAATTTATCTTAAAATTTCTCACAAAATATATAAATTGTGACACAAAGATGTTCTTCACAACATTGTTTATGACTCATTGATTCATTCAATAAAATTTCTGGAGAAATTTCAGTGGGCTAGGCAACGTGTCTGCTATTTAGAAAAAACCTAAATGCCATTAAAAGAGTAATCGTTAATTATGGTACATGCATATGATGAACTATTATGTAGTTATTTAAATGATTTTAATGGAATGTTTAATGACTTGGGAAAATGTTAATGATATAACACTGAGTAAAAATGCACTTACAAAATATCACTTACCATATTATATGAGACATGTAAAAATTACATTAAAAATAAAGGAATACTCCAAAATATGAATGATAATTGCCCTTGGGTGGTGGAATGATGAATAATCTCCCATGCATTGCTTTTTATAAAGAACATGTATTAATTTAATAATTTAATAATAATTAACAAATACTCATATTTTGGTAAATTAGAAATATCATAACCTGACTCAACTGACCATCTGATTAGAATTTTACTCTGTAAGTGTAAGGACTTGATTGAGTCTGACCGAATGAAGGATATTCAGATAGCTTTTACAGACATGCTTCCCTGGAAAGCACAGTGCCTGATTTTGTGGATTGCCTATGTACTTATTTCACATTTTTAAAATGCCTTGTATTCCTAATAGTAAGCTGATACGCTTAAGACTTTTTGCTAATAATCAAAAGCAAGTTTAATATGTTTCTTATTATATCAGTTTTATGGACGTATTATTTTAAGTGTATATTTTGATGAATTCTAACAAATATTTACATTGATACACTATTTTAATAAAAATACAGATTATTTCCATGATCCTCAAAAGTTCCTTTGCACTGTGCCCTTTGTAGGTAATCTTTAGCCCCATCCCTGGCACCAAGCAAATATTGATTTGCTCTATGTCACTCTAGATCATATTTGCCTTCTAGAATTTCATATAAATGGAATCATACAGTATATACTCCTTTGTGCATGATTATTTCACTCAGCTTAAAGTTTGTGAGCTTCGTCCATGTTGTTGTGTGTATCAGTTTGGGATGCCATTATATATACTCCAGAATGGCTAAAAATAAAAAGATTTATGATATCGAGTGTTGGTGAGAAAGTGGAGGGACTCAAAATTTCACATACCACCAAAGGGAATATAAGATGGTTTAGTCAATTTAGAAAACAATTTGGAGTTTCTTATTAAGTTAAACAAATACTTATCATATGACTCAGCAACTCAACTCTTAGGTATTTATCCAAAGGAAATGAAAACATATGTCTACAAAAAGATATGTATACAAATGACCATGGTAGCTGAACCAGAAACATATCATTTATAACAGCCACAATTAGAAACAATCGAAATGTCTATTAACAGAAGAAAGAATAAACAAATTATGGTATATACACTCAATGGAATACTACTCAGTAGTAAAAAGTTGTCTCTTTTTTTTTTTTTTTTTTGCGGTACACGGGCCTCTCACTGTTGTGGCCTCTCCCGTTGCAGAGCCCGGACACGCAGGCTCGGCGGCCATGGCTCACGGGCCCAGCCGCTCCGCGGCATGTGGGATCTTCCCGGACCGGGGCACAAACCCGTGTCCCCTGCATCGGCAGGCGGACTCTCAACCACTGCGCCACCAGGGAAGCCCCAAAAGTTGTCTTTTTAAGCATAATTTTTTAAAAGCTAGTTTAATAAAGTGTATTATCCTAAGAAAAAGGTTTTAACAGTGGGAAAATATTATAGATTCACGACAATAATATACATACCACTACTCAGTAAGGAATTTTTAAAAAATTTTCTTCAATAAGTGGTGTTGGGAAAACTGGGCAGCTTGTAGCTTCTTGCAAAAGAATCAAGCTGGACTACCACTCTCTCAACACTATGCACAAAAATAAATTCAAAGTGGATTGAAGACTTAAATGTAAGACCTGAAACCATAAAACTTCTAGAAAACATATACAGTAAGCTCTTTGCCACAGGTCTTGGTATTTTGGATGTGTCTCCTCAGGCAAAGGAAACAAAAGCAAAAATAAACAAATGGGACTACATCGAACTAAAAAGCTTTCGTACAGTGAAGGAAACTATAAACAAAATGAAAAGGGGACCTACTGAATGGGAGAAGATATTTGCAGACAATATATAAGATAAAGAGTTAATATCAAAGAACTCATATAACTCAACATCAAAAAGAAAAACACAACCTGATTAAAAAATAGAGGATCTGAATAGACGTTTTTCCAAAGAAGATATACAGATGGCTCACAGGCACATGAAAAGATGCTCAACATCAATAATCATCAGAGGAATGCAAATCAAAACCACAATGAGATATCACCTCACACCTGTCAGAATGGCCGTCATCCAAAAGACAACAAATAAGAAGTGCTGGCGAGGATGTAGAGAAAAGGGAACCCTGGTGCACTGTTGGTGGGAATGTAAACTGCTGCAGCCACTATGGAAAACAGTATGGAGATTTCTCAAAACATGAACGATAAAACTACCATATGACCCAGCAATTCCACTCCTGGATATACATCTGAAGAAAATGAAAACACTAATTAGAAAGGACACATTGCAACATTATTTACAACAGCCAAGATATGGAAGCAACCTAAATGCTCATCAATAGATGAATGGATAAGGAAGATGTGGTACGTGTGTGTATGTGTGATGGAATACTGCTCAGCTATAAAATGAATGAAATGTTGCCATTTGTGACAACATGGATGGATATAGAGGGTATTATGCTAACTGAAACAAGTCAGATAGAGAAAGACAAATACTATATGATTTCACTTATATGTGGAATCTAAAAATCAAATGAACAAATATAACAAAACAGAAACAGAATTATAGATTCAGAGAACAAACAGGTGATTATCAGATGGGAGGAGGGGTGGGGAGAAAAGAAATAGGTGAGGAAGATTAAGAGGTACAAATTTCCAGTTGCAAAATAAATGTCAGGGGTATGAAATATATATTGTGGGGATGATAGTCAAAAACTATGTCATATCTTTGTGTGGTTGCATATTGTAACTAGACTTACCATGGTAATCATTGTGAAATATATAGAAATATTGAATCATTATGTGTGTAACAGGTACTAAATGTGCTGTAGGTCAAGTATCCTTCAAAAACAAACAAACAGGGGCTTCCCTGGTGGCGCAGTGGTTGGGAGTCCGCCTGCAGATGCAGGGGACACGGGTTCGTGCCCCGGTCTGGGAAGATCCCACATGCCGTAGAGCGGCTGGGCCCGTGAGCCATGGCCACTGAGCCTGCGGGTCTGGAGCCTGTGCTCCACAACGGGAGAGGCCACAGCAGTGAAGGCCCGCGTACCGCCAAAAAAAAAAAAAAAAAAAAGTCTAGCACAGTGCCTGAAATGTGGGAAGTACTTGTTGAACGGTGAAGCAAATTAAAAATGTCTTCGAAATAAAATATTCTATATCAACAATAATCCCAGTATTCAGTCTAAAATTATAAAATGATTAAATTCTAAAATAAAATCCCCAAAATTATCACTGTGATTTATCCACATTCATGATTTTCACAACACTGTTCAAATGGGCTCAGAAATCTCTGGCCATCATGGAAGTGTCTTACACCATTTTCTTGAATTTTTTTCTATCAGAAAATTCATTCTTGGTTTGTACAATAACAATAATATACACAGGAGGAAAATGTACTTGTTCAGATTCTGGGGAAAAATGAGAAATTTTACGTATTGGAAACCTACTGTATCTCAAATACTAAGCTAAACAAGTTAATTCATCCACTCAACAAATACTGTTTAAGTGTGTCAGGTATAGTTCTGGTGCTGGTGACATATAGAAGTAAAAGATTCAGAAATGCCCCTGGGACTCATGGATCTTACATTCCAGTGGAGGGAGCATGAGGTTAGGGAAGGGGAAAAGGAAGTGGGACAAAGAACAAATAAATTAGTATATAATATTATGTCTAGTTACAGACCTGGTTTCCTTCATTCTCAACACAGTCTTGCTACTTCACTATTTTTTAAATGAGGAAATTGCAAACCAGAGGTTGTCCTCAAGTCCTGCTCTAGTGGTAGTAATTTAACCCAGGTCCTTCTGACTGGAAATCCTTTGCTGTTTCTATTTTTTTATATTAGGGAAAAGAATGCAAAGACAATCACTAAATTCAAAAATTATAACCAACAAGGAAGAAAATGAAGGGGGAACAGGAAAGGACTTCAGAAGTAAACACCTGTCTCTGTGTGAAAGCCATGAGGATGTGCCTTGTGTACTTCCCACTATGGGAAGTGTAACTGACCAGGGGCCCCACTGCTGCACCGTGAAACCCACTGTGACATTTGCACTGAGGCCACACTTCCCATGGGCTGCTCCTAGCCAATCACTGAGCATGGCAAGGATATTAAGTGATGCCTATTCCTGGGAGACACTGGACTCCTCTGACAGCTGACTTTGGCTGGAAGACTCCCTAAAGCCCTTGCTAAAACTTCCTTAGACAGTATCAATTGTCAAGGACACTACCTTCCTTCTTTCTCCCACATTGTGGCCTGAAGGTGCTAAACACTTCCCTCACTATTTTAACTCAAAGGGGTATTTTCTCTAATAAAATACTTGCATGTTTAATCCAATCTTGGTGTCTGCTTCTCAGAAGTACAAGACAAGTGGCATCAACATTCATCTGAGCAAATGAGCAGTAAGATGAAGATTTGGGACTGGCTCACCTACCACCTGGCAGGTGCAGAGGAAACCATCTTGGTTAGTACATAGTCCTTGGCACAGTGTAGCAGCTCAATTGTTAAAGATTTTACCAATGATGACCTGGGGAAATGTCTTAGTGGAACAGAATGCTGTAGCAGGTGCGAAGATGCAGACATCTGAAAAATAGGGGGGGCGGGAAACAATGCACACAAAGACAGCAGAGTAGAACACTCTTCAGATGGATAATGAGAGACTGAGGGTTGTTAACAAGAAGTTTATGGTTAAGTGTGTGAACCTGGAGAGTCTCAGTGCTAGCTTACAAAGAGGCCCTTATCACCTGTAGTGGAAGTGTAAATACAATTAAGTGACAGGCTAAAGACTTAACTGCCAGAGGCACAGAGCCTCAGACATATTTGAATACTCAGCCAAGGCAGTTTCTCGTGCAAAGATGAGGGCCCTGGTGGGAAAAACCTACGCTCATGAAAAATGGGACAGGGAAATCTGGATGGCTGACCTTGAGGACCATTCAAACTTCTGGTCACCCCAGGACTCTCTGGGCTTGCAAAGATAGCCCATATTTCCTTAGTGAGAGCTAGTATTCCCACTGGAGGAGAAGATGATACAGAAGCTTCTCTCTCATAAGGTAATAGTTACCCCCTCAGGAGTTGCCCCAACTCCTCTTCTGACTGCCAGGCCAAAAACTAAGGTCAAACCCCATCATAACCTGGCCAGGAGTGTGTTATCCCTGATAAGGGAGGAAAGAGACTCCACACTTAACAAATTGCAAGAATGAGCTGACATGTTCCGGCAACGGTAAAGGGAGTACCCCTTGGATTGGATTTTGAGGGTGTTTGATCAAGGGGACCACATATAGCTGGATAAGCAAGAATTCATTGCCTTAGATGTACTTTCTAAAGACATGGAATTTAACATCCTGGCAAGAACTCCAGGCAACAGGGCAACCTTGCTGCTGGGTGGCTTTTAGAGGTCTGTGAAAAATAATGGCAAACTCTCAGCAAAATAAAAGTGCCAATATTGCCCTGGCAGATAGCAGAGGAAGGAATAATGAGGCTGAGGGAAGTGAGAATGCTGAATGAATATGTTACATAAGCACAGAAGAGTCAAGAAGATATACCCTTCACCAAGGCCATCACAAATGTGCTGGTAAGAGGGGCACTGGAATAAGTAAAAAGCTCAGTGATGGTTCTTCAGAGGCCAAGGATGGTAGGAGGGGCAGTTACGGAGCTGTGCTCTTTAACAACGGTGGTAATAATGCCCTCCCTCTAAGTAACAGAAGCCAGGTGACGGCACTTTATCGCCAGCGTTAAGTGGCTTCAATTATCATAATGACAGGTGAAATTGGAGAGAGAGTCAAGGGATTTAACCTGCTGAGTTGTGGAAATGGTTAATAGAGCATGGCATCCTTACAGGCAGAAGGGACTGGCGGCCAACAATGTTGATGCTTGACATCTAAAATTAAGAAACAAAAAATGAACAAAACCCACAACAATGGAAGAGCAAGAAAGGATGCTGTAGCAGGTCCATGCTGCGAGGCAATCAGCCCCACCATCTGGGGCATAGAATACTTTATAGTGTTGGAGGGTTCACAAGACTCTATAGTGTTGGCAAAGGTGCAGTGTGGAACTTATGGCAAGCTCTAGTGGAGAATCACAACACAGACCTCTGGGATTCTGAAGGTCCGACACAGTAGAGGGTTTATTCACTCTTTGAGAAATAACCGTGTTACTGGCTCTAGTAAACACAGAACACTTGGTTATGGAACACATACTGACCATACATCTGAAACTGCCCATCATGAGCTGGATTCTGTTGCACCAATCAAATCATAATAACAAACAGACCCGGACACACTCCAGTGGTCATGAGAAAGTAGCCCAGACCACATGTCACCCACTATGGTTACACCAGTGTCCCTCTGCTTATTTGTATGGGAGTTCCTGTATCACTAAGTAAAAGATCAAGAAAAAGTCTGAGCTTGACATATGTGGATGGAATACCTCAGTATGTGGGTGCAAGTAAAATATGGACAGTGGTGGCATTATAGTCACATTCAGGATTGGCCTTGAAAAAGTGGAGTGAAAAAAAATCTTCCTAATGGCTGCACTATAGGCAGTGCCCCTGGTAATCCGTTTTGAGTGGAAAGAGATGTAACCTTAGGTAAGAATACATATAGATTTCTGGGCAATGGTCAGTGGCCTGATCATTGGAGTCCAGAAAGAAATGAACAAGAACCTAAGAGACAAGGAGGTCCAGGATAGAGCCATGTTGATGGACACAAAGGAATGGGCACAAGGTGTGAAGATTTTTGTATCACCCATTGTCTACCAGAAAGCATCCACCATGGAAAAGGCAATGAACAACAAAGTAGACAAAATGACTCCTGCACTTGACATTAGCCAGCCTTCATTACCAGTCACTCCAGAACTGGCGTGATGAGCACCCAAATGTACTAGCCATAGTGGCAGAAGTAGGAGCTACATATGGGTCCAAAAACATGGACCTTACTTATGAAAACTGATCTAACCACTGCTACCTCCAAATATCCAACTTGTCAACAATGAAGAGCAACTCTGAGTCTCTGATATGGCACTATTTCCTAAAGAATTCAATTAGTTAGTTGACTACATTGCCCCATTCCACCCTGGTTTAACTTACAGGGGTAGACAGTTATTCTGAGCATGAGTTTATCTTTTTATCTCTGCCTACAAAACTTTACCCAGTACTACTATACAGTGGCTAATAGAATGCCTGAATCAAAGACATGGAATCACCCACAGCCTAGCATCTAATTTAGGGACACACTTCACAGCAAAGGAAGTATGAGAGTGGGCCAATTACCATGGGGTCCACTAATCATAACATATACTGTGCCACTCAGAGGCATCCAGCCTCATAGAATGCTCGACTAACCTTCTAAATGTGCAGGTGAAGTGTCAGTGCTGAAAAAATGCTCTGAAAGGATAGGGAATGTTTATCAAACTAGAGACCCCTATATGGTGCTTTGTCCACAGTAGGAAAGACACATGGGTCCAAAAGCCAAGGAGTGGCCATTACTGACTCACTGAGGGATTTTGTGCTTCTTGTCCTTACACTCTTGAGCTCTGCCAGGGAATACACCAAGGGTCCCATCAAGCTATAAGTTACGGCTACTACCTAGAAACTTGGGTCTCCTGGTGCCCGGGGACCAACAGGAGAAAACAGCAGTCATCGTATTGGCAGGGGTAATTCATTCCGATCAGCAGAATGATGTAAGGGTGCTTGCACATGGGGAGACAGGGAGGAATGAATGTGGAGACCATTTGGATATTAGTAATCCCTTGCCCTACTGTACCTGTGAACAGTCATATGAAGCAACCCGGACTGTAAGAGATATGATAGTAAAGGTTGAGATATGTCAGGGATGAAAGTTTGGTTCATACCATCAGGCAAGCCACCCAGACCTGCTAAGGGAATCAGTGAGAATGAAAGGAATTTAGAATGAAGAGTGGAGAAGGGAGACAAGTACTGGTTATAACCCAGTGATCAACAGTAATGATGGGAGATTTAGTTCATTCCACTCACCTCCCTCTTTTTAATCTTTTGCTCAGGAAGAAAGGCTCATGGAAACATGGAGGAGCTGCTCCTGGACCTGTGGGGAGAAGCAGATCTGAATGGGTCAAGGGGCTCGTTGCAGTGGCCAGGAGAATGAGCTTTGCAGACCCACCACTACAGGGAGTGTTGCTGACCAAGGAGCCCAGCCATTGTGCTCCAGAAGCTATAGCCTCATTTATGCCGAGGTCATGTGTTCCACGGGCTGCTCCCAGCTAATGACTGAAATGGCAGGAATACTAAGGCAGACACATTCTTGGGAGGCAAAGTGACACCTCTGATGGACAACTTTGGCTGGAGAGCACTCTTTCACAGCCTTGCCAAACCTCCCTTAGATGTAGGGCTGTCTAGAACACTGGCACCAACCTTCCCTCCCTCTTCCCTTCATTGTGGGTCAGATTTGCATGTGGTTTTATTATCATCCCAGCTTTATCCAGCTCCCTTCCTGTTTTATTTCACACAGATATTTCTCCTAATAAAATCCCTGAACATTTAAATCTGCTTTGTCATCTGCTTTTTGAGGGCCTCTGTGACATCCATATATGTTATTAAGGTTGAGATTTATGGATAAGCCGCAGGTCCTTTTTAACATGCTGAGGAAAGTACTGCAAACAAGTGAAATGGCACATGGCAAATAAGTGAGAGTAGGATAGTGTGACCATACAACACATTCTTTAAAAACCAGCATAGATAGTGATATTGATGACATTGCAATTGTTCATACTGTGGCTGAATTGCATCACTAGAGGGACAGAGAGCCTAAGTATTCTTGTCTCTCTATAAAAACATGCAACCTAAGAAGACAGGCTGGACGAGGCTCAGACTGCTGGGCAGTAAAACCACAAGTGGTAAAAATTCTTTTCCAACACTTCTCTTCATCTCTTTAAAAAATTAAAAGGATTGGATTCTTATTCCATACCAACACTTGGTAAAATCTCTCACTCTGCCAGTTCCTTGCCATTTTGCTTCTGTCTCCCTTCCACAAACCCCCATTCAAATTGCTCCACAATCTACCTTACAGGGGCTTCCTCCCACCTACTTTCTACCAGATTTCTCACTTTCTTCTTTGCGCTCTTTACCCATTTTCAATACACTCATTACAACAGATTCTTTGGAGAAAAGACAGGCTCTTCAGTAAGTGGTGCTAGGAAAACTGGACAGCTACATGTAAAAGAATGAAATTAGAACACTCCCTGACACCATACGCAAAAATAAGCTCGGAAGATGGCGGAAGAGTACGACGCGGAGATCACCTTCCTCCCCACAGATACACCAGAAATACATCTACACGTGGAACAACTCCTACAGAACACCTACTGAAGGCTGGCAGAAGACCTCAGACCTCCCAAAAGGCAAGAAACTCCCCACGTACCTGGGTAGGGCAAAAGAAAAAAAAAAAAAAGAAAAAACAGAGACAAAAGAATGGGGACGGCACCTGCACCAGTGGGAGGGAGCTGTGAAGGAGGAAAAGTTTCCACACACTAGGAAGCCCCTTCGCGGGCGGAGACTGCGGCAGGCGGAGGGGGGAGCTTCGAAGCCGCGGAGGGGAGCACAGCAACGGGTGCGGAGGGCAAAGCAGAGAGATTCCCGCACAGAGGATCGGTGCCGACCGGCACTCACCAGCCCAAGAGGCTTGTCTGCTCACCCGACGGGGCGGGCGGGGGCTGCGAGGCTCTGAGGCTCTGGTTTCGGTTTCGGACGGAGCGCACGGAGAGGACTGGGGTTGGCGGTTTGAACACAGCCTGAAGGGGTTGGTGCACCACGGCTAGCCGGGAGGGAGTCCGGGGAAAAGTCTGCACCTGCCGAAGAGGCAAGAGACTTTTTCTTCCCTCTTTGTTTCCTGGTGCGTGAGGAGAGGGGTTTAAGAACGCTGCTTAAAGGAGCTCCAGAGATGGGCGCGAGCCGCGGCTAAAAGCGCGGACCCCAGAGACGGGCGGGAGACGCTAAGGCTGCTGCTGCCGCCACCAAGGGGCCTGTGTGCGAGCACAGGTCACTCTCCACACCCTTCTTCCGTGGAACCTGTGCAGCCCGCCACTGCCAGGTTCCCGGGATCCAGGGACAATTTCCCCGGGAGAACGCACGGTGGGCCTCAGGCTGGTACAACGTCACGCAGGCCTCTGCGCCGCACGCAGGCCTTTGCCACCGCAGGCCCGCCCCGCACTCCGTGCCCCTCCCTCCCCGCCGGCGTGAGTGCGCCAGAGCCCCCGAATCAGCGGCTCCTTTAACCCCGTCCTGTCTGAGCAAAAAACAGACGCCCTCCAGCGACCTCCACGCAGAGGCAGGGCCAAATCCAAAGCTTAGCCCTGGGAGCTGTGAGAACAAAGAAGAGAAAGGGAAATCCCTCCCAGCAGCCTCAGAAGCAGCGGATTAAAGCTCCACAATCAACTTGATGTACCCTGCATCTGTGGAATACCTGAATAGACAACCAATCATCCCAAATTAAGGAAGTGGACTTTAGGAGCAAGATCTATGACTTTTTCCCTATTCCTCTTTTTGTGAATGTGTATGTGTATGCTTCTGTGTGAGATCTTGTCTGTATAGTCGTGCTTCCACCATTTGTCCTAGGGTTCTATCCGTCCATGGTTTTTTTTAAAATTTTTTTCTTAATAATCAATTTTAATTTTAATAACGTTATTATACTTTACCTTCGTTCTTTCTTTCTTTCCTTCCTTCCCTCCTTTAGACAACGAATCATCCCAAATTGAGGAGGTGGTCTCTGACAGCAAGATTTATGATTTTTCCCCCTTTACCTCTTTTAGTGAGGGTGTATGTGTATGCTTCTGTGTAAGATTTTGTCTGTATAGCTTTGCTTCCAACATTTGTCCTAAGGTTCTATCCGTCCCTTTTTTTTTCTAAATAAGAATTTTTTTAATTCAATAACTTTATTATACTTTATTTTATTTTTACTGTATCTTCTTTCTTTCTGTCTTTTTTCCTTCTTTCCCTCCTTCCTTCCTTCCTCCCTCCCTCCTTTCTTTCCTTCTTGCCTTCTTTCCTTCTTTGCTTCTTTCTTTCTTCCTTCCTTCCTTCTTTCCTTCCCTCCTTTCCTTCTTTCTTTCCTCATACTTCTACTAATTCCCTCTACTTTTTCTCCCTTTTATTCTGAACCGTGTGGATGAAAGGCTCTTGGTGCTCCAGCCAGGAGTCAGGGCTCTGCCTCTGAGGTAGGAGAGCCAACTTCAGGACACTGGTCAACAGGAGACCTCCCAGCTCCACATAATATCAAACGGCGAAAATCTCCCAGAGACCTCCATCTTAACACCAGCACCCAGCTTCACTCAACGACCAGCAAGCCACAGTGCTGGACAACCTATGCCAGACAACTAGCAAAACAGGAACACAACCCCACCTATTAGCAGAGAGGCTGCCTAAAATCATAATAAGGCCACAGACACCCCAAAACACACCACCAGACGTGAACCTGCCCACTAGAGAGACAAGATCCAGCCTCATCCACCACAACACAGGCACTAGTCCCCTCCACCAGGAAGCCTACACAACCCACTGAACCAACCTTAGCCACTGGAGACAGACATCAGAAACAGCAGGAACTACGAACCTGCAGTCTGCAAAAAGGAGACCCAAAACTCAGTAAGATAAGCAAAATGAGAAGACAGAAAAACACACAGCAGATAAAGGAGCAAGATAAAAATGCACCAGACCTAACAAATGAAGAGGAAATAGCCAGTCTACCTGAAAAAGAATTCAGAATAATGATAGTAAGGATGATCCAAAATCTTGGAAATAGAATGGACAAAATGCAAGAAACAGTTAACAAGGACCTAGAAGAAATAAAGATGAAACAAGCAACGATGAACAACACAATAAATGAAATTAAAAGTACTCTAGATGGGATCAATAGCAGAATAACTGAGGCAGAAGAACGGATAAGTGACCTGGAAGCTAAAATAGTGGAAATAACTACTGCAGAGCAGAATAAAGAAAAAAGAATGAAAAGAACTGAGGACAGTCTCAGAGACCTCTGGGACAACATTAAACGCACCAACATTCGAATTATAGGGGTTCCAGAAGAAGAAGAGAAAAAGAAAGGGACTGAGAAAATATTTGAGGAGATTATAGTTGAAAACTTCCCTAATATGGGAAAGGAAATAGTTAATGAAGTCCAGGAAGCACAGAGAGTCCCATACAGGATAAATACAAGCAGAAATACGCCAAGACACATATTAATCAAACTGTCAAAAATTAAATACAAAGAAAGCATATTAAAAGCAGCAAGGGAAAAACAACAAATAACACATAAGGGAATCCCCATAAGGTTAACAGCTGATCTCTCAGCAGAAACCCTACAAGCCAGAAGGGAGTGGCAGGACATATTTAAAGTGATGAAGGAGAAAAACCTGCAGCCAAGACTACTCTACCCAGCAAGGATCTCATTCAGATTTGATGGAGAAATTAAAACCTTTACAGACAAGCAAAAGCTGAGAGTGTTCAGCACCACCAAACCAGCCTTACAACAAATACTAAAGGATCTTCTCTAGGCAAGAAACACAAGAGAAGGAAAAGACCTATAATAACGAACCCAAAACAATTAAGAAAATGGGAATAGGAACATACATATCGATAATTACCTTAAATGTGAATGGCCTAAATGCTCCCACCAAAAGACACAGATTAGCTGAATGGATACAAAAACAAGACCCTTATATATGCTGTCTACAAGAGACCCACTTCAGACCTAGAGACACATACAGACTGAAAGTAAGGGGATGGAAAAAGATATTCCATGCAAACGGAAACCAAAAGAAAGCTGGAGTAGCAATTCTCATATCAGACAAAATAGACTTTAAAATAAGGACTATTAAAAGAGACAAAGAAGGACACTACATAATGATCAAAGGATTGATCCAAGAAGAAGATATAACAATTGTAAATATTTATGCACCCAACATAGGAGCACCTCAATACATAAGGCAAATACTAACAGCCATAAAAGGGAAAATCGACAGTAACACATTCATAGTAGGGGACTTAAAACCCCACTTTCACCCATGGACAGATCATCCAAAATGAAAATAAATAAGGAAACACAAGCTTTAAATGATACATTAAACAAGATGGACTTAATTGATATTTATAGGACACTCCATCCATAAACAACAGAATACACATTTTTCTCAAGTGCTCATGGAACATTCTCCAGGATAGATCATATCTTGGGTCACAAATCAAGCCTTGGTAAATTTAAGAAAATTGAAACTGTATCAAGTATCTTTTCTGACCACAACGCCATGAGACTAGATATCAATTACAGGAAAAGATCTGTAAAAAATACAAACACATGGAGGCTAAACAATACACTACTTAATAATGAAGTGATCACTGAAGAAATCAAAGAGGAAATCAAAAAATACCTAGAAACAAATGACAATGGAGACACAACGGCCCAAAACCTATGGGATGCAGCAAAAGCAGTTCTAAGGGGGAAGTTTATAGCAATACAAGCCCACCTTAAGAAGCAGGAAACATCTCGAATAAACAACCTAACCTTGCACCTCAAGCAATTAGAGAAAGAAGAACAAAAAAACCGCAAAGCTAGCAGAAGGAAAGAAATCATAAAAATCAGATCAGAAATAAATGAAAAAGAAATGAAGGAAACAATAGCAAAGATCAATAAAACTAAAAGCTGGTTCTTTGAGAAGATAAACAAAATAGATAAACCACTAGCCAGACTCATCAAGAAAAAAAGGGAGAAGACTCAAATCAATAGAATTAGAAATGAAAAAGGAGAGGTAACAACTGACACTGCAGAAATACAAAAGATCATGAGAGATTACTACAAGCAACTCTATGCCAATAAAATGGACAATCTGGAAGAAATGGACAAATTCTTAGAAATGCACAACCTGTCAAGACTGAATCAGGAAGAAATATAAAATATGAACAGAACAATCACAAGCACTGAAATTGAAACTGTGATTAAAAATCTTCCAACAAACAAAAGCCCAGGACCAGATGGCTTCACAGGCGAATTCTATCAAACATCTAGAGAAGAGCTAACACCTATCCTTCTCAAACTCTTCCAAAATATAGCAGAGGGAGGAACACTCCCAAACTCCTTCTATGAGGCCACCATCACCTTGATACCAAAGCCAGACAAGGATGTCACAAAGAAAACTACAGGCCAATATCACTGATGAACATAGATGCAAAAATCCTCAACAAAATACTAGCAAACAGAATCCAACAGCACATTAAAAGGATCATACACCATGATCAAGTGGGGTTTATTCCAGGAATGCAAGGATTCTTCAATATACGCAAATCTATCAATGTGATAAACCATATTAACAAATTGAAGGAGAAAAACCATATGATCATCTCAATAGATGCAGAGAAAGCTTTTGACAAAATTCAACACCCATTTATGATAAAAACCCTGTAGAAAGTAGGCATAGAGGGAACTTTCCTCAACATAATAAAGGCCATATATGACAAGCCCACAGCAAACATCACCCTCAATGGTGAAAAACTGAAAGCATTTCCACTAAGATAAGGAACAAGACAAGGTTGCCCACTCTCACCACTCTTATTCAACATAGTTTTGGAAGTTTTAGCCACAGCAATCAGAGAAAAGAAGGAAATAAAAGGAATCCAAATCGGAAAAGAAGAAGTAAAGCTGTCACCCTTTGCAGATGACATGATCCTATACATAGAGAATCCTAAAGATGCTACCAGAAAACTACTAGAGCTAATCAATGAATTTGGTAAAGTGACAGGATACAAAATTAATGCACAGAAATCTCTGGCATTCCTATATACTAATGATGAAAAATCTGAAAGTGAAATCAAGAAAACACTCCCATTTACCATTGCAACAAAAAGAATAAAATATCTAGGAATAAACCTACCTAAGGAGACAAAAGACCTGTATGCAGAAAATTATAAGACATTGATGAAAGAAATTAAAGATGATACAAATAGATGGAGAGATATACCATGTTCTTGGATTGGAAGAATCAATATTGTGAAAATGACTCTACTACCCAAAGCAATCTATAGATTCAATGCAATCCCTATCAAACTACCACTGGCATTTTTCACAGAACTAGAACAAAAAATTTCACAATTTGTATGGAAACACAAAAGACCCCGAATAGCCAAAGCAATCTTGAGAACGAAAAAAGGAACTGGAGGAATCAGGCTCCCTGACTTCAGACTATACTACAAAGCTACAGTTATCAAGATGGTATGGTACTGGCACAAAAACAGAAAGATAGATCAATGGAACAGGATAGAAAGCCCAGAGATAAACCCACGCACATATGGACACCTTATCTTTGATAAAGGTGGCAGGAACGTACAGTGGAGAAAAGACAGCCTCTTCAATAAGTGGTGCTGGGAAAACTGGGCAGGTACTTTTAAAAGTATGAGATTAGATCACTCCCTAACACCATACACAAAAATAAGCTCAAAATGGATTGAAGACCTAAATGTAAGGCCAGAAACTATAAAACTCTTAGAGGAAAACATAGGCAGAACACTCTATGACATAAATCACAGCAAGATCCTTTCTGACCCACCTCCTAGAGTAATGGAAATAAAAACAAAAATAAACAAATGGGACCTAATAAAACTTCAAAGCTTTTGCACAGCAAAGGAAACCATAAACAAGACCAAAAGACAACCCTCAGAATGGGAGAAAATATTTGCAAATGAAGCAACTGACAAAGGATTAATCTCCAAAATTTACAAGCAGCTCATGCAGCTCAATAACAAAAAAACAAACAACCCAATCCAAAAATGGACAGAAGATCTAAATAGATATTTCTCCAAAGAAGATATACAGATTGGCAACAAACACATGAAAGAATGCTCAACATCATTAATCATTAGAGAAATGCAAATCAAAACTACAATGAGATATCATCTCACACCAGTCAGAATGGCCATCATCAAAAAATCTAGAAACAATAAATGCTGGAGAGGGTCTGGAGAAAAGGGAACACTCTTACACTGCTGGTGGGAATGTGAATTGGTACACCCACTATGGAGAACAGTATGGAGGTTCCTTAAAAAACTAAAAATAGAACTACCATATGACCCAGCAATCCCACTACTGGGCATATTCCCTGAGAAAACCGAAATTCAAAAAGAGTCATGTACCAAAATGTTCATTGCAGTTGTATTTACAATAGCCCGGAGATGGAAACAACCTAAGTGCCCATCATAGGATGAATGGATAAAAAATGGTTAAAAATGTAATATTACTCAGCCATAAAAAGAAACAAAATTGACATTTGAGGTGAGGTGGATGGACCTAGAATCTGTCTTACAGAGTGAAGTAAGTCAGAAAGAGAAAAACAAATACCGTATGCTAACACATACATATGGAATCCAAAAAAACAAGGTTCTGAGGAACCTAGGGGCAGGATAGGAATAAAGACGCAGATGTAGAGAATGGACTTGAGGACATGGGGAGGGGGAAGGGTAAGCTTGGACAAAGTGAGAGAGTGGTATGGACACGTATACACTACCAAAGGTAAAATAGATAGCTAGTGGGAAACAGTCGCATAGCACAGGGAGATCAGCTTGGTGCTTTGTGTCCACCTAGAGTGGTGGGATAGGGATGGTGGGAGGGAGGAGATATGGGGATATATGTATATGTATAGCTGATTCACTTTGTTATACAGCAGAAACTAACACACCATTGTAAAGCAATTATACTCCAATAAAGATGTTAAAACAAACAAACAAACAAAACAGATTCTTGACCAAGGTTGAAAAGCTTCCAAAATCAGTCATCTTACTCTTATCAAAGAAACTACTAAAATCGATAGAAAGGACTTCTGAATGGTTAAAAATGACATTGAGTTGTTTGAGAAGCTGAGAGTTCATCCTGAAAGTTTTCAAGTTAAGGTAATCTCCCCAGTTCCCAAGAGCTTTCATTTTCAATGATTCTTAAGTCTTCCCTACAAAAATTCCTTAGGAGATTTTCTTTTTAAAAAGTGGGAAAATGATTAGCCATAGGTGCTTCTATAACAGTGTAGAGAATTGACAGTTTTTGAAAGTTCTTTAATGAGGTTATCATTTTATTTACATTACCTTATTTTCTTCTTCTGCAAAGAGCTAAAGATAAACTTTAGTCTGTCAAGAATGTCATAAACTCTGAATCATCAGTGTCAGAAATAATGGTATTTTTGCTCTTATAAACTTGTTCTCTTTTGGTTTGTTCTTGTGTTTCCTGAAATGAGAGTTTTCCAGGATTCAGAATTCAAAAAGTTTAGCATAATTGTTTTGAATTAAATCACCACTATCAAAGGTTTCCAATGTTAATATTTTTCTGTCAATCAAGAAAGACAAAGTTTTGGGGAATCATTCATTTTAGGTCTTCATCAATATGAGCAAAAAACATGAAAAAAGGACACATTACTTTTTCTTTCTTCAAGCATAACTTTTTATTCATAGTTTCCTTATGTCTGCACTTATCTCTTTAAAGTTCCACTTAAGGTATAATGGAAAGGTCTCCATGAAATAAGCTAAGAATTCTGGAACTAAGTCATAATTCATTTCCTTTATCAGATACATCTTCTCAAGATAAGCTCTAAGTCAAAAATAAATTTCATAATACTTCTATATTTGCTGAAGCTGTTGTTGTGATGACAGAAATTACTTCTAAATACTTTGAACTACTTTTATCTACTATAAAAATGTTACATGCCTTTTTTTTAAAACATCTTTATTGGAGTATAATTGCTTAACAATGTTGTGTTAGTTTCTGCTGTATAACAAAGTGAATCAACTATATGTATACATATATCCCCATATACCCTCCCTCTTGCATCTCTCTTCCACCCTCTTTATCCCACCCCTCTAGGTGGTCACAAAGCACCGAGCTGATCTCCCTGTGCTATGTGGCTGTTCCCACTAGCTATCTATTTTACATTTGGTAGTGTTTATATGTCAATGTTACTCTCTCACTTCGTTGCAGCTTACCCTTCCCCCTCCCCGTGTCCTCATGTCCATTCTCTACATCTGCATCTTTATTCCTGTCCTGCCCTTAGTTACATCAGAACCTTTTTTTTTTGATTATATATATATGTGTTAGCATACAGTATTTGTTTTTCTCTTTCTGAATTATTTCACTCTGTATGACAGACTCTAGGTCCATCCACCTCACTACAAATAACTCAATTTCATTTCTTTTATGGCTGAATAGTATTCCATTGAATATATGTGCCACATCTTCTTTATCCATTCAACTGTCAATGGACACTTAGGTTGCTTCCAAGTCCTGGCTATTATAAAAAGTGCTGCAATGAACACTGTGGTACCTCTTTTTTTTTTTTCTTCCGGTACGTGGGCCTCTCACTGTTATGGCCTCTCCCGTTGCAGAGCACAGGCTCTGGACGCGCAGGCTCAGCGGCCATGGCTCACGGGCCCAGCCAATCTGCGGCATGTGGGATCTTCCCAGACCGGGGCACAAACCCGTGTCCCCTGCATCGGCAGGCAGACTCTCAACCACTGCACCACCCGGGAAGTCCACCTGTCTGTTTTTGAATAATGGCTTGCTCAGGGTATATGCCCAGTGGTGGGATTGCTAGGTCATATGGTACTTCTATTTTTAGTTTTTTAAGGAACTTCCATACGGTTCTCCATAGTGGCTATATCAATATACATTCCCACCAACATTGCAAGAGGGTTCCCTTTTCTCCACACCTTCTCCAGCATTTATTGTTTGTAGATTTTTGATGATGGCCATTCTGACCAGTATAAGGTGATACCTCACTGCAGTTTTGATTTGCATTTCTCTAATGATTGACCATCCTTTCCTGTGTTTGTTGGCAATCTGTTTATCTTCTGTGGAGAAATGTCCATATAGGTCTTCTGCCCATTTTTGGATTGGGTTGTTTGTTTTTTTGATATTGAGCTGCATGAGCTGCTTGTATATTTTGGAGATTAATCCTTTGTCAGTTGCTTCATTTGCAAATATTTTCTCCCATTCTGAGGGTTGTCTTTTTGTCTTGTTATGGTTTCCTTTGCTGTGCAAAAGCTTTTAAGTTTCATTAGGTCCCATTTGTTTATTTTTATTTCCATTTCTCTAGGAGGTGGGTAAACAAGAATCTTGCTGTGATTTATGTTAAAGAGTGTTCTGCCTATGTTTTCCTCTAAGAGTTTTATAGCGTCTGGTCCTACATTTAGCACTTTAATCCATTTTGAGTTTATTTTTGTGTATGGTGTTAGGAAGTGTTCTAATTTCATTCTTTTACATGTAGCTGTCCAGTTTTCCCAGCACCATTTATTGAAGAGGCTGTCTTTTCTCCATTGTATATTCTTGCCAACTTTATCAAGGTGACCATATGTGCATGGGTTTATCTCTGGGCTTTCTATCCTGTTCCATTGATCTATATTTCTGTTTTTGTGCCAGTATCATACTGTCTTGATTACTGTAGCTTTGTAGTATAGTCTGAAGTCAGGGAACCCGATTCCTCCAGTTCCATTTTTCTTTCTCAAGATTGCTTTGGCTCTTCAGGGTCTTTTGTGTTTCCATACAAAATTGTGAAATTTTTTGTTCTAGTTCTGTGAAAAATGCCATTGGTAGTTTGATAGGGATTGCATTGAATCTGTAGATCGCTTTGGGTAGTATAGTCGTTATCACAATGTTAATTTTTCCAATCCAGAAACATGGTGTATCTCTCCATCTCTTCATATCATCTTTAATTTTTTCATCAGTGTCTTATAGTTTTCTGCATACAGGTCTTTTGAATACTTAGGTAGGTTTATTCTTAGGTATTTTATTCTTCTTGCTGCAATGGTAAATGGAAGTGTTTCCTTAATTTCTCTTTCAGATTTTTCATCATTAGTGTATAGGAATGCAAGAGATTTCTGTGCATTAATTTTGTATCCTGCTACTTTACCAGATTCATTGATTAGCTCTAGTAGTTTTCTGGTAGCATCTTTAGGATTCTCTGTGTATAGTATCATTTCATCTGCAAACAGTGACAGTTTTATTTCTTCCTTCCAATTTGTACTTCTTTTATTTCTTTTTCTTCTCTGATTGCTGTGGTTGAAACTTCTGAAACTATGTTGAATAATAGTGGTGAGAGTGGGCAACCTTGTCTTGTTCCTGACCTTAGCAGAAATGGTTTCAATTTTTCACCATTGAGAATGATGTTGGCTGTGGGTTTGTCATATATGGCCTTTATTATGTTGAGGTAGGTTCCCTCTCTGGCACTTTCTGGAGATTTTTTTTTAAATTAATTAATTTATTCATTTTTGGCTGTGTTGGGTCTTTGTTTCTGTGCGAGGGCTTTCTCTAGGTGCAGCAAGAGGGGGCCACTCTTCATCGCGGTGTGCGGGCCTCTTACTATCGTGGCCTCTCTTGTTGTGAAGCACAGGCTCCGGACACGCAGGCTCAGTAGTTGTGGCTCATGGGTCTAGTTGCTCCAGGGCATGTGGTATCTTCCCAGACCAGGGCTTGAACCCGTGTCTCCTGCATTAGCAGGCAGATTCTCAACCACTGCCCCACCAGGGAAGCCCCTCTGCAAAGTTTTTAACATAAATGCTTATAGAATTTCGTTAAAAGCTTTTTCTGCATCTATTGAGATGATCATATGGTTTTTATCCTTCAATTTGTTAATATGGTGTATTACATTGACTGATTTGCGTATATTGAAGAATCCTTGCATTCCTGTGATAAGCCCTACTGGATCATGGCGAATGATCCTTTTAATGTGCTGTTGGATTCTGTTTGCTAGTATCTTGTTGAGGATTTTTGCATCTATGTTCTTCAGTGATATCGGCCTGTAGTTTTCTTTCTTTGTGACATCTTTGTCTGGTTTTGGCATCAGGGTGATGGTGGCCTTGTAGAATGAGATTGGGAGTGTTCCTCCCTCTGCTATATTTTGGAATGGTTTGAGAAGGATAAGTATTAGCTCTTCTCTAAATTTTTGATAGAATTTGCCTGTGAAGCCATCTGGTCCTGGGCTTTTGTTTGTTGGAAGATTTTTAACCACGGTCTCAATTTCAGTGCTTCTGATTGTCCTGCTTATATATTCTATTTCTTCCTGGTTCAGTCTCAGAAGGTTGTGCTTTTCTAAGAATTTGTCCACTTCTTCCAGGTTGTCCATTTTATTGGCATATAGTTGCTTGTAGTAATCTCTCATGATCCTTTGTATTTCTGCAGTGTCAGTTGTTACTTCTCCTTTTTCATTTCTAATTCTGTTGCTTTGAGTCTTCTCCCTTTTTTTCTTGTTGAGTCTGGCTAACGGTTTATCAATTTTGTTTATCTTCTCAAAGAACCAGCTTTTAGTTTTATTGATCTTTGCTACTGTTTCCTTCATTTCTTTTTCACTTATTTCTGATCTGATCTTTATGATTTCTTTCCTTCTGCTAACTTTGGATTTTTTGTTCTTTCTCTAATTGCTTTAGGTGTAAGGTTAGCTTGTTTATTTGAGATTTTTCTTGTTTCTTGAGGTAGGATTATATTGCTATAAACTTCCCTCTTAGAACTGCTTTTGCTGCATCCCATAGGTTTTGGGTCATCATGTTTTCATTATCATTTTTTTCTAGGTATTTTTTAAAATAAATTTATTTATTATTTTTATTTATTTTTGGCTGCATTGGGTCTTTGGTGCTGCATGCAGGCTTTCTCTAGTTGTGGCTAGCAGGGGCTACTCTTCATTGCAGTGCAGGGACTTCTCATTGTGGTGGCTTCTCTTGTTGCAGAGCATGGGCTCTAGGCGCACGGGCTTCAGGAGTTGTGGCACATGGGCTCAGCAGTTGTGGCTTGCAGGCTCTAGAGCATAGCTCAGCATTTGAGGCACAGGGGCTCAGTGGTTCCGTGGCATGTGGGATCTTCCTGGACCAGGGCTCAAACCCATGTCTCCTGCTTTGGCAGGTGGATTCTCAACCACTGCACCACCAGGGAAGCCCCTCTAGGTATTTTTTGATTTCCTCTTTGATTTCTTCTGTGATCTCTTGGTTATTTAGTAGCATATTGTTTAGCCTCCAAGGGTTTTTATTTTTTACATTTTTTTCCTGTAATTGATATCTAGTCTCATAGTGTTGTCGTAGGGAAAGATACTTGATATGATTTCAGTTTTCTTAAATTTACCAAGGCTTGATTTGTGACCCAAGATATGATCTATCCTGCAGAATGTTCCATGAGCACTTGAGAAGAAAGTGTATTCTGTTGTTTTTGGATGGAATGTCCTATAAATATCAATTAAATCCATCCTGTGTAATGTGTCATTTAAAGCTTGTGTTTCCTTATTTATTGTCATTTTGGATGATCTGTCCATTAGTGAAAGTGGGGTGTTAAAGTCCCCTACTATGATTGTGTTACTGTCAATTTCCCCTTTTCTGGCTGTTACCATTTGCTTTATGTATTGAGGTGCTCCTATGTTGCATGCATAAATATTTTCAATGGTTATATCTTCTTCTTGGATTGACCCCTTGATCATTGTAGGGTCCTTCTTTGTCTCTTGTAATAGTCTTTATTTTAAAGTCTGTTTTGTCTGATATGAGAATTGCTACTCCAGCTTTCTTTTGATTTCCATTTGCATGGAATATCTTTTTCCATCCCCTCACTTTCAGTCTGTATGTTTCCCTAGATCTGAAGTGGGTTTCTTGTAGACAGCATATACATGGGTCTTTTTTTTGTATCCATTCAGCCAGTCGGTGTCTTTTCATTGGAGCATTTATCCATTTACATTTAAGGTAATTATCGATATGTATGTTCCTATTACCATTTACTTAATTGTTTTGGGTTTGTTTTTGCAGGTCTTTTCCTTCTCTTGTGTCTCCTGTCTAGACAAGTTCCTTTAGCTATTGTTGTAAAGCTGGTTTGGTGGTGCTGAGTTCTCTTAACTTTTGCTTGTCTGTAAAGGTTTTAATTTCTCCATTGAATCTGAATGAGATCCTTGCTGGGTAGAGTAATCTTTGTTGTAGGTTTTTCCCTTTCATCACTTTAAATATATCCTGCCACTCCCTTCTGGCTTGCAGTTTTTCTGCTGAATAATCAGCAGTTAACCTTATGGGGATTTCCTTATATGTCATTTGTTGCTTTTCCCTTGCTGCTTTTAATATTTTTTCTTTGTATTTAATTTTTATAGTTTGATTAATGTATGTCTTGGCTTGTTTCTCCTTGGATTTATCCTGTATGAGACTGCATTTCCTGGACTTGACTATTTCTTTTCAAGTTTGCAACTGTAATCTCTACACATATTTTCTCAGTCGCTTTCTTTTTCTTTTTCTTCTGGGACCCGTATAATTCGAATGGTGGTGCACTTAATGTTGTCCCAGAAGTCTCTAAGACTGTCCTCAATTCTTTTCATTTTTTCTTTATTCTGCTCTGTGGTAGTTATTTCCACTATTTTATCTTCCAGGTCACTTATCTGTTCTTCTGCCTCAGTTATTCTGCTATTGATTACTTCTAGAGAATTTTTAATTTCATTTATTGTTTTGCTCATCTTTGTTCATTTACTCTTTAGTTCCTCTAGGTCCTTGTTAAACATTACTTTTATTTTCTGCATTCTATTTCCAAGATTTTGGATCATCTTTACTATCATTACTCTGAATTCTTTTTCAGGTAGACTGCCTATTTCCTCTTCATTTGTTTGGTCTGGTGGGTTTTTCCCTTGCTCCTTCATCTGCTGCATATTTCTCTGTCTTCTCACATTTTTTTAACTTACTGTGTTTGGGGTGTCCTTTTCACAGGCTGCAATTTCATATTTCCTGTTGTTTTTGGTGTGTGCCTCCACTGGGTGAGGTTGGTTCAGTGGGTTTTGTAGGCTTCCTGGTGGAGGGGACTGGTGCCTGTGTTATGGTGGGTGGGACTGGATCTTGTCTTTTGGTGGACAGGGCCATGTCCAGTGGTGTTTTTTGGGGTGTCTGTGAACTTAGTATGATTTTTTGTTGTTGTTGCTGGTTTTTGTTTTTTTTGTTTTTGTGGCAGGGAGACATACCTGCTGAGGGTGCTGCTGGTGATCACAAGCAGTTCAGTGTGGCCAGAGTATGAAGTTTGTGGCTGGAGAAGGTGAGAGTTGTTCAGAAGAGGCAGACCCAATGCAGGGTCCTGGAGGGTTTTGAAGACTGAAGGAAGGAGATTGGTCTTTTCTGGAAGGCAGTGAAGAGAGTAATGTGATCTGTTGCCTTAGTTTGGTTTCCATGAGAACAGGCCTTTTGACAAGGATTTGGGTGAAGTCATTTGTTTGCCAGGTGATTCTAGGAAGCAGGTCAGGGAGTAGGGAAGCCTTCCTAGTAACTGGATATCACATGCTCTCAAGCCTCTCTTCTAATGGGGCGAGTTGTGTTCCTGTCTTGCTAGTTGTTTGGCATGGGGTATCCAGCACTGGACCTTGCTGGCTGTTGGGTGGAGCTGGATCTCATTGTTGAGATGGAGATCTCTGGGAGAGCTCTTGTTGATTGATATTATATGGGGCCAGGAGGCCTCTGGTGGTCTAATGTCCTGAACTGGGCTCTCCCACCTCAGAGGCTCAGGCCTGACACCAGGGCAGAGCACAAAGACACTGTCAGCCACACTGCTCAGAAGAAAATGGAGAAAAAAGGAAAGAAAAATAATAAATTAAAAAAACTTTTTAATTGTTAAAATAAATTTTTTTAATTATTAAAATTAAAAAGTAATAATAATAAAAAGACGAGAACAACCAAACGAATAAACAAATCCACCAATGATAACAAGCGCTAAAAACTATACTAAGATAAACATAAAAATCAGAAAGAAGTCAGTTGCAGACAGCAAACCCAAAGCCTACAGTTGCTCCCCAAATCCACCGCCTCAATTTGTGGATGATTCGTTGTCTATTCAGGTATTCCACAGATGCAGGGTACATCAAGTTGTTTGTGGGGATTTAATCTGCTGCTCCTGAGGCTGCTGGGAGAGACTTCCCTTTCTCTTCTTTGTTCGCATAGCTCCCGGGGTTCACCTTTGGTTTTGGCCCCACCTCTGTGTGTAGGTTGCCCTAAGGTTCCTGTTCCCGCCCAGACAGGACAGGGTTAAAGCAGTGGCTGATTATGGGGCTCTGGCTCACTCAGGCCTGGGGGAGGGGGGAGGAAGGGGTATGGTAGTTATAATTGGAATGCAGTGCAAGCCTGAGGCAGAAGAGGTTGGCGTGAGTTGCAACAGCCTGAGGCGTGCCATGCATTCTCCCAGAGAAGTTGTCCCTGGATCACAGGACCCTGGCAGTGGCAGGCTGCACAGGCTCTTGGGGTGGGAGTGTGTGTGGATAGTGACCTGTGCTTGCACACAGTATTCTTGGTGGCTGCAGCAACAGTGTTAGCGTTTCATGCCCATCTCTGGTGTCCGAGCTGATAGCCATGGCTTATGCCTGCCTCTGGAGCTCATTTAAGTGGTGCTCTGCCTTCTGTGGGCAGATGGGGAAGGAATCCCCTCTCCTTGTGCACCCCAAAACAATGGTCTCTTGCCTCTTAGGCAGGTCCAGACTTTTTCCCAGACTCCCTCCCGGCTAGCTGTGGTGCACTAGCCCCTTTCAGGCTGTGTTCATGCAGCCAACCCTAGTCCTCTCCCTGGGATATGACTTCCGAAGCCTGAGCCTCAGCTCCCAGCCCCAATCTGCCCCAGCAGGTCAGCAGACAAGCCTCTCGGGTGCTGGTCAGCATCAACCCTCTGTACAGGAATCTCTTCGCTTTGCCCTCTGAACCCCTGTTGCTGTGCTCTCCTCTGCGGCTCCGAAGTTTCACCCATCACCCCCCATCCCCGCCAGTGAAGGGGCTTCCTAGTGTGTGTAAACTTTTCCTCCTTCACAGCTCCTTCCCAGAGGTGCAGGTCCCTTTCCTATTCTTTGGTCTCTCTTTTTTCTTTTTTCTTTTGCCCTACCCAGGTACGTGGGGATTTTCTTGCCTTTTGGGAAGTCTGAGGTCTTCTGCCAGCATTCAGTAGGTGTTCTTCAGGAGTTGTTCAACATGTAGATGTAGTTTTGATGTATTTGTGGGAGGAAGGTGATCTCCACATCTTACTCCTCCGCCATCTTGAAGGTCCACCCTCGCCTTTTTCTTTCTTAACTAAACTTATCAACCATTGTTGGCAGTGCAGCAAAAGTTAAGACTGAATGCTGTATTTTTAACACAAATTTCACAGGTGGCACTAAGATATTTTTAAAACATATCAAAATTACAAGTTTATGGAAATATAGTTTCTCAACATCAAGATTAAGCAGTGTATATATTGGTAATGTTTATATATGTAATACATATGTCATTGTGTGTGTGTGTATATATATATATATATATACCTATATCTAAGTATCTATATCTATACTTGATTATAGTGTCAAACTATGGCATCCATTACAACATATGTATATATAATATATATTCTGAATTTCTCAGTCGATAAAATAGGTTGGTCACTTGTATTTTTTCCTTTCATTCTTTTTTCAAGAGTCATGTAACTTCTTAAGGTAGATAATTATCTAGCATAACATCAATTTCCTTTTCATTACCATCTTGATATCCCCGTGAAATAAAGGCTTGTGTTCATCCTAGAGCATCCCTAAAATTTCCATGTACTCTTTGATTTTTTCTGAAATAATTCTTGAGGTCCTTAATATATCCGTGCCTCACATCTAAAGATACATTGTATATATTATACTTGATGAAACACTTTCCAAGAAAAAGTGCAATATGTGTGGTGATAAAACTATCTTATAACTTTTTGTGTGTGTGTTTATATGTCTACTAGATAAGCCCAAAGTTTTGAAAGAAACCAACTTTATTCAAAGATTGATTAATTCAATGTTGTTGAAATAGTTTGTCTTCCCAAAGAAAGCATTATTATATTTTTATGCAGGAGAGTAAAGATCCTAATGTAACCATTCCTCCTCCTCTTCAATGCCCCCCACCTAAAAATGCACACAAATCTTTTGGTTACAAGGGGAAGTTTAAATAAATGCATTTATTTCCTCTCTTCCCTGAGGTCCATTTAAATGAAAGAAGGAAAAAAATGATAGTAAACTCATAAATGAAGGAACAGGCGAGGGGCCTCAGTAATTAAGAAATTATAATACATTTTTAGAAGATATGGAGCAGATAGAAAAAAAAGAAATAAAGGAAGCTATTTCCAAGGGAAAGTGAAAAGTAAGTAGAGACATAAAGGGAGCCTAATTTCTCTTGAGAATCTCAGAACATTGGGAATTGAGAAATACCAGCTAAGATGGGATCAGATAGGAGACTGGGTGCTAAAAATGCATTAATTAAAAGTCTACATAAGGGAGACTCACTGCCCTAAACACAAATCATTCCCCTAATTTGGGTACAGAATGCCAAGCAGATAAGAGTCCAGCTCTGACAATAAATAAGTCAACAAATTAAGTTAAATCTGCAGTGTCCTCTCAATCAAAATTGAAAGACGTAAGTGTCTTAGTTGAGGCTGCTATAACAATGTACCATAGATTAGGTGGCTTATCAACAATGAAAATTTATTTCACACAGCTCTGGAGGCTGGCAGTCTGTGATTACAGGCCAGCATGGCCAAGTTCTAGTGAGAGCCCTCTTCCAGGTTGTGGAAAACTCTCTTCTCATTGTATCTGCACATGAGATAAGAGAGAGCTTACTAAAGAGAGCTAGAGAGCTCTCTGGGGGTCCCTTTTATAAGGACACTAATCCTATTCATGAGGGCTTCACCCTTATGACCTAATTACCTCCAAAAGGTCTTACTTCCTAATACTATCACATTTGGGGTTAGGATTTCAATATATGAATTTTGGGGGGATACAAACATTCAGGCCATTGCACTGAGATCATTGATTTTTGCATTTTAGTGACTTCAGAAAATTGGCTAATTCTTTGTATCACCATCATAAAGCAAAGCTGCTTGTTAATAAAACTAAAGAATTGGCTATTCTCACTGCCTCCACTTCCAAACTTGTCATTCTCTCTTGGACCTATTCCATGAAATAGCTTTTGACAGGGTCACCAAAGGCCTCTATATTTTAAAATCTTATGGTCAGTATTCAATTTTCCTTTCTTTCTTTCTTTCTTTTTTTTTTTGTTGTTGTTGTCTTTCCTGTGAGCCCCAATAGTTGCTCTTTCCTTCTTCCTTGAAACACTGTTTTTACCTGGATTCCAGATTCCACACTGCTGGTTAATTTGCTACCTCACTAGCTGATCCTTCTCAGTGTCCTCCTCACTGGAGTCTTCTCTTACCAACTCCTAAGCATTGGTGTGCCTCTAAGCTCAGCACTGAGACCCCCTCTCTCTATCTACACTCTTCATAGATGATCTCATGTGGTCCCATCCAACAAACAGAATTGTTAAAAATGTTTTAAGTCACAACATTTTGAGCTGATTTATTTCATAGAAATTCCTAAGTGAAATATAGGATTAACTAAGGGATTGCATATATACGTATTTGCATATCCATTGCTATAAACGCAGACTTTTAAAATATAAAATGCAGCATTCTGTGAAGGTTGTCTTGAAAATTGCACTTTGTCAGTTTCACTTTTTATAAATAGGATTTAGGCCATTAAATATCCATCAACATCATTGATGGTGGCTGCATACTTAATTATTTGGATGTGCCAACATTTATTTAAATAATACTTTGTCATTGGACATTAAAGCTGTACTCAATTGTTTCAATATTGTAAACAAACATTTAATGAGCATCCTTATAGCTAAATATTTGCACATCGTGATATTTATAATAAACATTTGGAAGCATAGTTCTTAAATCAGTTAAGTAAAGACTTTTGCTAAGTTTCTGTGAAGAAAGTCTATAATCAATTTATGTAACTACCAGCATGCAAAAGAATGATATCACTGGTTCTTAATGCCCAAGCTAATTTTTTTTATTTTTTTATTTTTTGCGTTACGCGGGCCTCTCACTGTTGTGGCCTCTCCCGTTGCGGAGCACAGGCTCCGGACGCGCAGGCTCAGTGGCCATGGCTCACGGGCCCAGCCGCTCCGTGGCATGTGGGATCTTCTCAGACTGGGGCACGAAACTGTGTCCCCTGCATCAGCAGGCAGACTCTCAACCACTGCGCCACCAGGGAAGACCTCAAGTTAATTTTTGATATCTAGTCTTAATACTGTATAAGAAAATAAATATATTTGAAACTTGAACTTGTGATATTGAGAAGAATATCACTAGAAGGCAAAAAATTTCATCTTTATGATGAATGATAGACTATTCATTAAAGACAAATTCTTTATCTCAGAAATTGAAGAGAAGGGCACTTGAAAATTAGTTCTCACTTACAATTTGAATAGAAAAGAACTATATTCAGGAAAAACTCTGACTATATCATTTTAATTTTATTATAACTTCCTTTGAATCCTGGATTCTTGTTTTATTAAAAAAATATTGATAGGCATTTAAGGCTCCTGACATACATTAATTATTTCAGTTATACTGTTATAACTAAACTGTTAGCTGAAGAGCACCTTATGCTTGTGGAATCATCTTTACTATTTAGATTAAAAAACAAGGTTTCCAAAACATTTGGCATTTTTTAATATTGGTCTTTTTAAAGGTTTCATTGAGGTATAATTTTTATACAATAAGCCATATATACTTAATAAGTACAATTTTATGTTTTGATACATGTATAAACCTGTGGAAACATTACCAAAATTAAGATAATGAACATATTGATCACTCTCCAAAAGTTTCTTCACTTCCCATTTTTACGTATTTTTCTCATTCCTTTTGGTACCCCACCCCCGAACTCTCATCCTGGGTGATGACTTATCTGCTGTCACTAAAGGTTACTTTGCATTTTCTAGTTTTATATACATGGAATCATACATCATGCAGTCTTTTTTTTGCCTGGTTTCTTTTAGTGGCATAATTACTTTGAAATTAATCCATGTTGTTACCCATATCAATGGCTCATTCCATTAACTTATACAGTCTGTCTTCAAGTGATATTATACCACTTCCTGTATAAGAATTTGACAACAGTGTACTTTAATTTTCCCTTCCTTGCCCTTATTCTATCATTGTAATATAGTTTACTTACATATAAATGTGTGTATATATACATACACACATATATATATATATACTCAACATGACATTGAAGTTGTATCTGTTTAAACAGTTGTATATTTTAAAGAAATTTAAATATAAGGAAAATATTTTATATTTACACATTGTTTACCATTTCTGATGTTTTGCATTTTTTTGTGTAAATCAATATTTCTTTCTCATATAATTTTCCTTCTGCCTGAAAAAATTGTCTTTAATATTTCTCATAGTGTGGGTCACCTGATGATGAATTCTTTTAGCTTTTGGAGGTCTACAAAAGTGTCTTTATATCAATTTCATTTTTGAAAATTATTTCCTTTAGGTATAGAAATATAGGTTGCCATTTGTTTAATACTTTTTAAAAAATTTTATTGTATTTATTTTTTATACAGCAGGCTCTTATTAGTTATCTATTTTATACATATTAGTGCATACATGTCAATCCCAGTCTCCCAATTCATCCCACCACCACCCCTCTTTCCCCCATTGGTGGCCCTATGTTTGCTCTCTATGTCTGTTAATACTTTGAATGATGTTGATTCACTTTCTTCTCACATTTTTCCCATTAAAAATCTACTACCCTCCTTGTTTTGTTTTTGTGCATGTATTCTTCTTCTCAGGCTAGCTTTAAATTTTTCTCACTATCTTCATTTTTAATCAATTTATTTATGATATGTCTTGGTGTCATTTTCTTTATGTTTCTGGTGCTTAGCTTTTGTTGAGATTCTTGGATTTGTAGGCTTATAGTTTTGATACTCCTTTTGCTTGAGGTATTCCAAGTATATACCTATTAGTCCACATAAAGTTGTCCTATAGCTCACTGATGCACTTTTCTTTTTTATTATTTTTTCCTCTGTTTTATTCTAAATGGTATCTATTTTTATTGCTTCAAGTACACTAATCTTTTCTTCTTCAATGTCTAATCTTCTATTCATCCATTCTAGTGGGCTTTTTTTTTTTTTGGTCAGAAATTATACGTTTCATTTCTTATAGTTTAATTTGGAATTTTTTAATAATATCTTTTATGTCTCTACTGAACTTTTTGAACATATGAAATTTATGAAATACAGTTACAATAACTTTTAATATCTTTGCTTATTTTGACATCGGTGTTAGTACAGGATTGGTTTCAATTGATTGATTTTTTTTCCCTCATCATATGTTATAATTTCCTTCTTTGCACGCTGATTAATATTTGGATTCAAGATGTTGTGTCTTTTACCTTGTCGGGTGGTAAACAATTTTGTATTTCTAAAATATTCTTAAGCTTTGTTTTGGGATGCAATTAAGTTTTAGAAATAGTTTGAGCCATTCTGGTCTTGCATCTACTTTAGAACTGGAGGGTGTTTGTCTAGGGCAAATTATTCCATAATAATGAGGGAAGACTCTTCAGAGTACTCTGCCCAATTATGAGGTCTTTCCAGTCTGGCTGGTGGGAACGATACTATCATGAGTGCTGGGCACCATTTCTTCTAATATTGGGGGGTGGATATTTCCCAGGGCCCGGCTTTTTTCCTCACGTGAATGCACTGATCAGTACTCTACTGCCTACTTGAGGGGACCCTCTGTAGTATCTAGAGTTTTTTCTATGTGCAGCTCTCTCCTTTTCTGCACTCTGTTCTGTGAAGTTCAACAACCTTGGTACCCCTGGACTCCCAACACCATCTCTTCATTTCAGGGAAGCTGGAAGACTCTATGTGCCTTTCTTCTGTGCCGTCACCTGGAAACTCTCTCAAGGCAGTTAGCTGGGGTAGTTATTGGGCTCACCTTGTTTGTTTACCATCTCTCAGGAATCAGTGTCCTTCATTGACAGTTGTCCAGTGTCTTAAAACCTTTGTTTCAAATAAATTTTTCCAGTTTTGAATGCTTCCAGTAGGAGGGTAATTTCAATCCTTATAACTCCATCTTGACCAGAAGTGAAAGTTTACAGTATTTTTTTTAAACTATTACTTACCTGGCTTAAACTTTTTACTTTCTAGGGTTGTTAATTACATGAAGGGAGGGGTTGAAATTACAGACTTATCTTCACAATATACTGCTTTCATTGTGTCACTCTCAGCTCCAAAATCCAAAATGGCTCTTCTTGCTCATGAAGTTAATATAAATATAAACACAAGCTAATAAAGGTAGTTGTATAAGGAACTAAAACAGGATGTTCATTGTTTACAGCTTTCTTATTCTAGCTTGATGCAAGGAGACACTTAATACAGAGGACTGGATAGAATATATAACCTTTATTCAATCATCCATGACTAATATTGCTCGCAAACATAATTTTTATAAGAATTTCACAAGAAGTTATAGGTTGTATTCTCTGAACACAACCTGGACTCCAGATAATCTGTCAGATGAAAGAATATTAACCCCCACAAGTGAACTTAAGGATTCTAACCAAGACATTTGCCTAAATACTTGATCACCTCACTTACATATATAGTAGGAAACAGTTTTAATCTACTACAAGCATAAGAGTATCTTTCCTTAAGCATTTACAATATGAGTTGTGATTTTTTTCCACAATGTTTGCATATATTTGTAGACTTGTACCCTCTTTTCAAAGGCGACACATAAACTCCTGTAGAAGGTCAAACTCCTGTAATTATAACTTCTCTTAACGCTTTTCAAAATAGGAGAACTTTTAAGTACAGAGTTTTTGTTGGAGGTATATTAATTTCTTTCTTAAAGAATAGTAGAATATTAGAGAATGAAAACAGTTTATGTGGATTAAGCTCTTTAGGAAATATTTCAGAGAAAGCATTTTTTTTTTTTTTTTTTTTTTTGCTGTACGCGGGCCTCTCACTGTTGTGGCCTCTCCCGCTGCGGAGCACAGGCTCCGGACGCGCAGGCTCGGCGGCCATGGCTCACGGGCCCAGCCGCTCCGCGGCATGTGGGATCTTCCCGGACTGGGGCACGAACCCGCGTCCCCTGCATCGGCAGGCGGACTCTCAATCACTGCGCCACCAGGGAAGCCCTCAGAGAAAGCATTTTAACCTTAAAAATTCATAGAATTTTAGTAAACAGGGAAGCTGTAAATAGTGCTTCCACAAAATAAAATTACTAAATTCATGGTTTAGTTCCTTATTACTCTATATATTATTCTTGGAGCCAGATTTCAATACACCCTAATTATGTCTTAATGACTAATTCTTTATATACTGGTGCAGAGTTGTTTTAGAATTTTTGTGACTTAGGATATGTCCTTTTTATACAGTGATGAAATCAGCAAAGTCAGTACCTTTCAATATGTCTATATCTATGTGGATGGACTGTACTTAATGAACTGTACTTAATCAGTCCTACTAGAGATTACCATTGGCATGTATTTCAGCCAGCTATTTCCATAATAGTGCTATATAATGAACCACTCCTATTCTCCTCAGTGTCCTAAAATAACAACCATTTTTCCATGCTCACCAATCTTCAGGCTGGCTGGAGGTCAAATGATTTAGGCTAGATCTGACTGAGCTTCACGGTAAGCTTCAGGTTGAGTTTAGGATTGTTCTAGCTGGATCTATTCCTCATTGCTTGTACTCTTTTTCTATCTCATTAACAGGCTAATAGAGGCAGACAAAATCTGTTCAGTGGTGAACTAGATTATTTTCTCCACCACCAGAAATGGATTTTAGAGATGGTTAATGTGAGAGTATTCCAGGGATGTGGGAATGTTTGCATAATTTTACCTGAGAATTTCCCAAGCATCTCCACCTTGTCTTTGACTATGTCCTTCTATGTCTCCTGAGCCTTTGCCAGGAGACTATACACAAAGCAAGACTGCCTTTTTTGAATACTTGATAACTTTATGTGTTGCAGCATATTGTTTCCTATGAGCCGAATATCATAATATGTTTAATGGCCATAGCCAGTTGCCTACCAAGTTAACTCTAAACATGAAACCTTTCTCCGAGAAGAAACATCTTAAAATTTATAGCCTATAAGAAAATTTACCTTAGAATGTCTCATTTTAAGTCTGAAATTCTCAGATACCTGTTAGGAATATAAAACAGAGTCTTTTTTTTATTTGGATGGGAGAATAATAAACAGCAATAAATAATGGTTTGGAGTTTTAGTGGCTTATCAATACCTGACTGAACTCATTAAGTAATCTGTCTTCAGTCTTATTTAGTGCTATGAAGTCCCCTAATAGCTTATAAACCTGAACACAAATGTAGGAGCATTACTGCTCATTTATTTTTCACCAGCCACATCATTAGTAAAACATTTCTTTTATAAGAAGATATTTATAAATCAAAATCATATTTGGACCGTTACTATTTGAGCTCCTTTGGAACCATTATCTACTATAACACTTTAAACAGTCATGTTCCTTATAAACACTGCTGTAAAAAATGTAGGGAGTTTGAGGGTCATGTGCATAAATGTGTGTTTTGTCCTTTTTTTTTTTCAAAAAATAAAGAATGGAAAATAAGAATTTTGCAAACTTGCCTAATATATAAATTTTCTGCTCTCTGGCACTGGTCTATACATTTTCCTGTTCAGATATCTTGCCTGGTACCCATGCAAGAAGGTAGACTTACTGACTCCTATCATGTGGCTACCACTTGAAGATAGTAATCAAAACTTTCTTGGAATATAGTAATATAAGAGCGTTGAATAACAGAAACCTGGAGAGGACTTGGGGAGAGAATAAGGAGTACTGGTTTTCCTGGGGATGGCAAAGCTCTCTTCTGCTCCAGTCTTTTCATTGTCCTCCATGGATCCCAGTTCCCTGCCCTTGTCAGGATCCCTCTACTAGATGATTCAGAATTCCTCCTAAGAGTAACTTTTGAAAACATAGTTTTAATTCTTCAGTGTCTATCATTCCTTATTGATTATTATTTCTTTCTAACTTTTGCTTTTCCATGAGGGAAAACCTTGTATACTAGCACACTGGAACATTTTAGCCAGACTAGAGTGACAATGTCAAATGTCTTTTTATTCCACATTAAAACATTGCAACAACATAGGTAAAATATAAGAGACCTGGATTTGCTTCTCTCTGATACTGCTATATTTCTCTAAAGGTCTCCAAATAAAGTTGTGATCTGATATGGAAACAGAGTATTCCCACTGGATTCTAATAATCATGAATGTCTGTGCTTATCTACAGTTGGAGTAATGTCTAAGCTCTTAAGACTTATACACACATGTCTTCATTCATACAATAAACATTAACTGAGTGCTTACTATGTTTCAGGCACTGGTACTACAGATAAGAAGGCAGAATTTAAAAGAGGAATATTTCTCATTTTAAGAGGACAAGAAATAGGAAAAAGACAAAAAGAAAGACAAGAATGGGATGAAATAAACTAACACATTCTGACTCATACTCACTTATGAGCTGCGAAGATCATCCTGGCTTCAAAATCACCATGTCCATGACCCTGTTGGCACCTGCCTCTGGCCCAGTGCCTAACACATTCTACTCTTCCATGTTAAATTCCTCCTCTCTGGCCTGCCACAATGCAAAGCACTCAGGCTGGTAATCTCTATGGCCACCGGTTAAGTTGCAGTGCAGACCAAGTGGCTGAGATCTAGAGCTAAGGAAGTAGACTGTTCTCAGACGCCCCAGCTAAATTGGTGTAGTTGCACGATTGCTAATGCAATGCTCTTGAATCCTGAACTGTGCTGACATCCTGAGAGGGATCAAGGGAGTCAGCATTACACTGCATTACATTATACTGTATTACATTACATTACACTACACTACACTACATTACATCTGATGCCTAAAACTTGCATTATTTTACATTCTTGGGACACATATCTTGCAGAGGCACAAATACTTAGATGGGAACCCCAAAGACCCATACTTGAAAGAAAAAGTAATGGACAAACAAATGTAGGTATTTTTAAATGCTATTTTTAAGTTTATAGAACATTTCATCCTTTCAGATTAAAACGTATTTAGGGACCTCTGCACCGCTATCACATAGAATAAGTAAATTTCAGTTAAAATAACAGTATTAACACCAGCCTTAACAATATCATTAGAAGAGAAATTTTAGCTAATGATACCATAGGTCAAAAGACTTGATACCCAAAGGTCAAAAGACTTCAATTCATAGGTCACTTGGAAGTTCCCGCTTAGGAACTTGAGAAAGGCATTTAATGCTGTACTTGGACTTAGAAGCACTTTCTCAAGAATAAATCAACTAATAAGAATCCTCCCTTCCATCACATTGGGTTACCTCACAAGTCAGTCCAAATGCCAATGCTTTTTGCTTTGATTTTCCCAAAGTATTAGTAATATGTTGTTATTCACTTCTGAATGATATTTCTCTGAGTTTTAAAAAAGTTAACCTTATTTAAGGTATTGCTGATATATTAAAGACAAGTTAATCATAATGATGTGATTTAGAACTAGGTATTTGAAGAAACAACTTTTTCTACATCATTTCTGTAAAAGCATCTCTTGGCCTGGAGCTGTGCCTAGGACTTCTATACACAGTCAGTGTAAAAACTGTGATATATTTCCCCCAAAGAACTTACAGTCCAAATATATGACACAGATCCTCAGGAAGAGTTTAAATCATTTTAGAATTGGTACTAAAAATTAGGGGATGGCAAGTGTTAAGATAAAACATTTCAATTGTTAAGATAAAACTTTAAAGACAGATTTTTTCCCCCATCATCTTAATGGTCTGGTGTCATATGTAATTCAGAGAAGGTAACTGTACAACTAAGCACACTGAACACATGTAATCTATCAAAAGAGTAAATAATAACACTTGCAAATTTCTTGAAGCCCTGAAATCAATCAAGGGAAAAGAAATAAATTATGATTTATGACTTGAATCTTTTACTAACATTTCTACTTTTTGAACGAATGGCATCGTACCATTGAATGCTTCCTCTCGGGGGGGTGGTGGTGGGATGAACTGGGCGATTGGGATTGACATGTATACACTGATGTGTATAAAATTGATGACTAATAAGAACCTGCTGCATACAAAAATAAAATTAAATTTAAAAATTAAACAAACAAAAAAAGAATGCTTACTCTCTCTTACAGTTAGAAAATGTGTAATGGCATCATAATTAAAATATACCTATTGGTTATAAATTTACATATAATGCTACAGTAGTCATTGGACAAGAACTATTCAGGCAGAGATTCCACCTTCTAAGAGTTTAAAATCAGAACTGATGACACAAACTTGAATAAATCAGTGTCAGTCATATAACACATTAACTGAAAAGAAGTAGATACTAAACTATGATCATAAATTCATCTAAGGAGACTCAGTGGCATATGGTGGAGATTACAAAAAGTTTAGGTGAAATGTAGCAGAAATATGGGGATAGGGAACGTGTCAGCTCTCTTCTGATCACTACTCAAAGGCTTCCTGGAAGATGCAGGGCTTCCAAAGAGTTAAGTTTGGGGCGAAGTGACAGGATGGAGTTCTCTCTGATCACAGAGTTATGGTACTGGCTTGAACTATGCTGGGAAGTGGGAGCAGGATAACAGGACGGAGGAAAGCTGAGAGACCTTGACTAAAGTTAACAGAAAGTACACAGCAAAATAGGCAACAGTGCCGAAAGGGGGCCAGATAAGTTTGAGCACCTAGAACCAAAATTACAGCTTTCCAGGCCAAGGAGAAGTCAACGTCACTCTTAGTTTTGACTCAAGAAACGGAATTAGAAATAAACAAACCTGAGAATGATTCATTAAGAAATTCCCACGTGGACAGTTTCTATTTCAAAACCACGAATTTCAGTGTGCAAAACATATGAGCTAAAGGCAGAACAATGCTTAATATATGAGGTATGCAGAAATGATTCTAGTAAGAAAACAGAAAAATGCAAGAGATAAAAAATTATAATTTTGTACCCACTTATTCAGGACTTCCTCTTGAAAGTGAAGAACAATCAGATTTAATTATGATAGAAAAAGAACAAAGCATTTACCTGTTTGGTTGATGGACTATTTATTTATTGCTCTGTTATCTAAATATTTATTGTAGATACTAAACTAATACAACACCCAACTCAAACAGACTACTCTCCATCAACTCAAAGTGAACTATCCCATTCTGGTCTATCTCCCTCTTATCCACATTTCAAGCTTACAGTGTACTTTTTAAATGAACTGACCCTTGGGATTTGAAGAATAATTAGTTTTCTATTGTAAAAAGATTTTTAGAGGGAAAAAAAGAAAAAAGGAAAGAAGAAAAGATCAAGTCATATCTATTAGTTCCTTAGAACAGCAAATAATTTTTCTGGAACATAATATCATTATATTTCCATTTTCATGGTGGTCTTCTTTCATGTATACACACACACACACACACACACACACACACACACACACATAAATCAATGAAAAACCAAGTCAGGTTGGCTTTCCTGAGTTACAGACCACCCTTTACAAAGGGTCACAATCATCCCCTCTTTTATCTCAAGACAAGAAATCCTTGAAGTAGCAACTGGTTTGGGTCTTGAGAAGGCAAAACAACACAATAGCAAAAACAAACAAAAACGAGAGAGAGAAGAGAAAGGAAGACAGAAAAAGATAATTCTGACCACTTGAATATATTTGTATTCAAATTATGTGCATTCGAAGCTTGTTTACTTAGGGAACTTATTACATATTTTTCTGAAGTTATGAGTAAAAATGTGAAACAGTTGGAAATAGTCACTACTCAAAGATATTTTTTATTAGGAAACCTAATGGCTGGAACACAGTTTAGCATTTGAAAAAGACTAAGATTCCTTGCTTGTGTTTTAAAATAAACAATGAAGTTCAAGGGGAGGGTGGATTATTTGACCAAGGTGGTGAAACAGGTGAGCAGTGGGTTGATGAGCACTAGTAGTATTATGACTGCCATGGTTCTGAATTCAGGAAATATTTGCACTTCCTTTTCCTATTCCCCTTTTCTTTTTAGTCTTTGATGGATATATAATAATTATATTTTATACGAATGCCAGTGGTGACGGAAGTGCTTCTCCTAATGCAGAGGCTGTAAAGCTATCAGAAGAGCTTTAAGCAAATGTTATCTGTTTTACAGAAGAAATCAATTACCCGCAGATTGCTTAAACCAGTGACAGGCATGGTAAGGAATAAAATGTGTTAAGTAGAAAAGTTACAGCCATCAACATGTAAGGAATTACATGATATATGAAAGCAATCACTTGTTCAATTTACCTTCAAAACTAAAACAAGTTCTTCTGCATCGGAAATAAACATGAACCTCTCCCTGAAAAGGGACCAATTTCCAACTCAATGGAAAAAGTACTGTATAAATTTTAGCCAGCGATAGTGCTATTAGGAGCACACAACCAGGTTTTCAGAGATAAAGTATGTGAACTATTTAACATACTTATTTCAAAGTAGGCATCAGTTTGTCTTCATCTTCCTGCAATTCAGCATTATGTAATTTTCCAGATATGCCTGGAATAAAATGAGTCTGCTAGAAAATACTTCACGCTTTATAACATTCCTTATATTTATGTCGAACTGCAAAGGATTTTATTCAATTAAAACTATATTTAGTATATTTAAGTTTTAATACTCATTATTCTCTGTTGGTAACATCTTATTATCTATATTAGCAAGACAAGATTCAGAAGTGGGCCTTTTTTCTCTGCTTAAGAAAAGTAAATGTTTCAGAGAGGCTCTGACAGTTCTTATGGAGGACATCATGGTTCAAAATGCTCATCAAAGCTGTTAATTACTCAGGTGGAGTTGGCATCTTGCTTGTGAAACAAGGTCACAATTTTTAGTTCTTTATCCTATCGGTCCTTTAGGAATTTTTGCCTTGTATCATTTAATTTTTAAAACAAATTAATTCAAATCACATGTAACATAAAAAGTGATTTCTTAATATTGCAAAACAGGAACCATTTTACCAGATGTGCCATTAGTGACATCACAGCATAAGCATCACATTTCTGTCATTGTGTGCAATGACAGCCATAACGAGAGATACCTGCCTAATGAAGAACTTGTATTTTTCTTTTTACTTTCTTCTTTTTTTCAAAACAGGGAAGTGTTTAGAAGAATTTGCTCCCATGATCTTTTAATAGAATCAGGAGTAATATACCAGCTGGTGCATATCATTCTTTTACAATATTTTGAGGGAGAGTTCTACACTGATTTAATTTTCTTGGGAATAAAATAGGTATATTCAGATTTCATGCAAGTCAATCGTCCTTAATGGACATGTGTTAATGATAAATTCAAAGTACTACATTTTTGGAACATTTTTAAGTTAAAATTTTTAAGAAGAGTCATACTAGTAGTTCCCCCCCCCCCATTCTGACACAGAAAACAATATAGTGAATATTCCCAAATGAAAGACAACACAGCTAGTGCTTTTCTCTCTGCAAAATTATCAGGTTGATATAATGGCGATGTCCTACTGATTATTCACCACAGACCTTCCAGCAGGATAATGCATTCTTAAAATATGAACTTGAAGCTAAAATATTAAATATGCATTTCCTACTCCTATAGGACATGTTGAAATGCCACATGCTGTTGGTGAGAATGACCCATGAGTGTTGGATTTTTCTCCCCCTCGCTCTTCTTTTCCAGAAACAGTTAGTGTGGCGTGCAGTGAACCAAATCAACAATGTGATTCAAGCTGTCTCCGTAGCTTCTTGGCAAAAGAAAGGATAAACTATAAAACCCCCCTGCTACAGCTTCCTGCTCTTGCTTCCCACACTTTAACATCTTCTGTCACCTCTGGCGCTGTTACTGACCCATGCTAAGCTAAACTAAAGGATGATAAGTTTGCTGCCTTTGCCCTTGTCCTGAGGGGCTGCACATTATCCTATCAAGTATCAGTAGCCATTTCTGTGGGATATTTGTCACCCCACGAAGGTCTTTGGAACAAATGAAATGGGCAGCGAATTACAAAAATGTCATTCTCTAAAGGAAATGGATGAAGCCTTTTGTTCTCCAGTAATAAATAGATGCCATAGGCTTACAACACTATTTTTATATGAATTGACAGGGTTACTATTTCTAGTTCATTAAGAGAACAGCTTGAAAACATTTCTTTCTGTACTTTTAAAAATAATGTTGTTTCCCTCTTTTCTTCTCAGTGATAAATATAAACAATACCTGGCAATAGATCCTAGAAATCACAGATCATGATTCATTTCAAGTTACTTTAGGTAATAATTGTTTTAAGAATGTATAAAAATAATTTTAGGAGGGATTTTGAAATTATAAATGGATTATGTGAGAGGTGTCTATGAACGGATTTTAAAAGTCTGATTTATACCTATTTCTCCTTTCTTCATGAAGCACAAGTATATTACTTCCTTTTCTTACTTTTCTCACACATTATAGTTTTACAGGGCATCATGATAAATATGCCATGGACAAAGGTCAAGCAAAGAATAATAACTCAATTCCTTAAATGAAAGCTTCAAAATAAATCCCCTGTGTTTAACAGTGGTATACAGGGGTCAAGATTACTATTTCCCAGACTAGAGAATAAAATGTGTGTTATATCTTTGAGCCTCAGTACATTTGTTAAATGGGTATATTTGGACTGACATACTTAGATGTTCTTTGAAGTAGAATTTGAGAAAGACACATAATACATGGTAATAAATTAAATAACATCACATGTTTTTAGATAGACTTGGATTGGGTGGTTTATCAAGCTGAGCTGAGTAGTTATGGTAGTTATTAACTATTTCTAATATAATAGGTATATTTCTTCTATAAATTCGTGTAGCCAAGGATTTTAGAATTGAGCTGCCTTTTGCTTAATAAGCTTATTTTGTTAAGCAAAATTTGTAAGAGAAGGTAGTGAAAATCATGCATGAGAATTTTTATTTGACATATTAATAGATTGATGAAGATTAGTAATAGTTGTGATATACTCTTTATGGACATAATTTAAGAGTGAAATACATTATCTGGGTTTATCTTCAGGTTTTCTGAGTCTACGTTTTAAATCATAACTCTTGAGTAAACTGACTGCATTGCATACCTTAGGTTTAGTCAATGTATGTCAATATTTTGAAAGAATTGATTAGTAAAAACTGGGCAAACCAATTCTAACTTTCAATCAGGTCATAGTCACCATTTCCTGGAGGCAAATGGTTTAAAAATTTCAGCTGTACCTTATACATCTTCAGTGAACATCTACCTTATTTTATATTTTTTATTTCTTTTTGCTTCTTAAAATGGGAACACATTCCTGGCTCTGTGAACTCCCCAACTGTATGAGCTGTGATAGGGCACTATGGGAGCCAAAGGTTCTTCGAAGAATACCTAAGTTTGTCAGTCCACATATATTCATTTAACGCGTGCCAAAGCTCCAAGTACTAACACACGATTTAATCTCTAGATGGATCACTGTCATTTTGACTCCTGTTTACTGCTGTGAGCCACCCGATACTCACCCTCTAGAGTCTTTTATCTGGCAAGTTAGTCTCCATTGCTTGCAATGAAGAACTCTTTATCTTTAAACACTTAAATTCCTTAACTAAATCTAGCTGGTGATTCTTGCACATAAGGGAGGGGAAAGTTTTTGAAAACACAAAGGAAGAAAACCATAAGTATTTTTTTTCTCTGCAAATGAAAAATGATGGCTAATATTCCCCATCTTTGTATCACAAATAGCATAGGTAGGTTAAACAGAAGTATGGTAGATAAAATGATTTTCATTAATAGAAAAATTGTTAAAACATTACAGTAGTTTACTCAAAGAGTTGAGTGATTTGTTTTTCTGTTGATCTTTAAAAATAGAGCAGATTTCATCTTATTTAATTGTATTTTGTTCTGTCTCATTCAAAGGAATTAAAGGGAAAACTATATGCAATCTTTTCATCATCTAGATACTTATCGTTTAAAATTTGGCTTCTATCTATATCTGACTTCTCAAATGAAGACACTTCTCAAGGGCCATCAGTGTTCTCTTAATTACAAAAAGTAAAGTCCATTTAAAATTGAATAATTTCCCTGATTTCTAATCTTTAATTTAGTCAACAGATCTAAATCTGAGCTTCTTATTTCCCAAAATATCTTCCTGCTGATTCCTCATTGTTACATTCTAGGAAGCAGTAACTGTAAGCCCAGAGAACATTAGTGGTATTGTGAGAAAGGCATAGGAAAGAATGCTATACTTCCACCTAAGAGGGGAAAAAAAAAAAAAAAAAGGTAACAAGAAGCAAAAAGAAATGAGTTCCCCCACCTACTGGTGAAACTGAAGATTGTTTGAGCCACATTTGAGCCAAGGGCTTCAAAGCAAGAAAACCAAATGAAAGCTAAAGGTACTGGCAACAACTTGCAGCCTCTGGACCCTACCAGGTCAGGAGACGGGCAGACGGGTGTGTGGCTGCTTCAGAGCTGTGGCAACCTAATGGAAAGATGTTCTAACACACAGACACCCTGATCTCATTGACAAGCTGATCGGCACTCAGGAATATAGAATTTGGCAGAACGAAGTGAGGGTGGGGGGAGTGCAGTTTATTTTAGCATGTTTTTGGATAATTTATTGAACGAATGGTATTTTTGATAGTGAATGATACAATGAATTACATTAAGTTATTCTGGGTAAGAATACCTACCTGCCTATATATACCCATGTTTTGGAGGAGAGAGGGCAGAAAAAGTTACAATATGTCAATCTGGACATATTTTATAAAATCACTTATGAAATTTGCCCCCCAAATGGCAGATTATTTATATCAGAGGCACTTGTGGCATTTGAACATTTAATTTGACTAAATCTAGCTAGTGAGTCTTCACTATAAGAGAGAGAAACATATTTGAAAAGCATATAGAAAGAAAACATATGAAAAACTTAGAGTTTGAAGAACTAAATTTTTTAGAATAATCAAGTCTAAAGAAGAAAATTTTTCTTTCTTTTTTTTAACAAATTAGAAGCACAGTAGGTAAAAGGAGATTCCTTTAATAGAAAAGTGTTAAAACATTGTGGTAGGCTACCAGTTTAATTTCCTTTTGTGTTGATCTTTAGAAAAATAGAGTAAACTCTGTTCTATTTAGTCAATTCTCTTCTATCTTGTTAGCACATCTCTCTCTTCAATTCCTGTCCAGTCAGTTGGCTAACACTCTTGATTTTGACCTTCAATATTTCTACCATCTGAATATAATTTTAAATTTCAGTTGCCTCTATCCTAGTTTGGACCCTCATGATTTCTCTCTTATGTAGCTTGCTACCACACAAAAACAAAAATTTTTTAGAATCAGCAAGGCTTACCTTCATTCTCCCTCCATCTCTATAGTACTCTATTGTATAATAAAGGAGACTTTGTAAATCACCTCTTCCCCTCACCCCAAAAAGCCTGGAAGCAGTCTAGTACAGGATTCACACTGTTGCATCTCTCACTAGCTCGGAGAACATGGCCAGGTTGCTTCAAATCTTTAAGACTCAGTTTCGTCATTCAGAAAAGCAGGACTAATAATAGTTGATATTTTGAAAGCACCTGATTTTTTTTGCAAACTTTTCCCAAGCTATTTGTCATAGTATGTTCCCTCCCAAGATAGAGACTTTGGGTAGGCATGTTTTCTAACAATACCTAAATAATGTGAAATGCAAAATACGTTACCTTTTGAATTTGCTGACATTTAGAGCATGTATTCAATAATATTTAAAATAGCATTTATTTACAAAATGATTTGGTTTTCTTCATAAAAATAATTGTATATACTAATTTCATTACCTGATATTTATACACATATGTATAAATATGTAAGTGCAAGTGGTTTAAACTCGTGTACTGAAATGGATCTAGGTGATTTTTTTTTCTGTAAATACTTTCTAAACAGATGGAAACAATCAGTGTTTATGAAATCTGAGGCCAGTTTTGAGTAATATGCTCAAGGGTTAATGAGTTACTCTAAACCTAGATCTTTAAATGCCTTTTTTATAGCAGCATTAATATATTTTTTTTGTTAAGAACACAATAACTACCACATTTACTCATTCCTGGGGAATAATCATGAAGGTTGATTTTCATTACCATCTTAATTTTCAGATGATAATATTAAAGTGGAATCACAAACTTGGGCTGTTAACACTTAGTAAAATGAAATGTAATTTAAACCCATAATGAACAATTTTAAAAGGGAAGTGAACTACTGCTTTTAAATGGCTCAGCTTGTATTGATAAAAGTTGGCACACATAACTAATCTTTTTAAAGTTTACTTTCCAAATTTAACTTTGAGCTGTCACACAGCAACTATTGCTGGTTAAAAACTGCTTTGCAAAATCAGCCATAAAATGTGTATTATATATACATTTAATATAGAGAGAATTCTTCAAAGCATAATATATTAATTAGCTACATGATATAGCAAGTCACGATCAGATTACTTATTGAACTAATTTAATTTGCACAGTGGCAGCTAATTTAAAGGAAGCATTTTCTTTTCAAGCTTGTTTTTAGAAATTGTTGGGTAAAAATTATTAGTCTGGAATTTGAAAACAATCTTTCTCCCTCCCTTTCTCTCTTTGTGATAACTTCTACCTTTGGTGATAACTTCTACCTTTGGTGGATAGAGATAGAAATATTTTAAAAATGATAAGAATAAACTAGATGATGAAAACCCACTGGAAGAAGAAAATGAATTCCAGTTTCTAAGATTAGCATCAGATTTTCATCTCTTTATGCCCTTTTCAGTATCCTTTTGAAATCAATGGGAGATCTATGCATGGGGTAAGAAAGCTCACCTTAAATACGCTGTTGGGGTATACTCAGAACAAACAGATGGAAACTGAATCCTACTGCCCACAGGCCTACATGCTTGTTTCTATACTCATATATTCTGAAGAAGCAAATGTTCTGCTTGTCCCTAAGAAGTAGGTGATCAGAGAGAGAAAAGAGAAATAAAGGGCCTTGATCCAATAATAAAGTGGGCCTTAACCAAGCTATTAATGCAAAAAGACATGACGGAAAAAGTTTGTGTATGATTACTAATATATTTTGAGACTGATGTATAAATGTCTAAGGGGACATGGGGATATGGGGATACACATATACATATAGCTGATTCACTTTTTTATATGGCAGAAACTAACACAACATTGTAAAGCAATTATACGCCAATAAAGATGTTAAAAAAAACGTCTATGAAGAGTCTCCCTGAAAAGAACAAGTGACCCAACTGTATTAATGCTAACTGATAAGGAACAAAACTTTGCCACATTACAGAGCCCCAAACTTGTGGAAAATAAAACTATTCCAAGGATGTTGCAGATATACTTTACAAGACATTCTAATTAAATAATAAATATCCATAGTCTAAATACACCAATGGGCTCATTAGTGGAAATGAACAAAAGAAAAAGTGATATAAGGAAATATGAAAGCTCTTTATTAAAATTTAGTTCTGGTATACAAAAGGTAAAATATGTCCCAATTCAACTAGCATTGTCTCTCTTAGCAATCTGTGATCATCCTGCTATTAGTATGGCACTCATATTCTAACCACAAATTACTCAGAAATAAGTGTATTGATAGTTTAATCAAACAGATATTTGCCAAATTGGAAGTCATTTGTCAACATGAGATGTACACCTTGTATAGTTTTCAAATGATGGAAACTGATAACTGCACAGGCAAAGTTCTGATCAGATTTATTGATCTGTGGAATTATTGAACATTTATTTTGTGCTAGGCACTACTCAAAGCCCACAAGTAAATCCTATGTGGTTGATACTCTTCTTAGACCAAAAAGTTCACTAAAATTTACCTATAAAGCCATTTTCTGAAGTCTAGAACCCCTCCCACATCCAGTGGTAATTGTAGCCTAAGATACAAAAACACTGGTCACCCAAACCACTTATACCCTCTGAGAGAAGCATTTATGCTCACTTCACAGACTAGGATCTAATTCCAGTTAATGTATTCAGAAATAATGAAATTCATTAATTCTATTCTGGTTTAAATTTTTATTCTCTTAAGTAAAACGTGTTGCCTTATGGCCCTCAATTTAATAGAAACGATTTCAACTTCACATACACGTTTCCCCTCTCTGTTTTGTGCTTTACACTATAATGGAGATAAACAAAATATTTTAGAATTAATTAAACAACTAAAAGCCTGAAGTCCAGAAATGTAGGTAGAAACACTCTTACTGAGTTATCTGTTTTTTTGTTGTTGTTCCTTGTTGGAGTTATTATTTCAAGTTTATACTCTGATGTTGGGGTATAGAAAATATTCAAAATAAAATAAAATTAATGAAATTAATAATAAAAGAGCTGGTAAAATCAATTTGAACAAGAAACAGGTTGATATTCTCATGTGACTTGTGAAATAAACTAAGTTTATTAAAAATTTTAAAAGAGGGTATTCTAGAATGTTTTGGAAAATGGTAGCATTCTTGAAAAAAATCATACATCCATGAAAAGTGGTAGCTCTCATCTACAGGTTTAAATTTCAGACAGGACATTATTGTCAACCTCACACACATATTTAGATGTTTAACGATTTAAGAGGGAGTTGTCCTTCATATTCTTTTAACAGAGCACAAGTCTTATTTTTGCTTTTCTGTTATCTCATATGTTTTAATAGGTCAGTGATACAAGAAGACAATTATTTCTCCTTTACCTGTTCATATCTAGAGAAAAATTATATGGTAAAAGCAAGGATGCAAAATAGGAAGAAGAAAAAAATGTATATGTTATGAATAAAGAAGAGAAAGAAAATATAAACAAGATGCTAAACAAGTATTCATGAAACAAGGATCTTAGGTTGGCCTATCCATTTCTCATTTTTCTTTCCTCTCTCTCCTTTCTTTTGTTGTCACAATGATTGTCTACAGTTCCTAGTCATCCACATCTCTTACTCTTTATTTTCTACTTTGAACCAAGTTGGCTATTTGCCATGCACTAAAATTTTGTATAGAAAAACTTTTACTTCTCACTTATTTCAGTTCTCAAGTCTGATACTTCACACACACCCCCATCTTCCCAATTAGGTTGAAGTAGAAATAGAAAATCATAAATAGTAATAATTCCCATCCCCAAAGGAATTACCAAAAGGAATGATGGAATATTTGGATTTTTTTGAAGGGTGACCTATGATCGCCTACCTTATCCATTTTTGAAAGAAAACTCACAGAGATTTTCCGTATGTTTTCTGGTTTTCTGAAGGCATTCAATAAACTGAAAAAGAATCAGCTCATATTGAAAAGAGCACAATGGGGATTCCCTGGTGGTGCAGTGGTTGACAGTCCGCCTGCCGATGCAGGGGACACGGGTGCGTGCCCCAGTCTGGGAAGATCCCACATGCTGCGGAGCGGCTGGGCCCGTGAGCCATGGCCGCTGAGCCTGCGCGTCCGGAGCCTGTGCTCCGCAACGGGAGAGGCCACAGCAGTGAGTGGCCCGCATACCGCATTAAAAAAAAAAAAAAAAAAAAAAGAGCACAATGATTTTGCCAGGGGGACAGTAGCTCCAGGACCTTTCAAAATAGCAACAAGCAGAGAAGAACTCGGAGTATGCTGTTGGTGGCCTTGTCTCAGCTCATTCAGGACAACCCAGGAGACATGAAATTTCAGACAATAAACTGTTCAATTGGATATCTCAACTGGCTGGAATGACTGTGCCACTGTGAGTTCTGGCTGTCTGAGCAGCTTATTTCAGCAATTCATTACTTGTGGGCTTTGAGTGCTGGGCACAAAATAAATGCTCAATAAATCTACAGTAACAGAAATTTTGATCAGAGCTTTGCCTGTGCAGTCATCAAGTCCTAGTTCTGTAGTCAATAACACTTCACTTAGTGTTGAACAATTCAGTTATCACCATCACCAACCAGAATGTTTCCAGAACAATCAAAGCCCTGCACCTCAAGAGGTTTGATAAACTAGAACTTTGAGAATCTTGACGAACACTCAGTTTCTCTTTATTAGACCAGCTTTTGACTATTAAGAAAAAAGGTCTACTTAATGAACTAACTTAGAAAAAAATAAAGATGAAGGCAAAGCAAACAAGAACATAATGGCTTTTACATGATATATGCCAATATTTTACCTGTTTCTATTATTCACCTTTCTTCCAGATTTATATATTTCTCCATTTACACATAAGGAATTGAGGACTTTTAAAAGTTCTTTCTCACCCTCAATAGATGCAACAATGTTTGGGATTCTGTGAGACACCTACTTATTCTTTAAAAAGAAATTTACCCAAAAAAAAGTTTGTTCTCAAAAACCATTGTGAATTTAGAATCCTCTTTTGCTCTTTTACCAATAGGTCTCCTACTGCTGTTTGGTTAGTTTCTCGGCAAGAAGCTTGCCCTTCTAATGCAATCTCCCATCTCCAAGGTTTCCCAACCATGGACATTCTGAGGTGGAGTGGAAGAGAGAGCCCTAAAGTTAATGCTAATGTTAAAGTACAAAGAAGGAAATTTAAATTCCCCCTAATATTATTAACACTGAAATTGAATACACTCATTTTTATTGTTTTTTTCTCTCTCTGAATCCTAGCTGTCCTAAATTCTACTTTCCAAGGTTGCAGGATTTTTAAAAAAAAATCTCAATTAGGCCATCGACTATTATAACTATTGTTTTTCCAAGACCTATTTATCCAGAAGCTAGAGTACAGAAAATGCAAGTATAGTAATAGGAAGCACATGTTTTTATTATTATTAAAACAACTTAATGAGAAACTCCTGAGGTAAATGTGTTCGCCTTTTTGTACCCTAAAGGATGGGCAGCTAGTTTTCCTGGCCACTGACGAGCTACTTCTGACCTGACTAAAACCATTTCAGAACCTCTCTAGTGTCTACTCATTCACAAAGGCCTCCCCCACCCCCATACCATCTCCATCCAATGAGCTGACTGCCTGATCTGCATGCAATATTGTCCGCCAGCATGAACGATTTACAACGGGCACTTTATTTCTGTAATTTAAAAGGAAAAAGAGAGAGAAACAACTACTGATGCAAAATATCATTTTTTCCTTTCTAATGGATGAGTAATAACCAGGAGATTTCTGAAAAGCTGTCCAGGGTGCCTGTCAGCATTGGCAAAATTTCTGACCTAGAGAAATATATTCACAAACAGCCCCTGTGATTATGAGTTACAAGCCCCTTTGGAGAAAGCTACTTAGAGAAGCACCAGAGAAATTATAAAACTAGTCTAAATACTTGGCACATCGACTTCACCATTCATACACACATAGATTTTCACAGAAGAAAATATATACAATTATGTGCTCGGAATTAAAATTAAAAGAACATATATGGAATACATGTTATACAAGAACTCTAAAATGAAACCCTATTTCAATAAATGCCAAAAGACTGGAAATCAGGAAATGGACGTAAATTAGATCAGACTTGGCACCTTGCAAATCCATATTCCCATCAGCCCCAATCCTTGTGCTCCAATTTAACTTGATTCTGAAGATCCTCTTTGTGGTCTGATTTGGAACCTATTACTTCTCTTTTGAAAAGAGAACAATGAGGGAGGAGAGAAGGAATATGTGAAGAAAGGTAACAATAATTCACTTGAATTAAGGGATCATTTTGCTTCGTGTTCCCTTTCAGTCCCTCCTGCCCTTGCATGGATCTTGGCAATGGTTGCTGTTCTGGTGCCAATTTAGTGAAGGCAGTGGGTATCGTGCTGGAGTAGAAGGAACAGTGTAACGTCTCCAAACGGAAACTGCTTGTCAAACACCAGAAACCAACAGAGGAAATTAGGAAACTAGGGGTTAAAACAACTGTGCTCATTCAAATCAGAGCTCTGTCCTACACGGGATTTCTCTTAACAAGGGCTGTTCAGCAGCGGGCTCCTCTGGCAGGTCCCTTGGGAAAACTCTGCAACTTGGGCATAACTGTCCTCTAGGCGGTCTCTCTGAGTGCCGTTCACTTTGCAGAATGTGAAAGCTGTGTCTCCAATAAGTGAGGAAGTGTGCACTTAGCAAGGTATGTGGGATCTACACGAGATTATTTACATGGACTTGAAATGAAAATGATTAATGCAGTGTTTATACAATCTCCATATACATAGTAAGTTTCTTGGATAAAAATCAGTTAAAGTAGCAGTTTGGCATCCTGTGGAAGAAACATCTGGTTGGTTGACTGCAATTTCATTTATGAATCAGCAGTTTTGGCACTGTACAGACACAGAGATTAATTTTATGACATTATTTGAGCTTATTCGTGCTCCGTTTTAAAACGTGGGCAAATGTCCCAGTGTGATGGTAGGGGGGCTGATATAGTAATAACACTGTCTAGTGAGTAAATCGTGTAAATAAAATACTAATGGGATAAATCATATAAAGAGTAATTTATGTCATATTTACAGTCTGCAGAGTACTTCTATAGGTATATCATTGGGTTCTCATATAACCCTCTGAAGCAGACAAAGGAGATATTTTCAATTTCACAATTGAGGAAACTGAGGCCAAGGAAGTCACTTTGCCCAAGGTAACTTTTTTTACCAGAGCTTTAATTCAGGTCATCTGATTCCAATTCCAGTGCTAATTTTCAGCTCATAAGAGGTAAGGACATGAGCTAAATTGAAGAAAGAGTGCTTTAAAACCTGGTCAGGGTTGCTGCTTTGGGTTCAGAAGTGGAAAAGCAAAAAGGAAAAAAAATGCATTCTCAGAATTCAGTCTGTTTTGCAGTGACAGTGTGTGTTTGTGGTTATCGGGTATCAATAGGTATGGCACGTATGTACGCAAGTGTGCACCTTTGCATTTCATGTGTGACCATGCCCAATAGATACAGATCGGTATTCACAAGGCTAGTGTGGTTGAAAACGCATCGGTAACTCTGGTCTTAGTCACTTTTTACATGCCCTACAACAGTAAAGGTAATTCTTAGTTAGCTGCCACCATCACCTTATTATCCTTTAAGAAGATTAAAAAGTAGAAAGGAGGAATAGAAAGATGTTTGCTGTAGCAAACACCACCTTCACTTTCAATGTGCACTGGATAAGAGACAACTTTCATTGTCTATCCTGTGAGAAGCTAGAATTCGGATTCTCAATTTTTATATTTGAAAAAGAAGGTTGACCATCTCTTTACTTCAACATGTTTATGAATGTGCCACTTTCATTTTAAAAAATTCCGAAATGTCAAACCTCTTTTTTTCCTTTTTTTAAAGATGTAGTGTTTGCATGGCATTCTGAACATACAGTGAAACTCAGACTGGCAGGAAATTGAGTTGGTTATTGACTAACTTTTTCCTAGCAGTTCAACATAAAATTCAGGAAAGAGGTTCTTCATGTGTTATGCGCCCAGAAGCACGTAAAAAGAAGCCATACCTGTGCATAAGGACATAAGGAGATAATGGTAAAGGATACAAGTGCCACAAAACATGCTTAGTTTCATAGGCTTGTTTTTTAATTCTGCTTTTTTTTTTTTTTTTAACGCTTCAAGAGTAAAACAAAGAACAAGCTAGTGGCAAAGATTAATGCAAAAAAGGTGGCTCTTCCCCAAACATTCTGCCTTTTTATCCCACTGTCTGGAAAATGAATTGAGGTTTCTGAAACTAGCTTTTGCATTTCTCTTCATTAGGAAGTGTATTTGTAAAACAAGCTCCCAATTTTTGCCATTCATGATTCCTGGTCACAGGGTGATATTCTTCAGTGACACAGTCTTCAATGTATATGAGCCAAAGGATCATTCCTCATCCAGGGCTCACGACGGAGTTCGGGCGCAGCTGAAACCGCCCCTCCCTCACTCTCCTTTTCCACAACAGCAGCTCATTATCAGGAGCACGTTGCAAAGGGTGGTGCAAGCACAAAAATCAATCTGATTGCCTGTATAGCTCTGCAAAATCATTCCAGGGGAGAAAAAAGAAATGTCGGAGAGGAAGGAGAAAAGGGGCTGGGAGGGTGGAAAAGAGCAGGAATGAGGACATAAGCCCTCACAGGCCCATAAGGACTGAAGTTTAATGGCTGAGTGCTTGTTTTGAACTGTGACCTGAGGTTTGGCTGGGCACTAACAGTGGCATGCCTCATCAGCCACTGTCATAGCCACCCCAGGGTATACCTCCAGCAGGGAGTCAGCTCCATACCCTGAATTCTCAACTACCAGCTACCCACTGCCGCCTCTGCACGCACTGCTGAGACCCTGCCGAGAAATCAGCATGCAACCCAAGGAAGCATCCTTTCCTCTGGAATAAAAATTAATATTACTTGTCATATTTCATGTCTGAGCTCTTTTCATGCTTTATCCTCTGGTAATGAGGGCTAAATTACCAATATTAGTAGATTTTCATGGCTAGCACAGAAAGAGCTGTTACCAGAATAAATGTTTGCCTTGCTTCTGTTGGACACAGGCTCTGCTAATGCAGCTTTGCTAATTATTTCTAAATAGGCAATAATCTGCATCCCCTAGTGCTGGATAGCGGATTGGCCACGTACCTGCTATTTCCCTTATTTACATGTTTTACAACTTTATCAACTACACTAATTACACTCTGAGCACTGTTTAAAATTTTCTGTTAATAGAGATACAATGATGCACCAGAGGATGTGTATTTATGCCATAATTACGCCTCTGTTCCTACGATGCAGTCTCCAATTAGCTGTCTACGGTGGCACAAGCAGCTGCCTGATATTCTAAAGCAGTGAAACATCTGCACGGCGGATGATACGCTCACATGGATTTTTTTTTTTAAGCGTAGAAATTTACACCCAAGGGAGTGCAGACAAATAGGAGCCTGTCATGTGTAGGGATGATTAGAAATCCTCACCATGGCAACATTGGAGCAGCCATGTCACAGAGTGAGGGGACACATGTCTAGATGAAGGCGCTAAAAACATTTGCCATTTTTTTTTTAGCTTCAGTCTTCCAAACTTCCCTCCCTCCCCCTTTCTCTTTTTCATATTCTTTGCTTTGCATCTAAAGCCAACCAAAACAGCAGGTGAAAAGGCCAAAGTCTGCAGCCATGCATATGACACACGGGATTTAGTGTCAGGAAAAACAGTGCGCAATCAGAAATGTTAGACCCAGGAAATGTGCAGGGCCAGGAAAGGGTATGCGTGGGGTTTCTTTGAAATATTTTGTAATAATAATTATTTTTTATTTTTATTTTTTAGTGGTGAGTTGTGTTCAGAGCAAGAGGCAAGATCGAAAATAAATATTAGACAGAATATAACAGTTGAGGTACCTTACTCAAAAGATGACACCTAATTTAAAATTTCCTTTTAACCCTCATTAACAGTTACAATTTCTGCATGAACAGTTGGCTAGCACACATTAGTGAGAGTAGGGGAAAGCACACAAATGTCTTCTAGTCTGATATCGAATATATTTCTTAATGGCTGCTCCTTCGATAAGCCTGCTTATATAAAGGCAGTGCATGGATGTGTTTAACTATACATAAAAAAGTCATTAAACGCTATAGGCAAATATGGAGGAAATTCAAAAACACATCAACATCATGTTTCCTAGAAGTCTTTCTATATGTATGTTATATTAATTATACTTTCGTTAGGAGTAACATTGTACTTTGCTTGTGTTTTGACCACATAGGCTTCAAAGATGTAGCTCATGGTACATGAGCTCTATTATTGTTTTGCTCTATTATATTGCCTTTATTTCTATATGAAAATACTGAAGTTTAAATTATTGATTTAAAATTGGTTTTCCAAATAATTATCTTATCAGATGGTCATGGCAACACTTCACAATTAATAACAAAGACATGTTTAAAGGTATTTAATTAGCAGAGAGCTGAGAGGTGAAGGGGGCTACCACTAGTGAAATAATTAGAGGGAAAATGCTTTAGTATGAAGAGTAATTATAGGTAGGAGCAAAAACGTAACATATGTGCTAAATTATAAGTGTACCACAAGCAATGTGAATTGCATTAAGGATCAAACTTTATCAGTTAAAATCAGTACTTGTTCTGTGACAGCAATCCTAGTGGAAAGGCACTAGGTTGCCCATACCTGTGTTCCTTAACATCACTTTGGATGCTACGTTAGAATTTCTAAAATGTCAGGGTAAGGTCCAGATCATTCTATCACAACTAGACTTCTCTGGGGAACAAGTCCCAAGAGCGCACATTTCAAAAAGAAAAAATCCTTTAATTCTTTCTTTTGAGAAAAAATACAGCATTAGGAAAGCTTTAGTTATTAAAAGGCATACATAATACCTTTCGTTAATAAACTAAATATTTGCATATCTGCATATATATACATACATATGCAAAGCTGGCAATGCTTTCAAAATAATTGCATAATACTGTATGCCCATAGTATAAAATCTCAAAGTTGGAGTTGTATGTTTTAGAAGCAAGGTTTTTATAATTCCTCAATGTGTTTAAAATAACTTCTAATAATTCTAATAAAAATTTTAAAGAAAAGATCATTTTGAGTTAACAGACTATATCAGCGTCATCTTGGGTTAATGGCAGACAAGTCTCCTAAGCCCACTTCTTCTAATTTCCCAACACTTTGGTACCACTGGGTAAATGGGGATCAATATTTCAGTGAGCCCCCTCAGGCTCCTGGCTTTTAGAGACCATGGCACTCAGGCACCTTGCAGTGTTTACCAATGAAATCATAAGATGTTATGTTAACAGTGAAAATGTCTTTCCTCTTCTTAACACTTTAGGTAACATGGGAATTAGTTACTTATTCAATTCCAAAAGAGAAACTGAGAGTTGCCTTCATTTCCCCAAACCCAGCAAGTGAATTCTGAGTGCAGCTGGAGAGTGGCTACATAAACAATCCTTGTCATGACTCTGGGTTTCACCGTCCCTCAGCATACCATATTTTGTACAAGCCTTAGAGTAGAGAAGTATGATACTGAAGATCCACCATCCACCACATCTGTCAGCATAAGGACAGAGTTTATCTGATAAACAAGTCATTTTTGGAAACTGCAGATGCTCCCACTGTGAAGTATTAAATGTGGTCCCGCTTAGATACATAGAATAGGGTTCCGGTCGACTGAACGCGGGCTGATAAGCTCTGCACAGCTCAGAATGCTGTTTGCCCACATACTAATGTTAAACAAAAGAACCGCAGACTGCAGAGAAAGGATGCGGGTCAGACCAGTAAATTGCTTAAACCCTTAGGCAGCCTTCTGAAAAGAAAAGGCATGAAAGAAGCTGATATGAGCTTTTATGCAGAATTGTTCTGTTTATTATCCCTGTTAAGGAAATGATGGCAAGTGTCTTGTTAAACTCTATATTCCCAACAAGGCAAGAGGACTGCCTCCCTCTAAACAAGATGCAATATGCCACTGGTCATCACTTGATAAACCATACATCTCTTCTATATTATTTCTACATTATGAATACAATAAAAAGATGATAATAAAGCAGTACACATGATAACCATAAATGCTGTTAAATTGTGTCCTAGTATTACCCTACCTGATTTTTCACTGGGCATTCCAAGTTAATAACAATCTGTCATGGGAGAAATCCATTTTGTACAAAAATTTCACAATCTTCCAGTAAAACTTTTAGTTTTCAATTGTGATGACTCAATTTCAGATGAATTGCTGAGGCAGTTTAATAATAAAATCAGATAAAATACGTCATTGTGGCAACATGTAAACTTACCCTGAGTAGAGCTGGGATACAATTTTATTAGTAAAATTCTCCGGTGGATAACATGACAGTCAGTACTGAATCTCCCCTGTGTTAGGGGTTTGAGCTGCGGGAAGAGAGGGGAAGATTCGTAAGTTTGCTAGACTTTCAGCACTTCCCCTCAGGTCTGACCCCTTAAGAAACAGCATCTTTTCTGAAAGAAGATTTTTTTCTTCTGCTCAACTCTCCTCTCTTCTCCCTCCCCTTCCACAGAGACACTCTCATTCTGATTCATGTATTGGGACAAAGGAAATGAGGGAAGATCCCAAGGCTTAAGGAAAATCTGATGAGAGAACCCTAAGAGAGGAGCAATCCACTCCATCCAAATCACAGAGCAAGAAAGGATTTGGCAATCAAAGGGCCACTGTACAGGACAAAGAAATAAAACTACATGATATAAAGATACAGAAGAAAGAAAAACACACACAGGCAATTGTACTAACAATAAAAAATTAAAAATTACCCTTTGCTTAAAAGTAGTCTGACATGTCATTGAGTACTACTTTGACATTTCCCTGCGGCTTTTCTCAACAGGCAACAAATGAAAACAATCTTGAAACCATTCTGCTAAAGGCTCAGTGCAGGAGGCCTGTCCTTACATTGTTATCAGATAATCTTACAATCAAGGTCAGGCTTAAAGCATTTACGCCTATAGGAGCAACAGGTTTTTAATAGAAAATACTTAATCCTGATCTCAAATGTTTAAAAAACAAACAAAAATTAAAGATACACACACAGACACACACACAAACACATACTAATATGATTCTTCCCTATTATAATCAAATTTTAGAGACAGTAAAATTTAAATAGCTGAACCATTAAGGGATGTAGAAACAGAAATATTTCTAGACAGAGTACTAAAGTAATAACAAAGAGAGCCCCAACCAGCAAAAGGCGGGTGGAAGGGGAAAGTTGGGCCTGCTGGAGCACAAGCGACTGGGGATTGGGCGGACTCAGTGTGACCGGTAGAGAGTTCAGCTAAGAACAGACATCAAAGAGTAAGGGAAGGTCACAGACATAAAAAAATATTTATCTCTATATTTAAAAAACAAAACACACACACACACACACACACACACAAGCTTCTGACACTGTGACACTGCAACTCTAGCAAATGGTCCATGGAGGGAGCTGTTGACACAAGTTCCTGGGTGGAGATAAAATGACACCATTACATCCAGCTGAAAAGAGGGAAAGGGAAGAGAACTTAACTAAACAACACATTTGACACGATTTGGCAGAAATAACTTTCCTTTAAGCTACAAATCTGCTCTCCAAAAGTGTTGCCTAATGTAGACCCCTCCCCTGTACCTCTGTAGGCCCCTGCTGTGCATGGATCAGAAACCAGTGTCACAGCTTCTATCGGTCCAGAGCAGAAGCAAAGATTCTTCAAATCACAGAAATAACCCACCACTCCAAAGAGGAAAGCGCTGAGAAAGGCTGGGAAGAAGTGAGTTAACCCCTGCAATGCCAGCCATTCTGTTATGGTAAATATTGATTATAGGCAACACGTTAGGTAAATAGATTGGAGGGAGGCTGTCATCAGAAAGGCCACTTTCAGACCCCTGTGAAGGGACAGGGCCCGCGGGAGGAGTATCTTTTTGCATAATGTCTGAGTCCAGGATGCATAATGGGTGCATCACTTCAAATAATTTTCGTTTTACATATTTTCCTGTATAGTAGTTTTGCCGAGTAAGCCTTTTTTTCCTTCTAACTCCTTGGTAATAGGCGTTGACAGGTTTCTGATGCTGAAAGTGGAAAATTATACATATGGACTGGGGATCCTAGCTGCTCAAGATTTATTCCCAAGGACCTTCACCCACCTAAACTGGGGGGTGGTTCGTCAGGGCACAGAGCTCACTGACCCCCTGAAGGGTGGCTGTGACCGAGAACAGGGCCAGGGCAGAGCAGTCTGTCCTCAGCTGCCTTCTGTTTCAGCTTATCTGAGGAAGATCTGCTGGAAGCTGCACACTTTCATGGGGTCCAAGAGCAACACTGATAACATTGGTTCACAAAAATGGGATAAGATTTTTTTAAAAATTGCAGACTTCCTCTTCCTCTCTTTTCGTGTCTTTAGATCTCTACGTGTGAGGGGGTAAAGCGAAGTTCAGCAAGGACTATTACGTAACTTGGAGGAAACCTGAATGATACCTTTTGGAAAATAAAACTTTTCTTTAGCAGCACATGTATATTTCCTTTTAGAAAACCTACCACAAAGGTTATTATCTGAGGTTGAGGAATCTTTTTGGAAGTGCAAATACTGAAATGAGAAAGATATTCTTCTATTTTTCAGTTTCTGTGGAACTTACACTCATATTCAGCCATTATCACAAATCATTTTGCCCTTAGGTCATAAAAATTATGTATATATTTTTGAGATATTAAAGATTCTCAGGACTAACATTTACTAAAAATATAAAGAATATGAAAATACCAATATTAAAACCATGGTTTGACCCTACCTACTTGGAATGGTACTGAAGAGGTATAGGTAGACCAGGGAAATTCTTTTCCATGGAATTTTGGTAAAAATTCATGAAATGGTGAGGCCTCTACTTGAATCCTTAAGGACTGCCTTGAAATAAAATGCTCTTTTGCCTATAATATCACATTTGTTCTCATAACAAACTTATGATGTGGGACAGAAGTTATTATTAATATCATGGGTTTAAATGGAGAGACTATGGTAAGAAGTTAATGACTATTAATGATGCATTAATTAATTAAGAGGAATGCTTTTTATTCTGTTTGCATTTTTTTGGTAGCTTTGCTTTTTGCTGAGTAACTTCAGGCCTTGGGGTAATTACCAAAAATTACTTTTGATGTATAACCTAACGTTGGTTCTCAAAAGCATGATGCTTGTATTTCAGCACATAGGATTAAGGATTTATGTGTTGATCCATTAAATTGTTTTTATTTTCTAATAAAGAATCCTTCCCAGTCTGGCTTTCTTGTGTCTGAATTGCTGAGTTGTTTGTGACGTGTGCTAACTGGTCATCCTGCATGAACATTACTTATTGTTCTGTTACTTATTGAAATTTAGCCATACATGAGAATGGATGTGAAAACATAAAATGGGACAATAAAAGGAAAATAGAAAAATAAAAGAAATATACTGATGGAATAGTTTGGTAATTTTCTGTCATGTGAACATATTTTCACACCAAATATATTTCTAGAATAGTATCAAAATAAGTAACATGTTTTAGACTTTAAGGAAGTTTGTACATAGATTGTGTTTACCTAAGTTAATACATCAGAAAGCTTAAGACTGAGTGTTTGGAATCAGTAATATTTGTATATTTAGCATATCCCCACTTCCTAGCTGTGTTTCCTCTTAACTAACTTGACTTCTCTGATCTGTTTCCTCATGTATAAATGGTCATTCCTCCTAGCCATAAGGTTGATGTGAGAATTAATTGATTAGTTAATGCGACTAATACATGTGATCAAAATTCCATCACTTCAAAGAACTAAGGATTTTGTACTGAATTAATTTCATATTTTGATCTTATTTAGAACAAGCTATTAGAAATTTAAAAAAATTACTGGATCAAAAAAAGAAATCATGCATGTGTACTTAATATTCTTGATTATTTTTGGAACGAAAAGTTTAAAAATTTACTGAAAAAGACATAAAAGAGTTACCTTGATATTTGGGTTCTAGCCTTAAATTCCCCTTAAAAGGAAATCTTGTTCCTCTGTGTCCTCCTCTGCAGACCCAGTGGTTCTGATATGCTTTCCAGCAGTGGGCACTTATTGCCAAGTTATATTCCTCCCTATCTAGAAGACTCTGATTATGGGACAGAAATTTCTCATTTAGAAATCCATTACTTTGGTTTATAGGTTTATCAGACAAATAGGAACCTTTGGGAATAAAAGGGGGCACTGTTGACAACCACTTTCTAACAACAGGAGTAAACCTAGATCCTCTCTAGTAATCAGGGGCAGGTGGTCCATCTACTGATAAGTGTCATCCTATTGGTGAGCCATTTGTTTTAATTAATACACAAAATCAATAACTTGTGAAATATTTTCCCCTTCACCATACGTTTATCACTTGAATGATGTGGAAATTCTGTCTTTAAAAAAGATTTGGGGTGAGTGTCAAGGAACTACTTCTTTAGGTTATGAGGGACATCTTTGTGGTACAGAAATTATCTTCTGCGATAGTATTTTTAAAAGCAGAGACCTGTAAATATTTGCTTACAGTAATTTGGTGATATTGATATAATTATTCATAGAAAAGGAGTTTGCTGAATGAAACTAAACAAGAACCCACCCCCCATTTTTAGACAATTTCAAAAGGACATAAGAGCCTGAAATTCATATCGTACTTATTGATGCTTGCCTTAATTTAAAAATGCAAGCCATTATAGAATATTGACAAGGCTCTTAATTTTATCTCTTTGGTGGTATCTCCATTGCCTCTAACTTACACAGAGATCCTGAACTAATGCTATGAAATTCTCTTGCGTTAGCGATGATTCCCAAACATATCTTTCTGGCCAGATGAGGTTAACAGAATCAACTCATGTGAGCTGCTGGAGCTCTTCTAGTTGGGCACAGGATCATCTTGCCATCAAATGTGACCTGACACGCTCAACAACCGTTGATATATGTGCAGTAGTTACTAAGGCTAAACTCTTGATCAATATGTCAGATTTCAAAAGCGATTGCAACAAAGTAGACTCTGGATTATGAGAGAGCTGAATGCACAAAGGCAATGGAAGGACAAATCAGGCAGGACTGCCTGCATTTTGCATGTCAAAGGACAGAGCGCATGATGCCCGATCTATAAATGCTCCAAGTACTTAGGGAGGCAGTAGTCTGTGGATCATTTGGTGGGCTAAACATGTTAAACATTACAAGCTAATTATTGGTAAGAAGAAGAAAGAGAAGAGGAGCATGAGCACACAGAGCTCTGTAAACCCCAGTAATTCTGTCCAGGACTGTGACTTGCTCAGACCTCACCTAAGCATCCATTAACATGATAATGCACATTAATCCTGCCAAACACAACTCATCTGTCATCCTCAGTGGCAACCCATCTGTGTGCATGTTGAGGGGGGGAATTTGCAGTCTTAGCTGTCGAGGGATTAGCTTTAGAGGAAAGGCTAATTTTCCGTAATTCTTTGCTAGGAAAGCACTCATTTGTTTGCATTTATTGAAGCACCTATTTACTTTTCAGCTTCATCATCTCACCAATATCTTAAGCAAAAGCTAAGCAGAGGATGGACAAAATGGCAATACAAACATCTCAGGACGATCAAGCTGAAACCTAATTTAGTTCTCTCTCAAAGTTTGTGATATTATTTATTTGTATTTCTTTGGCTGATCTCAGATATGCTTTCTATCAGAGCAAAGGAGAAATATGTACATAGTTTTATATCTTTAAGTGTTGCTTATTAATGGGCTATGATCTTCAGTATTGCTTTGATCTAACTGATATAAAATGGGTAAAAAAACTATGTATGTTTTATTACCATATACATTATCTGTTGCGTGAACAAGAAAGAGAAGATACTGCTTCAGAGGAGGTACAAATAAAAGGAGTTTAGAGCTTCCCTGGTGGCGCAGTGGTTGAGAGTCCTTCTGCCGATGCAGGGGACACGGGTTCGTACCCCGGTCTGGGAAGATCCCACATGCCGCGGAGCGGCTGGGCCCGTGAGCCATGGCCACTGAGCCTGCGCGTCCGGAGCCTGTGCTCTGCAACGGGAGAGGCCACAACAGTGAGAGGCCGCGTACCATAAAACAAAACAAAACAAAAAAAAAGGAGCTTAATTTTTTTTCTCACTAGTTATTTTATTTTGCGGTACACGGGCCTCTCACTGTTGTGGCCTCTCCCGTTGCGGAGCACAGGCTCCGGACGCGCAGGCTCAGTGGCCATGGCTCACGGGCCCAGCCGCTCCGCGGCATGTGGGATCTTCCCAGACCGGGGTACGAACCCGTGTCCCCTGCATCGGCAGACAGACTCTCAACCACTGCGCCACCAGGGAAGCCCAGCCCTCTCACTAGTTATTTAAAAACAAGCACAGTGATTTCTCTCCTTGCCCTGAAACCTTATACAGTGGTTAAATGGTCTGTTCTTTGGGCTATATCTATTTTGGACAAAATTATATGTGTGTAATAAGCAACACAAACTTCCTTCTAATGCAAACCTACAAAAATAAAAAAAAAAGTATAGGCAAGAGAAATACCATTAAAATGTTTTGAGGGTAAACTATTCCATTCAGTCAATTTAATGAAGAGAAAAATCAGTCATAAGGCATCATGACTGGTTGGTTGACTTAATTGTTCACTTTTCAGTGGGTTAGGTTGGAATAATCCAGCAATGACCCCCTGTGCTAAGGAAAAGATGCAGAGAACCATTTAAAAAATAGCCATCAGGAGAGACCTTCAAGATGGCAGAGGAGTAAGATATGGAGATCACCTTGCTCCCCACAAATGCATCAGAAATACATCTACATGTGGAACAACTCCTACAGAATACCTACTGAACGCTGGCAGAAGACCTCAGACTTCCCAAAAGGCAAGAAACTCCCCCACGTACCTGGGTAGGGCAAAAGAAAAAAGACAAAACAGAGACAAAAGAATAGGGATGGGACCTGCACCTCTGGGAGGGAGCTGTGAAGGAGGAAAAGTTTCCACACATTATGAAGCCCCTTCACTGGTGGAGACGGCGGGTGGTGGTGGGGAAGCTTTGGAGCCACAGAGGAGAGGACAGCAACAGGGGTGTGGAGGGCAAAGCAGAGAGATTCTTGCACAGATGATCGGTGCCGACCGGCACTCACCAGCCCGAGAGGCTTGTCTGCTCACCTGCCAGAGCGGGTGAGGGCTGGGAGCTGAGGCTCCGGCTTCGGAGGTCAGATTCCAGGGAGAGGATTGGATTGGCTGCGTGAAAACAGCCTGAAGGGGGTTAGTGCACCACAGCTAGCCAGGAGGGTGTCCAGGAAAAAGTCTGGACCTGCCTAAGAGGCAAGAGACCATTGTTTTGTGGTGCGCGAGGAGAGGGGATTCAGTGCATCAGCTAACCAAGCTCCAGAGATGGGCATGAGCCGCGGCTATCAGCATGGACACAACAGACGGACATGAAATACTAAGGCTGCTACTGCAGCCACCAAGAAGCCTGTGTGCGAGCACAGGTCACTCTCCACACCTCCCCTCCTGGGAGCCTGTGCAGCCTGCCACTGCCAGGGTGCCGTGATCCAGGGACAGTTTCCTCGGGAGAACACACGGTACGTCTCAGGCTATTGCAACGTCATGTTGGCCTCTGCCGCCGCAGGCTCACCCCTCACTCCGTACCCATCCCTCCCCCGGCCTGAGTGAGCCAGAGCCCCCTAATTAGCTGCTCCTTTAACCCTGTTCTGTCTGAGCGAAAAACAGATGCCCTCAGGTGACCTACATGCAGAGGTAGGGCCAAATCCAAAGCTGAACCCCAAGAGCTGTGCAAACAGAGAAGAGAAAGGGAAATCTCTCCCAGCAGCCTCAGGAACAGCAGATTAAATCTCCACAATCAAATTGATGTACCCTGCATCTGTGGAATACCTGAATAGACAACAAATCAACCCAAATTGAGGCGATGGACTTTGGAAGCAACTGTAGTCTTGGGGTTTTCTTTCTGCATCTAATTTGTTTCTGGTTTTATGTTTATCTTAGTTTAGTATTTAGAATTTATTATCATCGGTAATTTGTTTACTGATTTGGTTGCTCTCTTCCTTTTTAAAAAATATATTTATTTTCCTCTTTTTCTCTTTCTGTGAGTGTGTATGTGTATGCTTCTTTGTGTGATTTTCTCTGTATAGCTTCACTTTTACCATTTTTCCTAGAGTTCTGTTTGTCCATTTATTGTTGTTTTTTTTTAGTATAGTTTTTAGCACTTGTTATTATTGGTGTATTTGTTTATTGGTTTGGTTGCTGTCTTCTTTCTTTTTAAATGAATTTTTAATAATATATTTTTTAATAACTTTATTTTACTTAATTATTTTTTTCTTTATTTCCTCCCTTTTCTTCTGCGCTGTGTGGCTGACAGGGTTTTGGTGCTCCAGCCAGGTGTCAGGCCTGTGCCTTTGAAGTGGGAGAGCTGAGTTCAGGACATTGGTCCACCAGAGACCTCCCAGCTCCACATAATATCAAATGGCAAAAGCTCTCCCAGAGATCTCCATCTCAATGCTAAGACCCAGTTCCACTCAACGACCAGCAAGCTACAGTGCTGGACTCCCTATGCCAAACAACTAGCAAGACAGGAACACAACCCCACCCATCAGCAGAGAGGCTGCCTAAAATCATAATAAGGTCACAGACACCCAATACACACCACCAGATGTTGTCCTGCCCACCAGGAAGACAAGATCAAGCCTCAACCACCAGAACACAGGCACCAGTCCCCTCCACCAGGAAGCCTACACAACTCACTGAACCAATCTTAGCCACTGGAGGCAGAAACCAAAAACAACAGGAGCTACAAACTTTCAGCCTCTGAAAAGGAGACCCCAAACACAGTAAGGTAAGCAAAATGAGAAGTCAGAGAAACACACAGCAGATGAAGGAGCAAGGTAAAAACCCAACAGACCAAACAAATGAAGAGTAACTAGGCAGTCTACCTGAAAAAAAATTCAGAGTAATGACAGTAAAGATGATTCAAAATCTTGGAAATAGAATGGAGAAAATACAAGAAATATTTAACAAGGACCTAGAAGAACTAAAGAGCAAACAAACAATGATGAATAATACATTGAGCAACAATAAATGAAATTAAAATTTCTCTACAAGGAATCAATAGCAGAATAAATGAGGCAGAAGAAAGGATAAGTGACCTGGAAGATAAAAAAGTGGAAATAACTTCCACAGAGCAGAATAAAGAAAAAAGAATGAAAAGAATTGAGGACAGTCTCACAAAGCTCTGGGACAACACTAAACACACACACATTCTAATCATAGGGGTCCCAGAAGAAGAAGAGAAAAAGAAAGGTACTGAGAAAATATTTGAAGAGATTATAGTTGAAAACTTCCCTAATACGGGAAAGGAAATAGTTAATCAAGTCCAGGAAATGCAGAGTCTCATACAGGATTAATCCAAGGAAAAACATGCCAAGACACATATTAATCAAACTGTCAAAAATTAAATACAAAGAAAAAATATTAAGAGCAACAAGGGAAAAGCAACAAATAACATACAAGGAAATCCCCTCAAGGTTAACAGCTGGTCTTTTAGCAGAAATTCTGCAAGCCAGAAAGGAGTGGCAGGACATATTTAAAGTGATGAAAGGGAAAAACCTACAACCAATATGACTCGACCCAACAAAAATCTCATTCAGATTCCATGGAGAAATTAAATCCTTTACAGACAAGCAAAAGTTATGAGAATTCAGCACCACAAAACAGCTTTACAACAAATGCTGAAAGAACTTCTTTAGGCAGGAAACACAAGAGAAGGAAAAGACCTACAATAACAAGCCCAAAACAATTAAGAAAATGGAAAGAGGCACATACATATCAATAACTACCTTAAATGTAAATGGATTAAATGCTCCAACCAAAAGACATAGACTAGCTGAATGGAAACAAAAACAGGACCCGTATATATGCTGTCTACAAGAGACCCACTTCAGACCTAGGGACACATACAGACTGAAAATGAGGGGATGGAAAAAGGTATTGCATGAAATGGAAATCAGAAGAAAGCTGGAGTAGCAATTCTCATATCAGACAAAATAGACTTTAAAATAAAGATTATTACAGGATACAAAGAAGGACATTACATAATGATCAAGGGATCAATCCAAGAAGAAGATATAACTATTGCATATATTTATGCACCCAACATAGATGCCCCTCAATACATAAGACAAATTCTAAAAGTCATAAAAGGGGAAATTGACAGTAACACAATCATAGTAGGGGACTTTAACACCCTAATTTCACCAATGGAGAGACCATCCAAAATGAAGATAAATAAGGAAACACAAGCTTTAAATGATACATTAAACAAGATGGACTTAATTTATATTTATAGGACATTCCATCCCAAAACAAGAGAATACACTTTCCTCTCCAGTGCTCATGGAACATTCTCTAGGATAGATTATATCTTGGGTCACAAATCAAGCCTTGGTAAACTTAAGAAAACTGAAATCGTATCAAGTATCTTTTCCAACCACATGCTATGAGATTAGATATCAATTACAGGAAAAAATCTGAAAAAATACAAACACATGGAGGTAAAACAATACACTACTTAATAACCAAGAGATCACTGAAGAAATAAAAAGTACCTAGAAACAAATGCTAATGAAAACACGATGAACCAAAACCTATGGGATGCAGCAAAAGCAGTTCTAAGAGGGATGTTTATAGTAATACAATCCTACCTCAAAGGACAAGAAACATCTCAAATAAACAACCTAACCTTACACCTAAAGCAATTGGAGAAAGAAGAACAAAAAGACCCCAATGTTAGCAGAAGGAAAGAAATCATAAAGATCAGATCAGAAATAAATGAAAGAGAAATGAAGGAAATGATAGCAAAGATCAATAAAACTGAAAGCTGGTTCTTTGAGAAGATAAACAAAATTGATAAACCATTAGCCAGACTCATCAAGAAAGAGAGGGAAAAGACTCAAAGCAACAGAATTAAAAATGAAAAAGGAGAAGTAACAACTGACACTGCAGATATACAAAGGATCATGAGAGATTACTACAAGCAACTCTATGCCAATAAAATGGACAACCTGGAAGAAATGGAGAAATTCTTAGAAAAGCACAACCTGCCAAGACTGAACTAGGAAGAAACGGAAAATATAAACAGGCAAATCACAAGCACAGATATTCAAATGTGTTTCAAAATCTACCAGCAAACAAAAGCCCAGGACCAGATGGCTTCATGGGCGAATGCTATCAAACATTTAGAGAAGAGCTAACATCTATCCTTCTCAAACTCTTCCAAAATATAGCAGAGGAGGAACACTTGCAAACTCATTCTACGAGGCCACCATCACCCTGATACCAAAACCAGACAAAGATGTCACAAAAAAAGAAAACTACAGGGCAATATCACTGAAGAACATAGATGCAAAAATCCTCAACAAAATACTCGCAAACAAAATCCAATGGCACATTAAAAGGATCATACACCATGATCAAGTGGGGTTTATCCCAGGAAAGTAAGGATTCTTTAAAGTAAACAAATCAATGTGATACACCATATTGACAAACTGATGGAGAAAAACCATATTATCATCTCAATAGATGCAGAAAAAGCTTTCGACAAAATTCAACACTGATTTATGGTAAAAACCCTCTAGAAAGTAGGCACAGGAGGAACTTATCGCAACATAATAAAGGCCATATATGACAAACCCACAGCCAACATTGTTCTCAATGGCGAAAAACTGAAATCATTTCCACTAAGATCAGGAACAAGACAAGATTGCCCACTCTCACCACTATTATTCAACACAGCTTTGGAAGTTCTAGCCACAGCAATCAGAGAAGAAAAAGAAATAAAAGGAATCCAAATCGGAAAAGAAGAAGTAAAGCTGTCACTGTTTGCAGATCATATGACACTATACATAGAAAATCCTAAAGATGCGACCAGTAAACTACTAGAACTAATCAATGAATTAGGTAAAGTAGGAGGATACAAAATTAATGCACAGAAAGCGCTTGCATTCCTATACACTAATGATGAAAAATATGACAGAGAAATTAAGGAAACACTCCCATTTACCACTGCAACAAAAAGAATAAAATACCTAGGAATATACCTACCTAAGGAGACAAAAGACCTGTATGCAGAAAACTATAAGACACTGATGAAAGAAATTAAAGATGATACAAGCAGATGGAGAGATATACCATGTTCTTGGATTGGAAGAATCAACATTGTGAAAATGACTATACTACCCAAAGCAATCTACAGATTCAATGCAATCCCTATAAAACTACCACTGGCATTTTTCACAGAACTAGAACAAAAAATTTCACGATTTGTATGGAAACACAAAAGACCCCAAATAACCAAAGCAATCTTGAGAAAGAAAAACGGAGCTGGAGGAATCAGGCTCCCTGCCTTCAGAGTATACTACAAAGCTACAGTAATCAAGACAGTATGGTACTGGCACAAAACAGAAATATAGATCAATGGAAAAGGACAGAAAGCCCAGAGATAAACCCACATACATATAGTCAGCTTATTTTTGATAAAGGAGGCAAGAATATGCAATGGAAAAAAGACAGCCTCTTCAATAAGTGGTGCTGGGAAAACTGGACAGCTACATGTAAAAGAATGAAATTAGAACACTCCCTAACACCATACACAAAAATAAACTCAAAATGGATTAAAGACCTAAATGTAAGGCCAGACACTATAAAACTCTTAGAGGAAAACATAGAGGAAAACATAGGCAGAACACTCTATGACATCACAGCAAGATCCTTTTTGTCTGACCTCCTAGAGAAATGGAAATAAAAACAAAAATAAACAAATGGGACCTAATGAAACTTCAAAGCTTTTGCACAGCAAAGGAAACCATAAACAAGACCAAAAGACAACCCTCAGAATGGGAGAAAATATTTGCCAATGAAGCAACTGACAAAGGATTAATCTCCAAAATATAAAAGTAGCTCAAGCAGCTCAATATCAAAAAAACAAAAAACCCAATCCAAAAATGGGCAGAAGACCTAAATGGACATTTCTCCAAAGAAGATATACAGATTGCCAACAAACACATGAAAGGATGCTCAACATCACTAATCATTAGAGAATTGCAAATCAAAACTACAATGAGGTATCACCCCACACCGGTCAAAATGGCCATCATCAAAAAATCTACAAACAATAAATGCTGGAGAGGGTGTGGAGAAAAGGGAACACTCTTGCACTGTTGATGGGAATGTAAATTGATACAGCGACTATGGAGAACAGTATGGAGGTTCCTTAAAAAACTAAAAATAGAACTACCATAGGACCCAGCAATCCCACTACTGGGCATATACCCTGAGAAAACCATAATTCAAAAAGAGACATGTACCACAATGTTCACTGAAGCACTATTTTCAATAGCCAGGACATGGAAGCAACCCAAGTGGCCATCAACAGATGAATGGATAAAGAAGATGTGGCACATATATACAATGGAATATTACTCAGCCATAAAAAGAAACGAAGTTGAGTTATTTGTAGTGAGGTGGATGGACCTAGAGTCTGTCATACAGAGTGAAGTAAGTCAGAAAGAGACAAACAAATACCATATGCTAACACATATATATGGAATTCCATATATATGGAATCAAAACAAACAAAAAAGTGGTAGTGATGAACCTAGGGGCAGGACAGGAATAAAGACACAGATGTAGAGAATGGACCTGAGGACATGGGGAGTGGGAAGGGTAAGCTGGGGTGAAGAGAGTGGCATGGACATATATACACTACCAAATGTAAAATAGATAGCTATTGGGAAGCAGCCGCATAGCACAGGGAGATCAGCTCCGTGCTTTGTCACCACCTAGAGGGGTGGGATAGGGAGAGTGGGAGGGAGACACAAGAGGTAGGAGATACGGGGATATATGTATATGTATAGCTGATTCAATTTGTTATAAAGCAGAAACTAACACACCATTGTAAAGCAATTATACTCCAATAAACTCCAATACTATAATAAATTATACTCCAATAAAGATGTTAAAAAAATAGCCATCTTCAAGCAACCAATTTGACTGATTTCTCATCAAAATGATCTGTCATTTAACAAAACCGATCAGCAAGTTTATCCAAAAACCATATTGTTCTATGTCTGTGCATGGATAGGCATTTTTAAATTAAAACGTATAAAGGTGGTAAATCTTTTATTTTCATTTTCCTAAAGTGTCATAAAGTACGTCCTGTGTGATGTAAAAAGACTCTTACATGCAAATGTTCCATCATATAATAAGCTTGGGGAAAACTGAGCTAAATAAAATTAACCAGGTTAATCATGACAGGACTTTTTTTTTTTTGCAGTACGTGGGCCTCTCACTGTTGTGGCCTCTCCTGTTGCGGAGCACAGGCTCCGGACGTGCGGGCATGAACCCCTGTCCCCTGCATCGGCAGGTGGACTCCCAACCACTGCGCCACCAGGGAAGCCCTATGACAGGAGTTTTTAGTTAATGGATTCTGTGCATCTTTATGTGGGAAATGTACGAGGAAGTTATTTTACATTTTAAACTGTTTCCTAATCTGGAAAATGGGGTCAAACACAGGACCTCAAACCAATTAATGCAGGCAAAGCATAGAGTAAGCACTTAATCAAAGTTAGCTAATATTGTCAGCATGTATATTTTTTCCAAACATATCTGGAAAAGTATCTTTTTCCCAAGTAACATTGCCTGGAATTAAATTTACAGAACTTACTCCCCTAGACTAACACTGTAAGATTTCTGTGAGAAGTATCTATCAGAAGAATTTTTCCAACTAATAAATCCTCAATGTGAAGAGTTAACAGCTTATTTCTTTTTAAAGTACCTATTAAAGGAAGACATTTATAATGAAAACCAATGCATTCAAGAAAAGAGGATCAAACTGTAATACTTGGTACTTGAGCAACCTCTTTTTTGGGTACCTGGTACTGAACATTTATTACCACCTGTCCATCACACCTGGAAAATGAAACAGATGTTAGAAAGCTGACACAGTAAAGCAAGGACTACTATTTAGCTTTTGTTTTCTTTTTTCTTCCTTTCAAGATGGTACTAATGGAAATGACATCGAAATCTGTGTATGGCAGCATTTCTGAAAAAGAACATTTATGTAAATAGAGCATGAAGGAGGCATGAAAGAAGCTAGTAAGACCCATTTGGGTCTTTAGGCCTAATAGCCCAGATTTGGCCCTCAGATGTGCATGCATGCATGAGGTGATACTGAATTTGACCGAAGATGTGCAAACAATCCTAAAGCAAAATGAGTCCAATGCTTGATGCTTAAAGAGTTGAAATTGCAATTTCCAGACAAGATAGTCATAGAAAAGCTACTCGGGCACAGAGGAAATGTCCTGTTTCATCCTCACTGAGACGAGAGTGACATTTTAAGAAAAAAATGTTTAGAGCTTTTTAAGTTTTTTTTCTTTAGGGAGTTAATAACCAGATTGTTTTTCAAATTTATTTAAATCCATCAAAAGTAAATTTTGTGATATAAAACACTTCATTTCAATCATTTAAAAATATGTGGGTATTTGTGATCTATCAAAGTCAGTGAAAGATTTAAAACTTATATATGTGTATAGAACTTCAGCTCCACCAAAGTGAACTCAGTGCATTTGCTTGAATATGCAATGGTGCAATCACTAAAATAAATGCACTTGCTGCACTCAATTAAGCATTGTATTGTACATGTGTGTTTATTCAATTGTGTGACGATACAGTGATTGAAACACACACACTTGGCGCATTTGTCTCAATCTGCAGTGCATTTATTTAAACGTACAATCAATCATAGGCCTCTGCTTTTAGTTTTCCTTTGTGTTCTCAGAGAATACTAAATATAAACCATTGTGTGTATGCTTGACATGGTGAAGAACTGAAATGCACATTAAATAAAACAATATAAAATTGGAAATTTCAGGGCAGGAAATAATGCAACTAATATGTGTAAATGGGCAACTGCTGCCAAGTCTAATATATAAGGTCAGAGTTTTATGTTCTGAACTGTTCCTGTTGATTAGCAGCTGTGTGTATGGTGGTATTAATATAACTTTAATAGTAACTAACAAAAAGGATGTAAAAGATATTCAAAGCTATATTAAAATATTTGCTTCATATTTGTATATAGCTTTATTGAGTCTTGCTCTATGTCATTAATTATTTTAAACATGCTTATTATTTTATTCATCAGGCTATTCTACTGTCTGAATTTGTTGTGTCCCTCATCCTTCTGTGAATGTCTGTGAATTCTTACTCAGTATAGGATATCATATTGTGTAATTTTAAAGAGTAACCCTCTTCTTCCTAGGGCTCTATCTGTGTCTATTCTATGTGGTCTGAGTTGAGGGAACGTCTCTTCAGAGCAACATTTCCTGCCCGATATTCTGGCCTGGGACCCGAATTCAAGGGTTTCATATTCTCAGGGGGCATTTTTCCCTCCATCCAGTGCCAAGGTAGAGAATGACGAACTTCCTCGCCCACTTCTGGATTTTTGTTCATGTATTTTCTTTACCTAGAAAGTGTTTTTTCCCTGTATGTGACATGGTCAACCTTCTCATATTTTAGATCTTAACTTATATCTCACTCTTTAAAGAAGCTGTCCCTTAAGAAATTTCTACTTTTTTTCCTTTCATTTATATATTCATTCAATTAATATTTCTTGAATGCTCATAATATTCCAGGCATTGAGGATACGGTGATGAACTGGACAGATGCAACCACTATACCCATGGAATTGGTAATCTATCAATGTGACCCTTTCATTTCTCATCTCCTTATTCCATTCCTTGTATAGCACATGCTGTAATTTGCTGTTTTTCTACCTGCTTACATTTTTTCTGTTTCTCTATCTTGCTTGGCTACACGCTTCTCAAGGACCAGAACCATGCCTCTTTTGCTCACCTATGTTTTCCTTAACACCAAGAACAGTGCCTGGAACATAGTAGGTGGTCAAAAAAAGTGAGATGAATTAATTAGTCAAGAGGAGAGATGAATTTAGTCCTTGCAATGTCCCAAAGTAGCCTCTATTGTCCCTAGTTTGCAGTTAAAGATGCAGAAGCTGAGTGCTACAAATGGCATGTCCAAACCATGCTGCTGGTCAGTTACAGGACCAGAAATTAATATGAAAACAGTGTTACTGACAGTCCCCACTCTTCTCCATGGTATGCTGAATTAATTCATTTTGCACCGGTGAGTGACAGCAAATAGTTAAGAGAATAACCTCTGAAGAGAGTCAAGTCCAAATTCAGGAAATTTTCTTAACCTCCCTCATCTCTATAGTGGGGATAACAGTAATACCTAACTCATAGATACACTGTAAACTTTAAATAGATGATAGATGTAAAGTATTTAGAACAGTGTAAATATTGCTGTTTTTGGTGTAATGATTATTATTGCTACCTAAAAACAAAAACCATGTAACTGTCAAAAGTGTCTTCTGCATGGAAGCTATTTGAATTATATCATTTCAATGAAAAGGCTAAGGATCATTTCTTATACTTCTGTTGTATCTAGATTAGCACGTAAGTCTGTGCCATTCCTCAAAAAGCATTTGAGCTATATGTGTTGGTTGGATGGCTAAAATGGAAGATAAAGAAAAGAAGGAATGACTTAATTCCTTTGCTGAAGAAAATAGATTGCAAATGATAAATCCGAACTTAAACAAATAGTATGAAAATTATTAAGCAAGCATGGTCTCTTTAGAGTATGTTTAAGCACAAACGTGCTGTGTGTTTAATGAATGTAGAGATATCCTCTAGAGATCAGAATAGTCCAAAGTTTCAGTCCAGACTCTCCTCTTAACTTTCCTATATAAGTCTTCTTGTACTACCCAATGCCTATAAAATAGGGTTAGCAGTAAACACAGAAAAGACAATGATGATACCTAACAATACATCTGACAAGGCCATTGTCATCAATTAAAGTAGATTTTTAAAAGCATTTTGACACTTAAAATACTATACACATCAGAACTACGATTACTTTTAGTAAGAGTTGACAACAAACACCTGACTCAAGGGAAAGAGAAAAGGACCCAAGTGCCAGTCATGACTTCACTCACACTTAGAAACTTTCAGCTTTTTTTTTTTCCTGTGAAACTCAAGTAGAGGTTTTCTTCATTATCCCTATTCAGAGGACTCTCCGTTATCAGGGGCTTTCCCCTAATCCAAGGCAGAGGGAGAGTTGAACAAGGCGGTGGAAAGCTCAAGAGAAGGGAGACAGGGTGCTTGGGAAAACAGGACCTCAACAAGGACAGTCCAGAGACTCTAAGGACTAAAACCTCACCCAGTCTCCGAGGAGCCTAAAATCACTCCCTGCCAATCACTAAACCTCAGAAAGGCACGAGATTACTCTCCTCGTCATCCAGCCTGGGCTCACTGTGGCCTCCTCTTCCTCCATGAAGGACAGCTACCTGACCCACAGGGGCCAGGCTGCCGAGCCAGGAGGACCCACATAAGGTTGGAACCTGCCCACCTTGCAGCTGGGCAGGGCAGGATAGAAACAGCCAGCCCCCAGCAGCTTACTTCCATCAGGACAAGAACTTTTCAGTTGACTCTGAGCTACTTTCTTTATGAATCCTGTTTAGCCTCAAGCCACTATCAATCCTACCCTGTCCAGACGTTTACTACTTGGGCTACATCATTTTTGCCTAATGCTACCTACATGAAACTACACTGACATCAGCACTGCCTGCCAGAAATGCTTCTGCTCAAGTCCCCAATTACTGGGGTAATTGTATCTCCCTAGTTTACCTGAGACAGTCCCCATTTGCATCTATTGTCCCTATGTGATACCCACAGCTCCCCTTTCACTCCTAAAAGCGTCCTGGTTTGGTCCATAAATTATATGATCATACTGCTATATCCTGACTGTAACCCAACCACCTTCACATTCATTCAGTAGGGAAATGCACCCATAGTCATGTGGATAAATCAATCACTGCTTTAGGTTATCCAGGAAAACTACCAATGATTGAAGAAACAAAAAAACAAAAAACAGTAATTTGACTCCTAATGCCACAGCATTTATCAATAGCTGATATACCATATGTTCCTTGCTTTTTTATTGTAGAGGTTCCCTAACTGGAATATAATTTTGATAAGGGCAGGAACTTTGTCTGTTTTGCATACTGTTGTATCCCCAGCACTTAGAAAGTGATTAATGTTTAAATGAATGAAAGAAATCCAGGAGCTAAAGTAGCAGAATTTGAACCTTACCGTGGTCCCAGAACTATACCAAGGTCTTTACATACACTTTATTTTTCAATATTAGCAACTCTATTAGTGAAAATATTACTTTTAAAGATAAATAAACCAACGAAGACCAAGGATAAATAACTTGGCCGAGATCACATGGCTAGAACACCTTGGGCCCAGGTTACACATGCAACTGTAGTGCCAGAGTGCTTGGATAGGCTGCTGATGTTATAGCTGAAACATATATCCCTGACTTTTCACTTCCAAGTATGTTGTAGGAACAGAAAGAGACCAGTCCTTTTGTGTTGTTTTGTTGTAGCAGATCTGAGGAAATTCAGGTTTAGGTAGAGTTAAATACTTATTTTCAGTATCTGAAGAGATGTATTTTGATATTTTAAAAACGAATAAACACGTAACTTGTCATGCTTCCAAGTCTGAAGAGTCGTTAATAAAAAAAGCATATGCCTCATTTCAGCATTTCTCTAAGATGGTTAAGGTAGCAAATACTATCAGGCAGTGTTGACTGTACTATCACCATCTTGCTAATAGACAGTAGAGGGAGCTTCCCTGGTGGCGCAGTGGTTGAGGGTCCGCCTGCCGATGCAGGGGACACGGGTTCGTGCCCCGGTCCGGGAAGATCCCACATGCCATAGAGCGGCTAGGCCCGTGAGCCATGGCCGCTGAGCCTGCGCGTCCGGAGCCTGTGCTCCGCAACGGGAGAGGCCACAACAGTGAGAGGTCCGTGTACCGCCAAAAAAAAAAAAAAAAAAAAAAAAAAAAATAGACAGTAGAGGGAACTGTTAGTACATTGAGCAGCAAGGTGTAAACAGGCGACAGTAAACGGGGGAAAAGCAACCAATGACAGCGTACATTGCACTTGGATCTCTTCTCCTTTTAAATGTGATGTCATGTTATTATGAACTTCTCCTACCTGACAACTCCTTCTAGTCAATTCTGAGTGATATCTCTAAAAGGTTGGTTTTGCATGCTAAAGTACTTAGAATTTCTTTTTTATTGGGTTTCTTCACTGGAATCTCATTGTCATTCAGATGAAGCTGAAGCTACCTGTCCAAGCCCCCAAGGATTTTCAACACTTCTCCTCTTCTTTTTCTCTCCAGTCATTGCCTCCTCTGAACTCTTCGCCTTCTTCTCACAATCTCAACCATCTGGAACAATTTCCTTATTTTTCTCTGACAGGTGTCCTATCTTACTTAAGACTCTCCATAAAACTCTTCTCTTCTGAGGGGATAATTTCAAGCTTACTTCGATAGATGTGTGGCCCTTCTGGTCATGACATCTACCACCCCATTGATAGCCAGGGGTTGATGGCACCAGTCTACTAGTCAGCTGATCTCTCCTTTCTCACTACCCTATGTCTTTCCTCCTCCAAAAAGTGCCTGATAAGTCAGAGACTTATCTTTCCAAACAAAGGAGGAATACTTTTACTCAAGAGTTTGGGTATCACAATAATCCACTATAAGAAGCACCAAACTTCTCCTTTGATAGTTGAGGAAATGATTCCACCTTCAAATATCAGCTGCATGTCGTGCGAGCTGAATGCACACCTTATATGTCTTTCCTACATGGCTGTTAATGTATGAGGGGAAAAGATTCCACTGAAATTCTTGCAATTACCACCTGAGTTTCTGAAGTTACATTGCATGGATCACCTAAAACAGATAACCAAAGCCTATTCCAATTTCAGTAGAGAATCTATTATGTATAGTGGGACAAGCAATAAAATACATATATTTCATAAAACCCTGACACCAAAAGATGTAAGCTAGAAGGGTCTATGGTCACATAATCTTGGAAAGCAGTACACATATACTTTCCACCTTGGAAATGTATAAAAACCATTCATGAACTTTATCAGCATAAGGCTCTGAGAAGTCCTCTCAAAAACAAACTATTATTGTTTTACTCAGTGTTTCCTAATATTGTTTGATCACAGAACTCTTCTTCTTTTAATTAACATAGCACATGTTATTATCTAGCAGAAATAGCATTCAATAGAACACAATTTAGAAAATATTGATTCAGAAAATAAAAGCTGGAGCAGGACTATAAAATAAATCTAGTCCAGTCCATTGATCTTATTGATGAGTAAACTTAGACATAGAAAGGATGTCTTGCAAATTCATGAAACATAACATATTTTACTTTCTTTGTCAGCTTCCTTGAAGCTATGTTTCCCCATGCCAATCTATCTTCCTCTAACTCCTGCCCAGGTTACTTCTCATTGCCCAGCATCCGTCATTTTATGTCATAGTCAAATATCTCAAAATTACCTTATTGACGTAGCTTAAAATTCATACTCCTTAGCACGGCCTGCTATTATCTGAGCGAACTGAGCATGCAATTCGTGTCATAGAAATGCTCCTAACATGCTGGCCAAAGTGTAGAGCTCCTTCCCAAAGACATTCAGTGCTTTCTCACCCTGGGGATTCTGCTCATCTCCACGTACCAAGTCCTGCCCATCCTTTGAGGCCCTCTCAATGGTGTTTTCTCCATAAGGACTTTAGGACTCTCTTAGTTGGAGTTTTACGTTCACTTATGTTCCTAAAGCACAACAAATGTGTACTCCAATTTATTAGTCTTCATCATGTACTTCAGGGTTTGTTTGATATCTTCCTTAAGGGCAGGGGTGTCTGCATTTGGTTCATCCCAGAATCCTGTTTCCCGAAGCAGGTTCACAGTAAATATTTGTAGCATTAATCATATAGTTCACAGTCACACCAACATGTAATGACAGAGTGATGGCCAGACCCTAACATCTTTCAGAATTGGTCTGTTGCAAATAAAACCTATAAAAAGCAATGGGAATGTATATGTTGGTAAGATACCATACTTTCAAATTTTCATAGAACCATAATATGCCACCAATAGAACAATTGCTATACACTCTTATATTTCATTTTGATTATAGTTCAAGATGATAAATAAGGATGTGTGAAGTTCAAAACCCATTGCTCTATTTTCTGGCTTGTTCTGAGTGGTAGCATGTTTCTCTGCACACATGCTCGCCTGAGCGTGTACACACACACATACACACACACAGCAATGAAGTGCCAAAAATATGCAGATGTAATGTGAAAAACTCAGCCAATCATCTAAATGTTTAAAAAATATCCAGATGCTGGTTTAATGTAGACAAACCATCTGGCAGATTAGCTTAGTTTTCTACTTTTCATCCAGCTGTTGGATGCTATGGAAGGATGACCTAGGTCTGTATTTAAAGATGATCAAGGAAAGTGGTGTCCTATGTATATTGCTAATCCTCTAGAAAACACTTCCAGTTCAATAGGTTCTAGGTATCGATAATATTCTTGAGGCAGAAAACCAGAAATTCCATAGAGCAATGATGTGTTTGGAACTGCCCACTTTAAAACACCTTTCATGAACAACTGTTTTTCAGAAACTCATCATCTTAAAATAATACTGAACTTTGAAGTACTTGATTCCTACCAGCAAAATCTCCAGATTTTTATTTATTATTAAATATTTCGCAGAAGAAAAGTACCATAGAATTATTTTATTTCAACAGCAAGTTACCAAATATAAACTGCCAGAAAGAAAATCATCTTTGACAGAAGGAAAAAGAGTGCTGCATCACTAGCACCAAGTTATAGACCAAAAGATGTTCTACCAAACACTTCTGTTTCTCTACTTCCATCAGCATATTCACATGCGATGAGGCACCAATGTCAATGTTCAGAAGCAGAGGTAGCCCATCAGTCATTGGAATTGAAGTTGGTTTTGATTCTATTTTGCAAAAAAGTTAAATATCTCTAGGTTTAATCATTGATTTTAAAAAATTCATAACTAAAAGAAATGAACAACTCTTCTTCTTTCCAGATAATGTATCATTCACATATCATAGCATTACATTTTTAATGTTTTTTTTTTTAAAAAAACTACATATTAAAAGAGAAAACTAACCAATGTGATAAATGCTACTTTCCTCCTTAATTTCCATGAGGCAGATTTTTTTATATTTAGAAGTCATGAGGGGTATAAAAATGTCCTATAACAAAGCAGTGAAAGGGACAGTGAAAAATCAGCAAATATTATTTTGTTAACAATAAAATAGGCACAAAATCATAGTACACATACTACCTCTAAAAATTATTAAAGGATGCCACGAGATAAAGCAGGGGAAAATGGTGTACAAGAAAATCAGACGTTCTGGAAAAAGCAAGGTGAAAAAGATGGGCATGAAAATTTATAGACAGTTTGAGGGTAGGTTTTCAAAGTTGCATGTGACAGAGCCAAGCACAAATCCTCTTACTTATTAACGGGATTTGTCCCTGTACCTGTCACACATTGCTTTGAAAATATCTGCCTCTGTGAAAGGTATACTGCTTCTCTCTGTCAGTTTTACTCTTAAGAGACTAATGTATAATCTCTTTAGGTTTCATCTTTTGTATTTCTGTGCACATGACAAATTGTTTTGAACACTCTTCATCCATACACATAAGAAGGTAGGCACTAAGGGCTTATCACCACATATTTAAAATCCCTGAGATACTACTCTCCTCATTGGGAATAAGTGTTCTATTAAAATAATCTCCAGATTTATCATTGAAAAAATTTTCTAACTAATGCATTCACGCCTTGATGCCAAAAGGCAATTGTTCTCAACCTTATCAGACTTAGTGCCTCCTTTTTATAACAAATATTTTATAACCCATTTACTATAGTGACATACAATTTGTAGATCTTATAACCATTCTAAGCACATCATTTAAAAAATCAGTACAATGCCCCGACTACAAAAGAGAAATAAAAAGAAAGTTCTTCATAATAAAATAGCAAGTATTTTGAAATGTAAATACCTGAGCATTGCTACATAATGAAGACACAAAGAAGTCAAGTCTGATAACTAAGAGAACCTTGCAAATTTGTAAACACATCAGCTACCAAGGCAAACCTACACGAGATTGTTGTATTGATGGAGCAAACACCATGAAGGTAGTTGCTGCCAGTGACCAGCAATTGGTAAAGTTCAAGACAACAATTTTCTCTAAATTTACATAATAGCTTGAATTTTGAAAAATTCAGTGTACATGAAAATGTGAACAATCTTTTAAAATTACACGTAAAATAGAAGTAGGTTTTAATTGTAGATAATAATACATAGGTTTTTCATCTACATGAATATCTGATAAGATAATCAAAAGTCCTTCAGGCATGGAACAATATTTCAATGTGCTGAAAACTCCTGCAAGTTGCAAATGTCTAGCATTCCTTGGTTCACCAAGTCAGTGGTGGTCCCTGTGCCACTCCACCTAATATTTGTAAAAACCTAATACACCCTCACAAATTCCCCAAATTCTCTTTACAGTGATATTGTTTCCCAGTAAGAACTACTTCTATAGGATTACAGAAGAAGGAGGGCTAAAACAAATGATGCTACCTGCATTTTTTTTTGCTTTTATTTTGTTTTGTTTTGCTAAGGTGAGGCAAAGCTTGATTTTTTTTTTTAAAATCCACCATGCATTTGACATTGAGTTTACGAATTCTGCGGCAGGAGCACACAAGAGTCTTCTAATCGTAACTTTTAGTTAAAAATAAATGGACTTAGCACATCAGTTGGGGACATTTGAGTGAAATTCACTTAATGGAGTATCATGAACGCTAAGGTTGACTATCAACATAAAAAAATAGAAAGAATAGATTTAGTCCTTAGGAATTACATTTCACATGCATAAACAATTAATCCAGATACAAAAATATAATTTATAAAACAGAAGGAAAAATGAGATGCAGAAGGAATCTGAGGGAAAAGAAATAATGGTGTAAGCAGTTGTTTAAATGGAAAAAAAACCCAAAAACTTTGCCACATGACATGATATGGTGCGAGATTTATTATTCCATTTATCCATTTATCCTTAAAACAAGCCAACCATAGACATTTACCTTAGAAATCTAAAGTTCCTTATTTCTGTGCAGTACAGTTCTACAGAACCATGGATTGATGGTTTCATAAGGTATCAGTCACACTTCCATAGCATGTGCCGATATAAATATAAAAGCTTCATTTTAAAGGATAAATAAAGCCACACTATTATCTAAACAGGGTAAAATTTAACATCCTTGTGGTTTGTGGAAATTTTTGATGTGCCTGCTGGCTTTTCAATAAAAATCAATTATGCCTTAAATGCAAGCAGTAGTCAACATACTACAGACTATAAATTCAATTTCATACTCAGAAATATGGATTAGCTGAACTTGATGCCCTTCCATTGATTTCAGAAAGCAAAAGCTGATAAGGTAAATAATAGTAAGAGGCTCTCTGACACTTCAGATCAAGTTCCGGATTTCCATATTATTTTTGTAAGAACTTTGCAGTCACCACAATATGTCACCTTGTGAAATATGTATGATGAATAGATATTATATGGATTGCTGATTCATCTCTCCATACAGAATGGATATTCGGCTTTCATAAGTCAGGAAGGAACTGTACAGGGAAAAGAATATGCTTATTTCCCTTGGCTTAGTGCAAGGTATATGTCAACTGATTGTGAATAAATCCAGTGGATAATTAGAGAAAACACCGATTAAGCACTGAGGTCCCTCCTAAAAAATAAAAATTGTATAAACCAGGAGCAAATGGATACTCTTCAGTTCTTCAGTGTCTTGTATGTGTGTGTGTGTGTGTGTGTGTGTGTGTGTGTGTGTGTGGAGGGAGAGAGAGAGAGAGAGAGAGAGAGAGAGAGAAAGCATTTTAAAAACTGAAAAACATTCAGTCCTTCTGTTCACTCAAAAGAGCACCTTAAACTGGCAAGAATCTCATGGAGGGGGAATCATAAGAGGGGAGAAAAAGAAATGATTTGGTACTAAGAAATCTAAGGACTAATGATCATGAGGAAGAAATTTAGAACTGTTCTCAACATAATGGGAAATCCAATCATATCTGCAACAATTTCCTTCTTTCCTCCTTTAATGTGAAGAACATTTAGGTTTTATAGAATTACTCAAGTCCACATTTTGAGCATTTATGGCTCAACCATTTTCTTTTACAGTAAGCCTAGTGCATTCAGCTTAAATCCCAAAGAGTTCTTAGGACGCTTTAGTCCACAGGCCCTGGTCTCACCTTTTGTCAAGATGAGTTCCTGCTTTCCTGACACAAACAAGGATTGCTTTGTCACACATGTAGCATGCTAAGAGAGCAAAATGCTAGCTCATATTAGTTCAAAGATATATATACTTTAAAAGAGGAGATCCTAACAGCTTCCCTAGAAGCCAGCATTTTCTTAGTTCATATAATCATTTTGGTAAAAATCCATGGCCTAACGTCTCTGCTACTCCAAAGAAATTAATTATATTTAAATTTCTCAAGATAGAGGTAATTTATTTAAAATAAACTTATATGTCATTTATTTAACTGAGGTACAAGTAGTTTTATTAAAGGATGTTAAACATAAAAGTAGCCTATATAAAATGCTATAAATTCCAAGGGGGACAGATCCTAAAGAAAAATATTTCCAATAGTAAATAATTTTTTCATATATGCATCTATATAGTATCTGTTACTCATCACTATCAGTTTATGGAGAAATCATAAAGAAAAATGGCAATGTAGTTGCCGTGGACTCCTTTCATGAATAAGAAATTGTTTACACAAGAAGAATAAAATCACAAAAGAAATGCTACAGTCTCATTTCTGACTTTTTCAGTTATTTATCGTCTGAGGAAAGAAGTCAACAAGCATTTCTTTTTTGCAGCTCTTAAATATCTATGTGTATGTATGTTCATTTATAAATATATTTTCTTTTCATAACAGGGAATATAGGAGCAAACATATTTTTCGGCAATGTCTTTTCACGTTATTTAAATTTAAGTTAAAAAGTACAACCAGAATTTTTTTCTTATACCAATATATACTCATAGAGCTGTAAAACATGAAGTTTCTTGGTAAACTATTTACTATGTGAATTATAAAATTTTAAGTTTCAGTGTATGAAATAACACTATCTTTGAAACCTATCTAATACAAAAATGCCACAACCAACAATTTTTATCATACGTTGTAATGCAACTGTAGCATATGAGGAAGAAAGGCATCACATTGTTTATGAAAAAACAATTCTTGTAGATACACTTGGAAAACTGCAAACATTCATAAACAGTTACTCTTTGGGGATAGAGAAAAACTGCCATTAAACAGGTGTTAGAATTTAAATGACATCTCATTAGTGACTCCTTTTTGCAGCTTGAAGACAAATAAAACCTTCATTTAAAAGCATTAGTGCTATTCCTAAGGGTTTCTGGTATCATAATGTTTTGTTTTATGAAGATATTTAGTTTCTTCCAGCATTCTTGCTTATTTATACAAAATAAACCAATTGCATTTCCAAGTTTAGCTGAGCGTCAAGTCCAGGGGTGAATAAGGCCTTTGCGGTGCTGTAAATACCCTTGCTCCTCCCTCCACTTCAGCCAGTCTGGGAGATTAGACCACAGCCTGATAATTAAAGGTACTTTTGAGCACCACTTCCACATGGAGAGTTACTCCTCGTGTCCTTTGCCCTCAATTAAAGAACAGTCATATAAAACTCAGATTTTCTCAATGTCCAAAGCCATTAACTATTTTTCCAATTCCTCTCAATGAGAAATGTGAGATGATCTTTACAATTTAAGCATTATATTAGAGTGCATAGCTATTGAAAACTTACCTGCAAATTGGGAAGTCTATGTGCACTATCATTTTACACTATCCTCACAAAGACAACCTCAGGTCTCAAAATGAGAATGTGAAGAATAACACACAGGGGCTTCCCTGGTGGCGCAGTGGTTGAGAGTCTGCCTGCTGATGCAGCGGACGCGGGTTCGTGCCCCGGTCCGGGAAGATCCCACATGCCGCGGAAAGGCTGGGCTCGTGAGCCATGGCCGCTGAGCCTGCGCGTCCGGAGCCTGTGCTCCGCAACCGGAGAGGCCACAACAGTGAAAGGCCCGCGTACCGCAAAAAAAAAAAAAAAAAAAATCACACACAGAATGCATGTCCCAGTAATCAAGGGGAATTACAATAATTTCTCCATTTCACCGCCTTGAAAAGTTATGCAATCCACAGTTTAATTCAGCTGACTGAGAACCTTGGAACTCAATTCATTATAATTCTGTATTGTATTGGGGAAGCATCTGCTAAGACAAACAGCAAAGAGATAGAAACTTTGAGTAGTTGCTTTCCTTCAAAAATAATAATTGTTATTGAGTACTGGGTTTAGAAACTGCAATGATACATTTTGGAAATGTAAAGATAATTAGACCAGATCTGGCCAGGAAGGAGCTTAAAATTGAGTGGCGGCAAAGACAGTGGAAAAACAAAGGATAAGATAATCTCCAAGGATGATGAGGATCACTGAACACTTAGAAAATGCAAGGGGGTAAAGTTCACAGAAGAAAAGAAGATATCGGGCTGGAAGAATCAGAAGAGGAGATGCCATTTGAAAAGGATTTTACTGGTTGAAGGTGATTTTGTGAAAAGTGGCTAGGCTTGTGTAAACATAGGCTCTGTTCAAGGAATTTTCAGGAGATAAAACTGGCCATGACGTAGAAGACCATCAGTGCATGCTTAAGAGGACACCTCAAATTTGTTAGGGAAAAGGAGCCTTTGAAACCTTTGGGAAGCACAGAGATATGAGGTATAGAAAAAGTATTTTAAAGGAGTGAAGGATGAGAAATTGAAGGTGAAGAGACTTCTCAGAAAGCTAATCTTTGGTGTGGAGGCAAGAAGTCAGAAGCCCCGATTCAGGAGATTAATAATGTGAGACAAAACAGTGGAGAGAAATTACAGATATTGTAGAGCTAGATTCTATTGAATGTGGCAAATGATTGAAGAATGAAGAGTAAATAGGGACTCTGAAGGCCCTTAGCTTGAAGTAAAAGAAGTTGCTGGTTTGTGGGGAGATGGAGAAGGTGTTTTGGATATATTGAGTCTGAGACATTAGCAAAGAAACTGAGTAGATAAAGTGACAAAGCTGGTAAATTTCTCAATTAAAAGGTAAGTTTTCAGTAGCCTTCCACTCAAGTGTATTAGATTGTAGGAAAATTATGGTGTCACACCTGACATGGAGTGATTGAGAAGTAAATTATTGACTTCTGACTTAGAGAAAATCTGAGATTTATGTGACTATTAATCTAATCCTCAATAATAAAAGTGAGACTGGAGACAGAATCCTCTGGGCTAGATTTGCAAGCATTTATCTGCACAGGAGTGAAACCACAGGATGCAATAGTATCCAGAGAGAGAAAATATAGAGATGAAAAAAAAAAGAAAAAAAAGTAGAATGATAGGAACATATGCACAAGGGAAGAGGGAAAAATGGAATTGAATTTTATGATGGAGTAGGATGCATTCAGTTACTGTTTATACATTTGGTGAATAAAAATAACAATAAGAAATGACGAAATTACTTAGGTGGCATTGCTTATTAAAATAATTGCTAAACATATTCCAGTTGATTTTGACAAGGTTATAACACTGTTATCATTTCAAATTATCATCCAGTTCTCATTTAATCACACAGCCTAAGCAAAATACAGAGCCCAGAAAAAAAAGGGGGAAGAACAGTGAACCAAAAGGCAGTTTAAACACAGTAAGTGACATTTATTCAAAAAGGACAAGTTGCAGGCTGCAAGGGAAAAAAAAAATGTTTTAGCTGAAATTAGCTTATATTGCTGAATACATGACTCTGTGACCTAAACATTGGAACAATAGTCTAGAATAAATCTAGAACAGCAGAATACAAATATGTGTATGTGTGACATTTTAAAAATATTCCCCTTTGAATATAATGACTAGGTATGTTCTCTTGTTCATTGGCTTTATCCTCATTCTTATCCAGGAAGTGAATTAAAAATTTATGGGAAGGATGAAATCAAAGAAGAGAGAAAAAGGTACATAATAAAATGCTTTGTACAACTATAAACACCAGGTAATTTGGTCTTTCTACTATTGTTAAAGCTGAAAACAAATTCATCTTAGCTCTCCTGGGCTTCCTCTCTGCTTCTTTCCTTTTTCTCACTTCACTTACCTCAGGTGCCCTTTCCCTTTAACATGCCCATTCTTCTCTCAACACCAATTCACAGGTAATGGTCCACTTCTGTTGTTCACATCTTTATGTAAATTCAAGTCAACATGTAACTAACTTCTAATCCTCATTCACTCTTTTGCACAGATTAAATGAGATGTTATTACTTATTATCATGTACATTGGCATCTTCTGATTTACCACGACTTTCATATACCTCACTAGATTTGTAGACCGTGAACTGAAAAAGGAATGATTCTCTCTGAGACCATACTTATTATTGCTTAGGTTTTGTGTATGCCTAATTATTGATTAAAAGTCTTTACCCACTTCACTGAAGAATCTGAGAGATTATGGAACAGATGGAGATGTTTGAGCAATGGCGGGGACAACAGGAAACCCTGAACTCCCTCACACCACACAGGGAGCTGGCTATTCTAGCTACTGTGTCTGAACGAATACAGTACTTGGTATAGAGGACCTGAAGTGTGGAGAGCTAGAGCATTTTAGTGGTTGCCACGGAAGACCCTGCCTATTGGGGTAATGAAAAAGGTGACTCCAGCAATAAAAGAGTAAGCACCTCATCGCTGGTTGTCCTAACTTCCTCCTTTTTTTAAAACTTTTTCCTCCATAGAGAAGAAATCTTAGTTCTTTGGTTGTTCATATTTATGCTCTTTCTCCCTTCTTTCAACCTTGCAATATCTTTACTTAGCTGATTCAGTCATATTAAATAGTAAATGATCATTAATTGTAACGATTTGCTTAGTTTTGTGCCCACAAAAGTCACCTCTACCAAGAACTGTAATTTCCTGATGCTCGACCTAGTCTAGGAGCACTGAAACTAGCCCTAGTTGAACAGATTTAGGAACTTTCTCTCTTTAGATCTGACAGACACCCCATCAAACTGTCATTCTGTCAATTCTGTTCTGACCTTGTATTTTTCTGGGCCCAAACCTCCACGTTAGGCTCCTCCTTTTCCAGGATCAGGCCCTGCTGGTTCTAGCCGATACACTGGTAACGCTTTGACGCTAGGACGTGGCATCTGCAGTTTGTAACCTTGCAGCCATGAAAATTCACTTCCAAGCTGTGGCCTGGTCACCTGCTTCCCAAATCCCTGATGCCTGCTGCTCTCATCCCCACTCGTTGCCCATTTGTCCTCACTCATATTTACAAACAAGAGAGTAAGATGCCAAGAGGTTATATAACCCATTTCAAGGTAATACAGATAACAAGTGGCAAAACCACAATACAAATCCAGATCGGGTTAATTTTTTTTTTTTTTTTTAGATCGGGTTAATTTTAAAGTTCATAATCTTTCACCATACCTCCATCTCACCCAAAACATACACACACACAAACAATATTTTCCAAAAAGGCCGCTTTTCATAACCAAGTAGAAATGTCAGCATCACAATCTTCAAATAAAGATAAAACAAACATTAAATTGAATTCAATAAAAGTAATAATGTTGCTGAATAGATAAATTTCGGGTTCCGGCTAAGCATTTAATTCCTCATTTCTACTTTATACAACTCTTTTGGAAGACGCAAGTGCTATTTTAGAGATATTCAGAAAGTTTTTTTTCACATTTCAAGAGAAATATGCATGTTCATGAACAGAGCTAATATCTGCCATTATACAATCCTTGATTTTCAGCTCTTATAATTTTCTTACATGTGATTCAGTGTAGTTTTAAAATATATATTCATATTTATATTTTTCCCATTAGAAGTTTTTATATATGGCCACATATCTGTCTCAGTTTCACCACAGAAATTCAGATCTTTAATTTTCTCCTGTTTTACTTGTCCACAACAGAAAAAATAAAAGACAAACTTGACCCAAAATAATTACCAACACATTAAAAATGCTACACACTCTTAGGTGTAACTAGATTGCTCCTTAATTAAAACACTGCCCTGAATGTTTGGCGGGTTAGAGTCCCACCTGAATGAAACAGTGGTTAAAAGAGTGTTTTCTCTGTCAAAGAATTATATTCAGAACAATGCCTTTTAGACTTTTAACAATTGTGTCAAAGGGAACAGAACATTTTTCTTTTAAAAGTGATAATTAGTTTGTTATTTCATTTAAAAATAGATATATCTAATACAAGTGTCTAATGATGTGTTGTAAATAAAACTAAAACTAAAGAGGAAAAGCCGGAAAAGCAAAAAATTACTAAACTAAAAATATTTTAAGCCAAGTTGAGTCCAAAGTCTCTTTCATTATTTGATGGTCTAATATCCCTATCATAATATATTTCATCACACAAGTGTAAAATTTTACCTTTCTTTTAATGAATGGTCAAAATTCTCACTTTTATATTTAAATGTCTTATAATGCTAACCCTTTTCATTCGTATTACCTAACCATTCACAGTTGTTTAGAAATATTATAAGAAAGCTTCCCCAGAACAACAACCACCACCAGCTTTCTAAGAAGCTAAAATGCTGCATCACTTCCATTTAAACTGCAAATGCATCCCCCAGGAATATGTGCATTCTCTCTGCCTTTGTCAGGTACTCTAGGCCACCAAAGTTCTTACATATGAGACTGGTATGAATATCGCTTGGTATTACACACAAATCTCTAAAGATCTATTCCAAGCAGGCTTTTTGCTTTCCCCCCTTCCTTTCTTCCTTTTTTTTTTTTTTTAAAAGGGGGAAAAACTGTTTTATATCGACAACCATCTGTGAGCCTGTCTTTCAGGCCATCAAACTCTCCCATCCATTACGGAGCCTTCCTCACCTCCTCTGCATGACAGCACAATAAAGATGACATACTAATTCAATGACTTGTAATTTCAGCTAAACAAAGACAAGTGCTGCAGCTTCTTCTTTTGTGTTAACAGTGCCATATCGGTGAAGCCAGCTATGCAAACATAGCACTGGGAGGGTTTTATGACAGCAGTTGAATAGGGAGACTAGCTTGGTGTTGCTTTTTATGGTTTTTGGCTCCATAATTTTTGGCTCTGTGCTGCTGGCCATGGCTATTGTGTCTGGATTCTGTGTCAGCAGCAGCTAATTGTTCCAATAATGTTTATCATAGGGATCCACCAGGGAGCTGTATATGTGGAGATAAGCTACAGGGCAATGATACACACTATCTTACTGATCTCTATACACAGTGCTTTTGCCTCATGCCAAAAAGGTTTTTAGGTTCCCAGTCTTAACAAAAAAAAAAATAACAGCTTAATCATCGTGCCAACAATAGTGTCTAAGGGGATGTAATCAGGTTCCTCTGATAATCTTAGCAACACATGAAAGTCATGCGCAAAAGCAGTAATTGAAGCAGTTGGTTCATTCTACCACCTGCTGTTGAAGTCACAGGTTAATCTAAATGAGGTCCCCTTCCGATGAAGCAGTATGCAAGGCACTTTTTATATCATAAATGTGCATTACAGAAACCTTACAAAATAATAAAGTAACAGTTCATTAAATGAACTGTATGAAGTAGCCCAGGCTTGTCTAGCTTCTCCTGCTGCTGTCAGATGGCATATCCAAGTGTAAATTCTGTCCTCGTGTCTATATCCCAATGCACGCTTCAGTTTGCAATGGTTCCAGACAATGGGAGTTCCTGAGACAGATGCCCAAATGTAACTAAGCGTCAGGCAATCATGGGAATCAGCTGCAGGAAAGTGAAACATTTTTCTTTGTCTGCTTTTGATGCTATTTCCCCCAAGATTACTAAACAGAATGTTGACAATGTTAAAATAGCCCTAGAATCAACAATTAAGCAGCTTGCCATTCTCTACATTAGCCCATGTATAAGGGATGAATTTTTCTAATTAAACTTTTAACACCTGATTTCCATTTAAAATTTTCCTCAACTGGTTTTCATGAGGTCCTCACCTGACAAAGAATAATAAGATTTGTAGTATGCTGCTCTTCTAAGAGGCAGTTTCTTTAACAGAAGGGGTTTTAAAAATTATGAGAACTGTAGAATTAAGACTAATGAAAACTTTTAAATATAGAAGAAATGACACTTTCAGATTAAAATTTGTGCTTGACTTTAAGTTATTTCATTGAATAATAATAACCACCATCTACTGAGAGCCAACTCAGCATCAGATGCTAACTAGTAACCTTTTCTTAAGTCTCACAACCATTCACTGAAATTGGTATTAAGTCTGGAAAAGTTGAGGAAACTAAGTCTTAGGAATAATGCATGATAATCCAAGTTTCTGGGTGAATAAGTGGTAATGCTAAAACTGGAAACCAAGGTCAGCCAGAGTCCAATGCATGCACTTCTCCCACCAAGTTAAACTGTTATAATATATTTAGTATAAAAGAAGGGAAAGAAATACAGTGTTTATGTTGAGAAAGAAGTCCCTGGTTTGAATTAGGCACCTACAAGAGGGCCACAAAAGAAAATAAATTTGTGAACATAAATTAGCATATTCCTGAATTTAGTCATGTGTGTGGGGTTGGGGGGTAAGGGTACAGTGGATATTGTTACAGGATCAGGAAAAATTTTTGATAAAAATAATAGATTATATTAATTTAACCTAATTCAGGAGCACAAGGCAATAATAAGCAGTCAACAGACTATAATACTGAAGGCTCTTAATAAATCCTTGCCAACTTTTAATTGGTGAATGAATTAATCAAATAATATGAATAATCGCAATGACAGAAGCAACTGCATTTACATGCTCTCACCCTCTCAGCAGTTCACACATATTTTGTCTTGCACCCTTACAACAATTTGCTAAATTTGGAATTATTATGCCCATTTTATAGGTGAGGAGGTTGAGGTTCTGAAATATTAGATCACCTGTTCATGGCTACATTAGCAGGAAAGTGGGAGAGCCAATATTTGAGCCAAAGATAGTTAGACTCCTCAAAGTTTTTGCCTGAGCAAACTAATAAGTGAACTTAAAAATAATAAGAACATTAAAATTCTCTTCAGTTGTCAGATTCTTACATTGCCTCCAAGGAAAGCAGCCCTCTGTCCATGGACTTAATCAGAAGAATTGTATTCATGTCATAGGAATGATTTAGTTTAGGCATTTGGTAAACTTTCTTAATGGCAAGGATTGTTAAGATCTGAACTGTGGTACCAGAGAAGGCTGGAGAATATTTGAATATTCTAGAGATCTTATTTTACTTATATCTGTCTCAATTATTTTACCTGATGGCTAAAACAGCAGAATAAGTAACCTTTAAAGACATATCTAGGACAAAGTTACCATATTAATTGGATGCAAATTCTTCTAGAAATTCTTTCTGTGATAGATAATATATCAGTTAAAGTCTATGAACCTAAAAAGTATTGTCCCTAGGAATGTCCAAGCTTACAATATCATGTTGAAGTATGTTTCATGCAAATGCCTAACATAAAAGGTGCATTCATGAGCCTTGAGTATTAATTTCCTTTTAATTCAGGCCTGAAGAGGATTCAGGATGGTATTCTGTTTGGAGAGATCAAAAACAATAAAAAATAAAAGGAAAAGTGAGGCACTTTTCCCTAAACAGCTTCTTTCAGAGAGGTTTTTGTTTCTGCTTTCCTTTTCATTGATATAATGTTTTCAAGATAAAATTTATTTCAATTTACCTGAAATTATTTTCAAGTAATCAGATTATTATTTAAAGTCTACCCACCTATTACTACAGTTGCTGGGATTGATTAAATTACAAAATTCACAGCGAAGATGGATTATCTATAATTCCTACAGGTCCTATAATAACACCCTATAGTTTTCATTACACTTTGGTCTGCTCATCTTTACTTTGTTACTGGAAAAATGTTTGACAAAATTTATAAAATAATATTTTGCCATTTTGAATTCCTCATTTTCTGTTTAGCATTAAACACTTGAGGCTTTTAAAGTACTACTAAAGTCAGGGCTTCTGGTTTCTCATCCAAAAGTAAGGAGCTTAGAAGTCATCATTCCATCCTAACAACAAGTAAAAAGCTAAACAAACTGAGAAATCAACACCATTCTTTGATCCATCAGAGAAGTGAGATCATAGGGCAAATTTATGGATAGGAAGGCTAAATATTGTCAAGATCTCAGTTCTTCTGCACTTAATCTATAGATCCAACATAATTCAAATCAAATTCCCATGAGTATTTTGTGAGTATCTACAAACTGATTCTAATGACAGTGTGGTAATGGTGAAAGAATAGACAGATTGATCAATGGAACAGAATAGAGAGGCCAGAAACAGACCCACCTAAATATAGGCAACTGATCCCTGACAAAGGAGCAAAGGAAATATAATAGAGCAAGGATATTTTTTCCAACAAACAGCACTAACACAATTTGACATCTAAGTGCAAAAACTGAATCTAGACACAGATCTTATACTCTTCAAAAAATTAACTCAAAATTGATCATAGACCTAAATGTAAAATGCAAAACTATAGAACTCCTAGAAGATAACATAGGAGAAAATCTAAATGACCTTGGGTATAGCGATGACTTTTTAGATAAAACACCAAAGGTATGATGAATGAAGGAAATAATAAGCTTAACTTCATTAAAATTTAAAAGTTCTGCTCTGTATATGACACTGTCAAGAGAATAAAAACACAAGCCACAGATTGGGAGAAAATATTTGCAAAAGACACATCTGCTAAAGGTCTGTCAGTCAAAAAATAAAAAGAACTCTTAAAACTCAATAATAAGGGCTTCCCTGGTGGCGCAGTGGTTGAGAGTCTGCCTGCCGATGCAGAGGACACGGGTTCATGCCCCGGTCCGGGAAGATCCCACATGCCGTGGAGTGGCTGGGCCCATGAGCCATGGCAGCTGAGCCTGCATGTACGGAGCCTGTGCTCCGTAACGGGAGAGGCCACAACGGTGAGAGGCCCGCATACTGCAAAAAAACCCCCGAAAACCTAAAAACTCAACAGTAAGTAAAGGAAAAACGTGATTAAAAAGTGGGCAAAAGACCTGAACAGACACTTCCACAAAGAAGATACACAGATGATAAGTAAGCACATGAAATTACGTTCAACATCTTATGTTACCGGGGAATTGAAAATTAAAACAACAATAAGATACCACGGCACACCTATTAGGATGGTAAAAATTCAAAACACTGACCACACCAAATGCTGTGGACGCTGTGGAGCATCAGGAACTCTCATTCACTGCTGGTGGGATGCGCAGTGATTCAACCCCTTTGGGAGATAGTTTGGCAGTTTCTTACAAAACAACATATTCTATCATTTGACCCAGCAATTGCACTTTTTGGTATTTTCTCAAGGAGTTGGAACTTCTGTCAAGAGAAAACCCTGCACAATGATGTTTACAGCAGTTTTATTCATAGTTGCAAAAACCTGAAAGTAAACCAAGATGTCCTTCAGTAGGTGAATGGATAAATAAACTGTGGTACATTCAGACACTGGAATTTTATTCAGTGCTAAAAAGAAATGAATTATCAAGCCATGGATGGCCATGGAAAAATTTTATTTATTTATTTATAATTTTAATGATGTATTTTATTTAACCTAAATACTATCATTTTCAAATGTAATCGATATGAATGATTTTTTTTTTTTGGCTGTAGAGTCTTTTCTAAAAGCTTTATTGGAGTATAGTTGCTTTACAATGTTGTGTTAGTTTCTCCTGTACAGCAAAGTGAATAAGGCATGGAAGAAGATAATATACTCAGGTTGCAAGAAACCAATCTGTATGATTCCAACTGTATGACATTGTGGAAAAGATAAAACTATAAAGACAGTAAAAAGATCAGTGGTTTCTAGGGTTTGTGTAGGAGCGAGAAGTGAATAGGCAGAGCAGAGGATTTTTAGGGCAGTGACACTGTTCGGTATGATACAACAATGGTAGATACATGGAATATGCATTTGTAAAGACCCAGGGAAGGTACAACATCAAGAGTGCACACTAATGTAAACTATGGACTTTGAGTGATAATAATGTGTCAGTGTAGGTTCATCGATTATAATAAATGTACCACTTTTGTGGGCGATATTGATTGTGAGGGAGGTTGTGCGTGTGTGTGTACAGGGAGTATATGGAACTCTATACTTTCCACTCAATTTTGCAGTGAACCTAAAACTGCTCTAAAAAGTAGAGTTTATTAATTATGAAAAAAGTAAAAGTCAAGAGGTTTTGAAAAACATTAATAGGAAAAACCTATCCCTCACTTAGTTGTCAAGCAGCCTAGTTAAAATGTAAATCTTACTGTATCATTACCTGCTGAAAACTCTTCAGGGACTCCCCATTGCTCACCTGAACGAGTGTGGTATGTGTATCATTGGTGGTACCTGAGATGATTTTAAGCAATACATGGGAAACTGTTCTCTAAAATTTTAACTGTAATGCATTTACTGTAGAGTGTATTAAAAAAATACAACTAGCATAACAAAAAAGTAGAAGTTGAATAACCATTTGTTGATTCTGATAATTGGATTATTTATCTCTCTGCAATGGTATCCTGCATGTTGCTGTACAGCCCTTTAACGATTCAGTTCCTTATAAAGCATTATTTTTCTTCCATTATTATCTGCTATAAAATTAGGGGTATTTTCTGCTACTGGGGGAGAATTTTAACCACTTGAATGTTAAGGCAGTTAACATTTTTAAATGATCTAGCTCATAGACTAAGTTCCTAACAACAACATAAAATGTTTTATAGGCCTCAAAGTATTTTAAAAATGATTTAAAATAATCATAAAATAAGCATAGCTGCAAGTAAAATATATTAGAGTAATAGAAAATAGAGCTCTCTTATATCTGGTGAAATCAAATTAAATTTTTTCACTAGCCTTTACAACTCAGTATGTTAAAAAAATCGTATACAAGGTAATTATTTATATTTACCTTTTTAAATTTTTTTAGTGTTTATCATCTCTCAGATTTATTGGCCTTTTTCTATTTGGTTTAACTGTAATACTCTACATTGCTATGCAGTCATAGCTTGATTTTTCCCTTGGCATGGAAAGATGGCAGTTGCTAAAACAAAGGACTAACACTTCCAATCTTTGAAATTAAATGAAATCACTCCCTTCCCAGTGTCTTGAAAGATCGTGAAATGAAAAGGCTATTTGTCTTCTTTCCCTATGTGATGGTATCGTTACACAAGAGGAGACTCCACCTATCCAGGACTATACAATTATTGCTAACAGAGCCTAGCAAAGTACTGTGTGGCCTTGGAAGATGAGTGGTTATGGAATATTATGGAATGTTCCATGAACCATGGTAAGGTTGCCAGGGACTTTGAGCAGAGTTCAAGCTGCAGCTGGAGCAATGGCACAATCTAGAATCTTTTGAGGCCAAGGAGTCAAGTCTCACAAAATCAGTAACCTGTTAATTCCTCCAGTTCATAAATATATTATGTAATTTCCACTTAATAAGTAATGCCTATATCTTACATTTTATACAACTTGTATCTTGGAGCCTGTGTCTCTGTTCTTTCAAGTATGCCCTAGGCTGCACCAGCAGAAACTAAATCAGAGTTCTCTCCTCATCCTCAGCACATAGCCATGTGTCTACTACATAAAAAAAAAAAAAAAAACAAAAAAAACAGAAACACCAATTTATTTCAAATTTAAATCTCTTTGTCAATTTTATATATATCTTGTTTCTGTCTTACTAAGATGCAACAGTTGGTATGATTGCTTTATATATACTCATACCTATGATGTCGTGTACTACACATGAACATATTATTTATGCAATATAGAAATCTTTTGAAATTACAATTGAGACCCAGAATATTTCATTGATGTCTTAACATTTATGCTTATAAAAACCATGCAGAATATATGGTAGTTCTTTTATTTATTTATTTATTTTGGCAGTACGTGGGCCTCTCAGTGTTGTGGCCTCTCCTGCTGCGGAGCACAGGCCCTGGACGCACAGGCTCAGCAGCCATGGCTCACGGGCCCAGCCACTCCGCGGCATGTGGGATCTTCCTGGACCGGGGACGAACCTGTGTCCCCTGCATCGGCAGGCGGACTCCCAACCACTGCGCCACCAGGGAAGCCCTGGAATATGGTAGTTCTTGATTTTCCATTACATTAAATGTATGTAGTAACCTCTTTTCTTTGTCATAGCCCAAAATCTTTTGAAAACTCTGTATTTTCATAACTCTCCAATTACACCTTTCTTTTTTCATGGGCAGAATCTCAAAATGTTATTTCCTGGTGTGATAGATTTAAGAATTAGTCCCAGTTCTTCATCCCTCCCTTTACCTGCTCCCTTTGCCATGTGACCTGCAGTCCCTCCCACTAGAGGTGGAATGTACTTCATCTTGACTTTGGACTTGGCCGTGTGCCTTACATTAGGCAAAGAAACAGCCGGATGAGAATTTGCTGATTCAGGCTGCAGGCTGTAAGAGACATTGTGTGTTTCTGCTTGCTTTCCTGCATTCTGCCATCACCATGAGAAGTGTTTTCCCTTCAGCCTGGGTCCCAAAATGAATACAATTTGGATCCAGAATGAATTCAACCCATATCAAAGAGCCTACTCCAGCCAGATTTATACCATGAAGCAGAGCCACCCAACCGAGCCCCAACTATAGCAGCTAACCTCAGCCACCGTGTAGATGTGTGAGCAAAAACAAATCTGAGGTAGTATTTTATGCTGCAGCACTATGGTAGATAGAGCCTTTAATAAATTCATTCATTCAGCAACCTTGTCACAAGCTTACTAGCTTCTATCTAGTAAGAATTATAGGGCTAGAGTGAAGATTGAAGAAGCCTGCACAGTTTTGGAGGCATGGTGTTTCTACAGTGGCTAAAACTGCTGGTCCTATTAAGAGTTGAGATGCAGGCAGCAGCAATAATTGGATTTCCATGAAACAGTCTCTTGGTACTGTTTGGTATTACTAACTTGGTATTATTTAAGCCTGCAACATTGGCCTTCCCAGTAATTCTGTTAGCTAACTGATGCCCTGAAATATGTATTTTCCATTAAATAACTAAAGTAGATCATGTTACCTGCAACCAAACCTTGAATTGAGACAGTGATTGTCTTACTTTTACATTTTTTAAAATGGGTTAACAAGTTTAATGATAGTAGCAAAATAAACTGAGTTAGAACCTACACACATTAAAGAACAGTAAGAGAACACTATTAAGAACTATGTGCCAACAAAACTGACAAAACAAAAAGTTTACAAAATTGACAAATTAAAGTCAAAAGTTAAATTTTGATTTGTAGATTTTTTTCTCTTTAATTTCTATTCTTTTTAGGTAGTGAAATACTAGTCAGATAACCAGAATTCAAGGTCCATGTCTACTTCTTATCAAAATTAATCAGTCTCGAGTAGGTCATAAAATATCCCCATGCCCCACTTTCCTCATTGGTAAAATATGGAAAATACCTAACACCTGCTTCTAAGAAGGATTATTATGAATAAAAAATAATATGATTAAAAGTCACTTTACTTTTAAACGAGGTCAGGATAAGTATATGCATATATATATTTACAAATGTACGTATTCAAATATGTGTGTGTATGATTTAGTGTTACTATCAGCTCAAATGCACTGAAAAAAAATGACCCATGGGTTTATACCTATTTCAAAACTGTTTCCAATTAGGAGAACTTCCCATCACAGTTTATGATTTCATCTACTTGTGCTCTATTCTTGCTTTCTGTTTTTTGCCCATGGAAAGAGCATTATCACTAAACATGGTATAAAATATAACTCATTCACTAGGAAACAGTTGTTCATAATATTTAATGTCAACCTTTTTCTCAGTTTACCATAAAAGGGCATTAAAAGTGATTGAGCTTTTAAATGTGGGGTTATAATCACATTTATTAAACAATCTATGTGTTCACTTACTAATAGAAAAAAAATGCACGATTGATTTAGAAGAAAAGAGAAAAAGTCATGTACAAGCACTGTGTGAATGATTTTAGGTTATGAAAAGAAAAACCTTGAAGATGTTTTTGATTTTGATTTCCTTGTTAATATTCACTTTTATCCAATAATAAATGTCTGCAAATGGCTGAAATTAATAATTAAACAAAATGTGATATTTTGCGAATACACATAGGAAAACGTTTTGAAGACCTTAAAACATAAACTGCTCTCATGTAACCAAAAGAGAATAATATTTTTAATCTTTTATCTCATTTATATAACTTTCTAGAGGAAAGGAAGCATGTTAATGGTAATAATTTTCAGCTTAGTTACACTGGAACCCATGTGAAAAGCTCTGTAGGAAAGTAATGACTAGAAACAAAAATATACTGCTTTCATACTAGGAGAACTGCAGCCAAGTGTGAGCATGATGTCATCGCCCTGCTAATTGTTAGCCCATCGTTAAGTACCTAGTTATTACTAATTGAACCAAAATCAAGTGAGCCTTATTCCATGTGCAGTACATAAATGCCAGGGGGAAAGGTGGAATAAGTAGATGAGTTTTATGCTCCAAGGTATCTTGGAAAGAAACAGGACACATGTAAACAAGTAAATAATGTAAATTTAGATAATGAAAAACATTTTGAAGAAAATAAAGTCAGCAATCACTACAGAGAGTAACTGGGCAACAGTAGGTAGTATAGACAGGGAAAGTCTAAAGAGGGTGAGATTTGAGATAAGACAAATAACTATGGAAGTTATGTAGCATAATCAATTATTTTCTACTGTAGACACAGCTCTCTAGAGGGAAAAATTAAGAATTATTTAAAGCCAATTTCACTCAGAAGAAGTATGTCCAAGATTTTGACAGGGGTATAAGGAAGGAGGGCCAGAAATAAATAAGGACATTTAAAAAGTGGGTACAAATGTCTAAAACTCTGACATACGGACAAATACACTTGGGCTCTGGAGTCAGACAGACCAGAATTTAAATCTCTCTCTGAGGCCATCAACTGAGTGGCTTTGGGCAAGTCACTTTATCTCTCTGACAGTACCTACTTCATAGACTTGGATTCCATAAGAGACATTCTTAGCCTTCTTACAAGGTGAAAAATACTTTAACATACAAAATAACAGCAGTTTGCAAATGCCTGCACCACTGAAAAAGAATTAGAGGGTACAAAGTAGAAAATGCTAAGGTTAATTACATTTTCAACAACAGGCAAGCGATGAGTGGAATTGAGATTTTATATAAGAGTCAATAGGAAGTTCCAATAAAGTAGAGGCAGTAGAGTGCTCTTTCCCTATAGACTTCCTTCTATCATAGCACTGGATACAGCTGCCATAACACCACGCTCTTCTAACGAATGGCCCTTGTTCTACTGGAATAACCATTAAGAACACCAGCAGATTCCCAAGAATACAGGCCTTTCCCAGACAGTTTCACCCATATGGTGATAACAATTTTTTATCTTAGTTTTAACTAAAATATAACTTATTATTTGAAAGAGTGACCTCAAAGCATCTTTGCAGCCAGACTATATGTGTTTAGATTAAGAAAAAAAGCAGCTAGGCTTAATTTTGCAATACCGTGTAACAATAAATTCTAGCTATTTTATATTCTGACTCATGTATCTTTAACAGAGCCTATAGCTAAGCTTTGGTTGTAAGATCGCCGTGGCTAATGAAAATATATGACTTGGCAAAAGTTTTAGAAACTACATTCATCTGCAGTTCTGGGATATAGGGAGAAAAACATTGTTTTTTACTTTTAAAATTAAGAAAATCTAATTTGCAAGTTACTTAGGAAGAAAATAGATGCTATTTTAAAAGTTTTGTTAAAGGATAATTTCTAATACTGCTAGAAATGCCTTCCAAATATGCTGGTTAGTATCTGCCCAAATTACTACATTGGTATCTTTGCATTAGGCTGAGTTAAAGTTTTCAAAATACAATCTCAATGGTAAGGAGTAAAGCAGGGCTCCAGGGGACAGAAGGATGAGTAAGTACTTTCAAGGAGTTGACAATCTAGGTGAGAAAGCAGAAAGATGATGGAGAAATAAATGGCAAGCCTGTCTGTGATCCCAGAAAGATGGTTAGGAAAGCTACCGCCCTGCCCTTTTCTTTATTTGCTTCACTCTCTCTGAGGGAGGTGTGACCATGAAATCACTTGAGATTCAACTCAAAACCCTTAGAGTGAACCCTAGCCAATGGCTAGAACCCAAGGTGATAACCTGCGTCTTTGGACCACTATACCCTTCCTAAAGTCATAGCAAGGTCTCCATGGTCTCTAACTCTCTAGGGAACTTTCAACAGGTGAGTCTTTAAAATGGCTGTGCACTCTCCAGCACTTTAAAACCAGAGAAGTGGCTGCAGGACTACTCCTCATTTCCTGGGTACACACACTCTCTAAACCCTGGCCTTCTCCACATACTTACAATACTTACCACAAAGGCCATGGCAAATACCTCTTACTCAATTTCCCATTCAACTGTGTCCCTACTTTATTTATTTATTTATTTATTTATTTATTTGCGGTACGTGGGCCTCTCACTGTTGTGGCCTCTCCCGTTGCGGAGCACAGGCTCCGGATGCGCAGGCTCAGCGGCCATGGCACACGGGCCCAGCCGCTCCGTGGCATGTGGGATCTTTCCGGACCGGGGCACGAACCCGTGTCCCCTGCATCGGCAGACAGACTCTCAACCACTGCACCACCAGGGAAGCCCCCTACTTTATTTTAAAGTAAGTGACTAGGTGGCTAATGCCATGACTGCAGCTTTAAAAAAATAATAATTGCTTACTGATACTCTTAAGAAAAATTTAAATTAATTTTATTGAGGTATAATTTCCATAAAAGTATCTATTTGGTACCAAAGGTATATGATTTGATGAGTTTTGACAAATTATATTCCTGGTTAATTATCATCACATCAAGATATAGAATATTTCCATCTTTGATGACTTGTTCTTTTCTTAGGATAAATCACTAGGAGCTAGAATGTGGAGTGAGAGGTATGTACATTTTTAAAGCTTTCACTATATATTGCCAGATTGCCTTCCAGAAGCTTATTACAATTAGCCATGCTGTGATATAGACAAGAATCCTAAATTTAGATGAGATCATTGCCCTATTGACAGTCGTGTTGTCCCTTCCAATAAGATCTAATTTTGATTAGAATGAATAAAAAGAGGTTTAAAAATTCTTTGCTTTGATAATTAATATCACTGAATTATTATAAAAGTGGAACTCTTAGAAGTAAATTAAAAGCATGTTAGGAATAGAAACTGTTGATATGTTTTTTAGAAGATGATAATTTAATATAAAAGTTTTAAATTATGTATTTTTTCAAAAATAGAAAAACTGTAATTGAGATAACATTTACATATGATAATTTTTTTCTTGCAGCAATGCTATTCCAAAGATAATCCATGGGCCTTAGTCAGTGTCACCTGGGAACTTGTTAGGGAGGCAGAGTCTCAGGCCCCATCACAGACCTCCTGACTCAAAACCACTGGGCTTCAGGCCCCTCAGTGTTTCAACAAGCCCTCTATTTGATTTTGATGCATCCACAAGTGTGAAAAAGATGGTTCTTTGAGAATATTTTAAAAAAGAGAAAAAAAATAAAACCCTTTCCAACACTCAGGAGTAAATCTGGCATTCATTAATCACCAAATATCTTTTTCAGCATTTACTTTAACCTTTTAGATCTAGGTCTCTTATCTGTCTAAAATGGTCGCGATTTTCTTAAGATTCCTCCTAGATTTAAAAATTCATGATTGCTATGTGCAAAATTCTGAATTAAGGGCTATAAAAGATATAAAGAAGTCATGAGTCATGATCTTTATCTTCAATGAACTTACCATTTGGTTAAATAGGCCTAACATAACTAAACATACAGGCTCTATTAGTAACTGAATAGGCCAGACAACAGGCCATACAGGTGCCAGAGGAGATGGAGGTCACTGAGGGTCTTGGGGGACATCTTGGGCTTCTGTAAGAACATGTAACATGAGGTGTACATCAAAAGTTGTATAGGTTTTGCTTTAGTGGAAGAGGATGAAGGAGGGCATTTCTGGTGAAAAGACAGCCAAATAGAATAAAAGGTGTTTAGAAAGAATATGTAACTGTTTGGCTATGTTGGAAACTACATGTAAGTGCATAGCTTCAGATGAGCCTGTAAAGGAAGGCTGAGTCAGAATGTTATTGGAAACTTACATCCGCTTTCTGGGTATTTTATAAAGTAGGCAGTTCTTAAAAGAAGTTTTCCTGATCAAATAAGAATCCCCCTATAGGATGGTTTGGCTATGCAAATCAGATCACGAGATTCATATTAAGGAAAAGCAAGTCACTTAAGCCATATGAATCAAGATTCCTTTTGAGCTGACTGGAGAAAGGTAGACTCGAACTATAACCATGTTCTTGGAAACTTTGGAAATTACCTGCTTTCAGAATAATAAAACTTGAAAATTTGCACGTTCCTTCCAAAGAGAATTGTAGCTAATGTTTGGTATATTATATTATAAAGGCTGTGTTATGACCATGTTTTCCTGTACAAATTTAAAAATCCCAGTATTTAATGATGACCTAGTTTAATAAAATTCAAAACGCTTTTGACACTGCTGTAGGACATTAGGCTAGGCACATGAAAAAATTAGATTCAATAACCTACAGAAACCACAGTATGTGTATCTCATACGATACTCAGGATTCTGTTTTTCTTTAGAGAAATTGCAATGAAATTAGAAGTATATGCAGGAAGGTCAAGGAGAATCTAATAAAATATCTACGAACTTCCCATTACTAGTAAGGGGAGATGACATTTTTATGCATAGGAATCTGATAAAGATTTTAAACACCGGTTCATATCAGTCTACTGATTGATAGTTGTAAGTTAGCAGTGGTTTGTTAAAACAACTTACCTGTGTGGAAAATACTGCATCCAGTGATATCTTTTACAAGCTCTTCACATCTTATGGGTATGATGTTCGTGTCTAAAGGCAAAGGATAATACAAAGGTAGATGTAACTTAAAATACAAAGTAGAGGTTTTCACTTTCAAGCATACTGAGTTTATTAAATTGGTCTACGGGGTTTATGATTAAGTATTGACAGTGCCATGAATCATAAGCATGTAGTGTATCCCACCACAATTTGTAGTGATGCTTGTGGTGCTGATGGTACAATTTAACATTTAGATAGTTCTCTTAAACTAAGGGGCTATGTAATTTTAATCTATAATAGTAATTTCTGGAAAAAATTAGACTTGAACTATTTCAATTGGTATCTTGTAAATTGGGGATTAAATAAAACAAAGTGTGTGGCTTTGTCGATGCCCTGTAGAGATTTGACTGCAAAGTGTACAGTTGAGTGCTTGACTGCCTGGACTGATGCTTTATTGAATTGATCATTGTGAAAACACAATTTTGCCTTTAGATAGTCATTTGTTGGCCTCCCCTAGTCAAAACCACTTTGCTTTTAATAAAGCTTTGAACTAATAGAGTTTCTAAAGGTTTCTTTGAAAACCTCCCTATTACTTATCTCTATAAATAATAACAGTATTTATAACAGCTCTCTCTGAGCTGTTACCTCATTTTCCTGTCTAATAATGTGACATCTGACATATTTATTTGAAAAGAAAAGTGACCAAGAATTAATCCGTTGTAAACCACCAGCACTTGAACAACTTTGCAAATATACGGCTTTATGTAACAATTTTCTAATATCGTCTCTCCATATAGTACCTATTTTGAGCAAGAGTAAACAAAACTTAGCTCTAAAATATTCCTCAGATATATTTATTGTAACTTCCACTAAAAGCAATTTTTATTTCACTGTTATCTCAAAGCTGTACACTAAAACTTCAGTAAAATTGAAACTAGTAAATAAGATTATAGCTTTTACAGAAGAAACTTTAAAGATTAAAACTGAGTTCCTACATTCAAAGATAGAATTACAAAATTAACAGCTATTATACACAGTAATGTAATTGACATTGCTAGGTCTCTGTAAGTCAAGCACAAATAATCACATAATATGTGGGACCAAAATACGCAAAACTTCATAAATACCTGTAGGTGGGTGTTTTTCTATTATTATGTGACTGTATAGATTCAAGTTTGACTCTCTAATAATATAACTAAAATAAACTCTAAATTTCAATTCCTTCTTAATCACATCATTAATATAAAAAGTTGTATGTAAGTAACAGTTTTGCACATATTTATAATTGCTTATACATATAATTTTACTACTGTGCAAGTAGTATTGCAATTTACATTAGTCACTTACATATGATTTCACCTATAATCCTAATAAATTTGAGCCTATGTGGCTCAGTCAATTCATGAAGTCATACTCCTAAAACCACAGTCAAACCACCAAACGATAATTTAAAAGAAAGTTCAATCTTTGTCTCTTTCAAATAAGTTTGAAAAGGATCTAATCCATAATTCATATCCATCAACAGATCTAAAACAAGCAAACCCAAAAGCTTATTCTCTCACAATTTGTAGGTGTTTTTAGGCAATTTAAAAAATAATTTTAATTTGAAACAATCTCAAAATTACAAAAAATAACGGAGTAAAATATTTTTTCTTGAAATATTTGAGAGTAACCTGTCAACCTGATGCTCCATCACATCTGAAATATTATTTATTTCTTATAAATAAGTACATTATTTTACATAACTGCATACAGTCAGGAAATAAACACTATCATCTAATCCTCAAACCCCCTTGAAGTTTCATCAACTGTCTTACAGCAGAAGGATCTAGTTCAGAATCATGCATTATTTGTCATGTCTCATTAGTCACCTTTAGTCTGGTATAGTTCTTCAGTCTTTCTTTGGTAACCTTGACACTTTTGAATGTCACAAGCCAGCTATTTTGGAGAATAGCCTCCAATCTGGGATTGTCCAATGCTTCTTCATGATTAGATTTGTTATGCATTTTCAGCAGAAATGTCATATGCGATGTTGTGTTCTTCCAATTGCATCTTGTATCAAGTGGCACACACTTTTTATTTATTCTGTTACTGATGATGATCACTTTGGTTTTTTGTTTGTTCATTTGTTTTTGGCTTAAACAATAGCAATTTACTGTCTCATAGTTCTGGAAGCTAGAAGTCCAAGATCAAAGTGTCAGAACGGTTGGTTCCTTCTAGGGGCTGTGAAAGACCATCTGTTCCATGCCTTTCTTCTAGCTTCTGGTTGTTTGCTGACAATCTTTGGAATTTCTTGGTGTAATCCTTATTGCCTTCCTGATACAAGACTGCTTCCCATGGTTGGTTAGAATATCTTTTGTTCTGATGTTTATATTGGCATGTTTAGATGTCAGGTTTAGTCTTCTGAAGATGAAGTTCAGCCATTTTGTATCAAACAGCACAACCAGTGTCTGTCACTTTCCATGCATAAAGTTTAATGAAATCTTATATGTAAGATCTGATTTGCTAGTTCTTCCTTGTACAAGAATCACTCTGGTTTCTGCATTAACCTTCACATGGTGTTCTCCTACTTTCACTGTGTTCTCTCTGTGTCCAAATTTCCCCCTTTATAAGGACCCCAACGATATTGGATTAGGGGCCAACTCTACTCCAGTATGACCTCATCTTAACTAATTATATCTGCAATGACCCTATTTCCAAATAAGGTCACTTTCTAAGATACTGGGGGCTGTACTGCACCGTATGAATTTTGCAGGGGACACAATTCAACCCATAACAGAGGCAGAAGGGATTTCTCCTTCCAGTCTACATCTTGTTCCTGTCAGTGCCAGATGGTTCCAGAAACAGTAGTTAGTTCTTGTTTCTAGGGATTTTTTTTTTTCTTCTCACATTCATTTCACTTAGCATAATGCCCTCCAGGTTCATCCATGTTGTTGCAAAGGGCAGGATTTCCACTTTTTTTAAGGATAACTAATATTTCACAGATTTTCTAAAAAGATATTTATTTCATTTTCTTTGTATATATATCCAGGAGTGGGATTGCTGTATTATATGGTAGTTATATTTTTAATTTTTTGAGGAACCTTCATATTGTTTTCCATAATGGCTGCACCAATTTACATTCTCACCAACAGTCCACAAGGGTTCCCTTTTCTCCAAATCCTTGACAATACTTGTTATCACTTGTCTTTTTAGTAATAGCCATCCTAAAAAACGTAAGGTAATATGTCATTGCAGTTTTATTTGCATTTCTCTGATGATTGATGATATTGAGTACCTTTCATGTACCTATTAGCCATTTGTATGTCTTCTTTGTAAAAATGTTTATTCAGGTTTTTTTTGTCCATTTTTGAATTAAATTATTTGCTTTTTTGCTGTTGAGTTACAAAAACAAACAGAAAAAGGGATTTTATATATAGAACACCCTAAAGATTTCACCAGAAAAACTGCTAGAACTAGTAAATGAATTTAGTAAAGTTGCAGGATACAAAATCAACATTAAAAATCATTTGCATTTCTTTACACTAACGAACTATCGGAAAGAGAAATTAAGAAAGAAATCACATTTACAATAGCACCAAAAACAATAAAATACTTAAGAATAAATTTAACTAAGGAGGTGAAAAACTTGTACACTGAAAAGTATAAGTCACTGGTAAAAGAAATTAAAGACACAAACAGAAAAATATCTCATGTTCTTGGATTGGAAGAATTGATAGTGTTAAAACATCCATACTATCTAAAACAATTTACAGATTCAGTGCAATTCCTATCAAAATTCCAATGGGATTTTTTTGTGTGTGTGTGGTACACAGGCCTTTCACTGTTTTGGCCTCTCCCGTTGTGGAGCACAGGCCTCCAGACGCTCAGGCTCAGCGGCCATGGCTCATGGGCCCAGCAGCTCCGTGGCGTGTGGGATCTTCCCAGACTGGGGCACGAACCCATGTCCCCTGCATCGGCAGGTAGATTCTCAACCACTGTGCCACCAGGGAAGCCCCCAATGGGATTTTTTTAAAGAACTAGAACAAACAATCCTAAAATTTGTATGGAATCACAGAAGACCCCAAAGAGCCAATGAAATCTTAAAAAAGAAGAAGAAAACTAGAGGCATCATACTTTCTGATTTCAAACTATATCACAAACCTACAGTAATCAAAACTGTATGGTACTGGCATAAAGACAAGTACATAGACCAGGGGAACCGAATAGAGAGACTAGAAAATAAGCCCACCCACATACTGTCAACTAATCTTTGACAAGGGTGCAAAAGGGAAAGGATAGTTTCTTCAATAAATGGTGTTGGGAAAACTTTATATACTTATACAAAAAGAATGAAATGGGACCACTATTTTACACCACTCAAAAATTAATTTGAAGTGGATTAAAGACTTAAGTGTAATACACGAAAACATAAAACTCCCAGAAGAAAACATGGGGAAAAGCTAGACATTAGGCTTGGTAATGATTGTTTGGGTAAGATACCAAAAACACAGGCAACAAAAGCCAAAATAAATAGGCAGGACTACATCAAATTAAAAGGCTTCCTCTCTTGCTTTCTTCCTTTGTCAATTGATGATATTTTGTTGTGGTATGCTTTGATTTCTTTCTCTTTATCATTTGTGTATCTATTATAAATTTTTGCTTTGTGATTACCACAAGGCTTTCATAATACATCTTATAGTTATAACAGTCTATTTTAAGCTAATAACAATTTAACTTCAACTGCATAAAAGAGTTCTACACATTTGCTTCCTCCCTCTCACATTTTAGGTTGTTGATGTCACAATTTACATATTTTTGTGTTGTGTATCCATTAACAAAATGTTATAGCTATAGTTATTCTTAACACTTGTTTTTTAATCTATATGCTAGAGATCAAAGTGCTTTACACACCACAATGGCAGTATTAGAGTATTTTGAATTTGACTTTATATTTACCTTTACCAGTGAATTTTATACTTTCAAATGTTTTCATGTTACCAATTAATATCTTTCCATATAAGCTGGAAGAACTCCCTTTAGCATTTCTTGTAAAGCAGGAATTATGGTGGTAAATTTCCTTGGCCTTGGTTTGTCTTGGAAAGTCTTCCTCTCTCCTTCTTTTCTGAAGGATGACTTTGCTAGGTAAAGTATTCTAGGTTGGCAGTTTTTTCTTTGAGCACGAAAATATGATCCCACTCTCTCCTGGCCTGCAAGGTTTCTGCTGATGGCTTTATCAAAGTTCCTTTGTATGTGATGAGTTTTTTGCTTTTTCTCTTGCTGCTTTCAGAATTCTCTGTCTTTAAATTTTGAGACTTTGATTATAATGTGTCTTGGTGGAAATCTCTTTTAATTAAATCTGTTTGGGGATATTTAATCTTCATGTCCCTGGATGGCCGTATCTTTCCCCAGATTTGGGGAGTTGCAGGTACTTTGAGGACTCTACCGCCAGCTCCATCCCACACTGCATTTCTGCCATCACTCCCATCCCCACTACAGAGATTGTTTTAGCCCCTCACACCAATCTTTCACCTTTCTCCTCAGATTTCTACAGATTTGACTCTTTATATCCAACTTTCCTAATTTGCATCACAGAAGATCTGGAAACTGCGCTAGCAAAAACTCTCCTTCAGGATAAAGGATAAAGAAAGGATAGATTGGGGAAAGATGGATCAAGGAAAGATAGGGAACACTCAAATTTCATTTATTTTCCTTTGCTACTCTACTTACTTAGCTCCCACCCTAGTCTGAGGAGTACAGCAGCAACTTAAAGGACACGTGGTTAAGGGTAGCAATATAGCTCATTCAGAGGATACAATACAATTTCACTCTTGATTTTTACCTATCATAGCTATATTTTTACTAATTTAGCTAATCAGCCACATCATTATTTTAAAAAGCATTTAAAAAATAAATATGCTCAATAAAATCTTGAAATCATATTCTCTCATTATACATTTGCTTTCTTTAATTTTCCCTTTCAAATAAGAACTAATATTGAATTTCTATAGTCTTAATTTATATGAAAAATCTATTTGCCAGTTATATAAATCCATAAAGCAATTATAATTATGTGAATGAAAATAATAAATATGTATAAAGGATAAATAAGTGTGTACAGAAAAATATAGCAGTAGAAACTACTTTAAAATCAAATTCTAGAGAATATTTGAGGAAAATATAAAGAGTGGATTAAAATGACAGTTGATAGTGAAAATTGATGGCCTTGAAATAAAGTTTAAAAAATGAATATTTATAAAGTAACTACAAATAATCAGTTTTATTTAGAAGACATCATTAGTAAGCTATTATAGCACTATAGTCTCATAAGGAGCATAGGTGAATGGATTACTGACTCTGAAGTAAACTTTCTCTCCATAAAATGTCTCTGACACCACAAATTATGAATTAACTGTGGATTTCTTTGAAGACCTAACAGATCCTGTGTTTATCCTTCTCCTTTTACATTAACTATTTTCAGGGAGAAATAATCAACCAAACCTGGTTTCTTCAAGAGAAGGACTAGCCACTTCATTGGTTTACATAATTTCTCCTCAAATCTGCCATAGGGTAAGGTAAATAAAATGCTGCCTTCTACTAGCTCCACATTGTACTATTTCTTTGAATAGTCTTAATATTTAACTTAAAATATTAATTTAATAAAATCTGAACTTATACATTAAAGAAAGTCCAAATATAACATGTAAAAGGTGGATCTATTCCATAACCCAGGATAATAAGCAGTAGGCTTTCAATACAATTTTGCTAAATGAATAAGTGAATGGAAAAATGAGATACTAAAAATATCCACTTCAAAACAGGTACAGTTTAGTTATTTATAGCCATCGTATTTTCTCAAGGCAATTATTTTTGTTACTGAATTCTTACTTTTCCAAATACAAATAATTTATTTAATTTTCATTATTTTGGTAAATACTGATGACTCTTCTGTTCCATCCTAACCCCTAATTTTTAAAAGGAGAGCATAATGCATAAGACACATCTTGTTTAACAAATTGTCTTTGTTGGAAATAAGTAAAAGGTGCTCTATTTCTCTCAGCAGTTTACATTAACTTCATCTGTGCTTTACAGATAACTTTTAGAGCAATGATTCCCAACCAGTGGCCTGTACCTCTGTGGCACAAGATATACTTGTGAAGAGTCCCAGAATGCATATAGAAATAAGGTTACATATACTGGCTGAAGGTGTTTGTTTATTAAGCACACACACAAAAAATCACTAAAGTGTCTTATGGTGATTTAAGTAATCAGTTATTTAATTAAATGGATATATGTATAAGTGTATAAATATGTACATGTATATGTGTGCATATACATGTGTGTGTATGTGTGTGTTTATGATTAGAATACTACCTGGTATATAGTAAACATTTAAAAACGTTAGCTAGTATTATTTTTCATTAACATTTAAAACATTTTTAGAATGTTGGAAAGGAAATACTAAATATTGAACTTAAGGATAATATTTGAACATTTGGAAATATTTTATAAGAAACTTTCAGTTTAAGAGCACAACAAAAATTTGATTTATCTTATTTTATTTACAAAACTATAAATTCATGGAAAAAATCAAACATGTAACCTGAGTCATTTCTATAAGCTTCTTATTAGAATGAATGTATTTTAAATATAATATATTCATTTCTATTCTGGATATTTCCTATATGGATCAATGATATCCTACCTGAGAAACAGTAAAAAGTTGAATTTTTAGTAGATTTCTAGTTGAGAAATATAGGAAAATTTGGTCTGATGATAATGAATTTCTTAATACAACAATTCAATAAAGGTGGCCATAAGCCTCAATTGCTTTTTAAAAAAAAAATAGTGCTAAAAATTCCTAATAAACCTTAGTTTGGGACAGAACGCTGACATTTTGGAAGAACCATATTTGTGTCATAAAATCTAATATCACCTTAATTTGCAATACTTTTTAAGTCAGTGTTTAGTGCTTGATTGAGATATTTTCTGCTATAGAAAAATGCTGATGTAAAATGGCCCTACCTTGAAATAATACTTTAATACATTTTACTGTTTGGAGACTTTAAAATGAAGAGAAATACAAAAGATAATACAGAATATCCCACTCAAAGTAAACAAAGGGCAATTTTTAAAAGTATATATTATCCCTCCTTTACTTCCTTTTTCTATTTGTTTAAGAAATAATAACTTACAGATAAAGTTGAATCCCCAATATTCTTTCCTCTAACTCTATGTCTCTTCTTCCCTCTCTAAAAAGAACCAGGGCAATGAATTTGATCTGTATCTAGTCCACATTTTTACACTTTTACTACATGTAAGTATATAGATTTATAACTATCCCATAAGCTTCGAGTTTTGATATGCAGACGTTTTATCATTCAGTTTTAAATATTATTTCATTCTCATTGCTATTTTCTTCTTAATGTTATTGCTAATGCTGGGAAGGATTTTATCTGATTTTTTTAATGTTTATTTTCTTGTTGATTTATTTTGCAATTATATTTCAGTAAGAAAATTTGGCCTATAAATAATTAATTCCTTGAAATCTGTTGAGAATTACTTTTTGATCTAATAGGTGGTCACTGCCTTTTATAAATGTTTATGTGCCTTAAAAAGAATGTATACTCACTATTTGTTGGGGCCAGGATAAATCCAACTTATTTTTGTGAATTACCCTTAGACAATTTTGTCATACTTGACTCTTAGGCTCACTTTTGTAGATCTTGGTGCCTCCAGTTGAAATATTTTATTAATACAGATGATTAGTATCAATCATGTCTACATACCAATTATTCTGTAAGTATCTTGAAGTCCCAGTTCTGTTATCTTTGGAGAAAACACCTTGCATGAAAGTTTCACCTGAAGCAAATATGACAATATTCCAAGGCAGAATTCAGCTAACTGTATCTTGTAGTTGAGGTATCTAATCTAGGGTGCTTTCCCTAAGTGGTGGGTTATAGTGCTGGCTGGACTTTCACAACCTGCTCATGTGTACACAAAATTCTAGCCAATCCATCTATGTCAAATGCCACTAATTTCATCAATGAGAACCTGTTTTTAATATCCACAATGCTGGTTAGCAAGACTTTTATCAATGGAAACTCATTTCTAACATTCATTGTGATAATTAGCAAAGTCTCTGGTGTTGATGGGAGTCAGAGATAGCTGCAGCACTATAGTAGCCACTTTTGGAGTGTGGGTTTTAGATAAAATGCTCTATAACCGATGGAGTGTACATTTCTGATAAAACAACTAATCTGAGCCCCTGGGGTATATATCATGATGAACACACCCATTTATACTGAACTGTGTATGTTGAAGTAATTTAAGATAAATGACAGATATCTAAGCAATCTTATAATTTAAACTGTCTGCATCCTGTTGACTTGGAATTTGATTGATCTATCCTTTTTTGACAGAAGGATATTCAATCTATTATGCTTGTGGAATTGCCCAATTCCTTTTGTAATTTTATCAGTATTAGGTTACATATCTTAAGGTTATTTGATTAGCTGTATACAGAGTCATATTTTTAAATCATCTTGGTGGACTGTAACTTTTACTTATGTGTAATATTTCTTCTTAATTGAATAACGGTTTTGCCTTAAAAACCTGCACTATCCAATATAGATCTCACTACAATGGCATTGTTTGGGCCATTGTTTGCTATCTTTATATTTTTAACCTTGTGTGCCATTTTCTTTATGTATTTCTTATATGTTAAAAATATATATCTAATCTTTCATTCTGTAATTTTAGTCATGTCCTTTACATATATTTCTATTAGTGATGTATAAAGATTATTTCCAGACTCATATTTTTGGTCTTTGTTTATACAGCTTTTTTTTGCTTTTGCCTTCATACCTCTCCCTGCTTTTTATTTCTATTTGTGAACCAATAATGTTTATCTCATCCTTGCCTTTTTTTTTTTTCTCTGCTAACATGGAAGTTATTCCCATTGTTTTAGTGCCCCCGCTTAACTTTCTAGCAATAATAATTATATATTTTCTCTAACCTTTACTGAGTTTTTATAACTTTTAAATGCTATTCTCTACACACCTACACCATTTAAGATAGATAAGTATTTCTCAACTTTGACTCAATTGACACTTAGACCAGATTTTTCTTTGTTGTATGGGACTGTCCTGTGCATTGTAGAATGTTTAGCAGCATCCATCTGGCCTCCATCTACTACATACTATAGCTCCTTCCCTAATTGTGACAAAAAAAGTGTCTCCAAACATCACCAAATGTCCCCTGGAGGGCAAAATTACGCCCTCTCCCCAGTTGACAACCACTGATTTAGAGGATAAATAAGACCAATAAAGCTCCTACTTTGCTATTTTTTAATGGCAGGAAAAAAAAAGGTAGAATTTGCAAGTTGATCTATACCTAACCATCTTGTACAATTTGCCTCTTAATTAACAGCTAGAGGAATTAAAAGCCAACCATATGTCAAAGTTTTAGAATTACAGTTCTTGCAAAGTTATTTGATCACCAGTTATTTTCCTATTTTCATGAAATTTCAGTTAAGAGCCAAATAAAAAGAGGTTTTTACCTTTAATTTATTTCCCAGAAGTATCTGTGTGTCTACAAAGATTTAGACAGCCACTGGGGCCAAGCCAGGATTCCCGTAGTGAAACAATTGACTTGGCATCACATTGACAACATATAAACAACAGTTTGTCAACAGGCTTCACATTAGTGACAGAAAATTTTTTGGCAAAATAGAGGCATCCTTCTGGGCACCATGGCAAAAACAGCTACTCGCTTTCATTTAGGAATCCTCTGTATGGAGTATCAAATTAATTAAAAGATTATAATTATGACGTTTGTTTAGAAAAAAAATTTAAGGAAAAAAATACGGCAGAGCAGAATTTTTGCTGAAAAGAATTTGCCTCTGGCAGTTTATTCATAGTTGCTGTAGACCTATAAACTCTGGGTAACTGTTAAAGGTTTTGTGTTTTTGTTTTGTTTTGTTTTGATTTGATTTGATTTTTTTCCTGAGTTAAAACTAACAGTATGGAAGTTATTTGATAACCAAATTTGGGGAATGTATTTTTTCCAAAATGATGATCACAATACTGCAACGTATTCTGCCTTCAAAGTCAGTTCATAGAAAATGAAAATGATAGACACAGTGAAAGCAAAATTACACATTTATAAAAACAATTTCTGTGAAATAAAATGTAAATAATGCTTCATAGCTTCAAAGAATAGAGTGAGATAAGAATCATGGGAACCTGAAAATGTTCAAAGCAAAAGTAATTCTCTTAAATGTATAAAGAACAAAAGGATTTAAGCTTGAATAAAAACCATTTCAGCACCAAAACCACTTAATAAAGGTGAAAGTAGTTCAATCCAGTTGGGAATATAAATTCTGTGCACAAACCTGTAGCTGGAAATTGCTCAAGATAAACAGAGGATGGACTTTGCTTAGTCTTTCTATGCCCAGTTAAGGTAAGCATTGTTCAGAAAAATTTGAAAACTTGAAAATATTCACCACAAGCACGTCTTGTTCTCCTTTAAACCAAAGGCGGAAAGTATTGGAAATCGACAGGGTTATTTAGGAAGATCATGAATATAAATGTTAGTGAAGCTGAAACTGCTAGACCTAAAACTCACTAAAAACCATTAAAGAAGCTATTTTAACATTTGTGCCCAGATTTTTTATGTATTATTTGAACACAACAACATCTGAAATGATTTTTCTAATTCTAATAGATTAGCCATTTTCCCGAAGAGGTTTGTCATATAAATGGCATCTGCCTGTGAACATACATTCTCAGTCCCTTAGGATGATATTCAATTATTTAATCTTTTTTTCAACAATTCTGTGCTCCTAGTCTATCCCAGCACTGTGTTAATTATAAAGGTAAGATGTACTCTCTCCTCTCCAGGAACTCATGGTCTGTAAGAGAAGATCAGCATATTAACTGGTAACTACATTATAAAAAAGTTCCTAGAGAATGTTTAATCCAAACTTAGTGTCTGTGGTTAGCTCTGTGAAAGGTGGGAGGACATTCAAGGACAGGTTGTTGTGCTAGAGAGGCCAGGGGTAAAACAAGAGGCTCTATGCAGGTGCTTGCAAACAAGGAGTAGAAGGAGATGAGGATGGAAAAGGAAGTAGGGCCTTGTGCATAATGATAGGGAGTTTGGACTTTATTCCAAAGTGTTTGAGATCCCTCTGAAGAGTTCTGAGAAAAGGAATGACACAAGTAGCATTGCATGTTAGAAAGTTCATGGTTACGGCAGTATGGACGGTGCTATTTGAAGAAAGGCATCCTGAGACAGAGGCCAGTTAGCAGGCTCTCTCTGGTAGTACAAGGGAGAATGGAAGTAGATACGAAAGTCAAAGAACTTAGAAGGGAAAATGGGTCAAACTTGGTAATTAATTGAACTTGAGAAGTTAAGAAAAAGCATTTCTAAGATCAGTAACCCTATAGAATATCTACAGTACCACAATTTGAGATAGCATATATAGGGGAATAAAATAATGAGCTCTGTATTGAACATTCAACCTTTAACAAATATTATGGAGTAGTTACTACGTGCCAGACACCTTTAGGAGCTAGTGATACCACACTCAACAAAATTGACAAAAACACCTGCACTCAAATGCTTAAATTTATTGTGGGTTGCAAACAAACAAGGCAAATATGTACAATATTTAGAATGTTAAATGGTGATAAGAAAAAGAAAAAGAGAGAAAGAGATATGGACTGTGGAACTTGAACTTTTAGATAATGTGAGCAAGGACAAACTTCACTGAAAAAATGACTTTTGAGTAATGGATTGGGTTGGAATTGGAAGCAATAGTCATCAGTATTTTCCAAAAGAATGAAAATTACAGAATATAAATTTTTATTTGCAGTTCAAAAATAAGAAATCAGTAATAATAATAATAAGTTTATCTTTCCACTCCAGTTCTTCCATCTGTACCTATGGCCCATGTGGGACTATATATGCCCACAATGGTCAGTTCCTTCTCATGGATAGTATATTAAATGTTGGAAGTTTTCAGTCATTTCTAACAATGTCTCATATCGTTCAGTCTCACAGGATTCAAATGATCAACAATGTTATTTCAATATCTAATTGTTGCTTATTGCAAAACAAAAAATGCTGAAAACCTAAGAGGTATTATTCTCTATCCATGTTTTCTACAAAATAAACTCTGCTTAAGATCCCCATGCTCTTTGTAGCAGGTGTGATGGAAGAGTTTAGGTCTTTTTTTCTTCAGATTTTAACTATGTTTTAGGCTGAGAAGGTTTTACTGCCATGACTCAAAAGTCTTTTTTCCAGGCTTCCCTGGTGGCGCAGTGGTTGAGAGTCTGCCTGACGATGCAGGGGACACAGGTTTGTGCCCCGGTCCAGGAAGATCCCACATGCCACGAGCGGCTGGGCCCGTGAGCCATGGCCGCTGAGCCTGTGCGTCCGGAGCCTGTGCTCCGCAGCGGGAGAGGCCACAGCAGTGTGAGGCCCATGTACCGCAAAAAAAAAAAAAAAAAAAAAGTCTTTATTCCTATGGATGTTTTCTGTGCTTTAATAATCTTGCTTATCCCTCAGGTTATAGATCACTGTGGTTTCCTCTTATAAGTGTTTATGAATGTTGGCATGTGAAGTATGAAAAAACAGTGCATTCCTACTATGTGGCCTAAAAGGCCAATGGTTTAGGTTATTTGCTTTTAGAAATCTCCAGATTGAGAAACAGAGAAATAAAAAGACTACTATATATAATACAATTTCACAATTAAGATTTTAAGTCAGTGCTCTCCCATAGAACTTTTAGTGATGATGGAAATATTTTATATCTATGCCAATTTTTTTTTTTTTTTGGCCGCATTGTGCAGCTTGGGGCATCTTAGTTCCCTGAACAGGAATCAAACCCGTGCCCCCTGCAGTAAAAGCGCAGAGTCCTAACCACTGGGCCACCTGGGAATTCCCTATGTTGTCCAGTATGGTAGTGACTTATACGTGGATACTGAGCACTTGAAATGTGACTGACACTCTACTGAGGAAATGAATTTTCAAATTTTATGTAAATTTAATTAATTTGAATTTAAATCACTACATGTATCTAGTGGCTACTGTATTGAACAGCACAGTTATAAAATAAACAAATACATTGGAGGAGAACCAGAGATTATTACTAAAATGAGTTTTGAATAGTGACACTAATTGAGACAGATGTATTAGTAAAGGGACTTAAAGGTCAGGGGAAAGCATAGTCAAGTTACAAAAGTGTGAGGGAGCATGCCAAGTTTGGAAACCACAAGATTTTCCAGTATGGATCAGCTGATAGTATGTTAGATGTGGAGGCACAGTGGAAGTTTGAAAGAAATAAGGGAGGTGAAGGGCTTTTTCTGTCATACAGAGAAATTTAGATTTTATTCTGTTGGCATGAAAGGCCACTAAGAGTTCAAAAGGAGAAATAGAGACACAGATGTAGAGAACAAACGCATGGACACCAAGAGGGGGAAAATGGAGGGTGGTGGTGGTGGTATGAATTGGGAGATTGGGATTAACATATATACACTAATATGTATAACATAGATAACTAATAAGAACCTGCTGTATAAAAATAAATTAAATTAAATTAAAAAAAAGAATTCAATTAAATAATTAAAAAAAAAGAATTCAAACATAATCAGATATGCATATTAGGAAGACTATCTTTTGAAATCAGACAGACCTAGTTAAAATTAAGGACCTAGAGTAATTATATCATATAATAAATAAAGTGATTAAACAAATTAAAGGAATGTCCATGAAATATTCATACATCCATGGAATACTTAAAAGAACCCATCAGATAACTGACCACAAAGAAAATGTTAAATCCAAAACAAAGAAGAAATTTTAAAGGCTATAGTATCTGATGATAAATACTACAACTATCAATAATATTTAAAAGCATAGCAAAATGTAAAAACAAAAGTATTACACAACATGTCACTTAAAAAATGTATAATTATCATACTGAAAATCCCTCACTTTGTGCCCTGAAAACCCTTTTAAGTGTTTTTAAACTTGTGTACCTTGGTCCTTAGTCATATCTGTACGGCTTGATTTTGTCATAGATTCTGTACGGCAGCTGTCATAGAAAGAGGGTTTAGGTAAGGTATTTATACTACTTTTTTTTTTTAAAGCATAAGTACTGCTTACTGTCCATTTCCAAGTCTACGTTTAAGTAAAAATAATATTTAATAAATGCTCATCATGCTGTGAAGAGAATTTTACCCTTATTTGAGTTTTGTCAATTTGGGTTTAGATTATAATATCTCTCAAATTCCCTTTTGTATTCCCTTGATAGCCTAGACAGATGCTTAAATCATATTTACTGTAATTAACCCACTTACTTTCCTTTGTTTTTGATTCTTTCTTATTAATGATTCTTCTCTACAGTTTATGGTTTCTACTAAATCTATTCATTGGCAGGGTGCACAGGATAATCACAGGCTTTGAAAAATGGAGGAACTGTTTTACATTACCAAACAACAAAAATAATTTGATTGATTTTCAGTAGTCAGGTTTTCAAAATGCTTCAAAGTCATATTACCTGCTTTTAATCAATTCAGTGAAAGGTTAATATTTTGAAATATAAGGGCTCTATATATTTCAACTATTATTTTGAATAATAGATACTCATTTCAAGTAAAATGTATTTCTGATTTGTAGCATTTGGTAAGTACATTATGTGCTTTTTAAAGAAATGTATTTAATATTTAGAATACAGAAATGTTTTAAAAATGACATACTAAACAAGCTAAGAAATACACAAATGTGCTAATCAAATGATCAATTATTTTAAGTATATTAAGAATTATTAACTGAGACATTCCATAATAATTTTCATGCCTGAGTTTAAACTACATTAAACTTGCTCTCTGGTGACATTATTTTGGAGTAGTATTACTTAGCAAGTGAGTGAATTTGATAATTAAAGATCTAAAAACAGTCACTATAAAAAAGTTATAAAAAAATTATGGCATCATTCCTATAGAGAGTATTATATGCTGATTTGGCTTTTTACTTCATTCATTCATTCTAAAATACATTTATTGCATACCCATGACACCAGAAAAGAGACTGGCCAGGGGACTATGGTATTTAGGCAATATGTAGGAATAAAAAGATGAACAAAGTATGCACCACACCCTCAAAGTGCAAAGTATTGTTACCTACTAGTGATGACACAAAGGGTGGTAAGCACTACAAATGTGGTAAAGGAAGAATCCAACCAAAATTAACTTGTTAAATGAATTTCTTACAGTATCACCAGAGTATTTAAATTTTCACAGCAAAGATTTTATAACTTTCTACTGAATTTTTTACCATCCCTTGGCTACGCATTACATTTCAAAATTTAGATGTTCGTAATTTCCCAAGGTAAATACCTTTTCTTATAAGCAATTCTAATACACATGACATATGGTTATATAAGATATACTAAGTAATAAATCCTCAATTATTATTGGCTTCATTTGCCTGATATTCCATTTTAAATATCAAATAATGATCTCTTTATTAAAAAAAAAATACCTGAAGGGATGAGAAGAATCAAGCAATACTTTTCTTACGGGAAATCAAAGAGAGTGGTTTCAATTAAGTAATCGGACATGTATTCAAAATATTTAAAAAAAAGGAGGAGCTTAATTCTTCTGACAGACAGCCATCTACTACAATCAAGACTGTCTTTTTAATCAATAGAGAGCTTGCTGGATAGTAAACATTTATTGCGTAAGTAGTGTTATAAAGTACTCCAGCCTTAACATAGCTGTTGACTCATTCCTCCATTATATGTTCATAAGTAGTTTAGCAATATCTAGAAAAATGAAAACCTTTTAAAACACTGTAAAATGCTATTTTAGAAAAAGTATACATTTTACATGACATGTAAATTGCTTTCCGAGAAGAATTTGGTAGCATGTATGAACAATGGTAGACCTACTCTGAAAAGGTCTGTGAGGTTTTTAGGCTAAGAACTTTTCAAGTGAGATTTTCCAGTCATAATATGGTTTCCATACTGTAAATAGTGACTGAAAATAAACACAGATTCTTCTGAGAGGTAATTTTACATTTTGCTACGTGTTTGTCACAACATTCCACCTTAAAATAATATTTCTGATTTCTTACCCTAACTGACCGATTAATAGTCTTCCTCCCTAGTTTCATGCTTCAGTGTGATCACTAACAAAACAGTCTACATTTCTTAGCTGGGAGGTAATAGCATTTCTGAATGACCTGAAATCCTTTGGAATTGTACTCTACCTGATTTTCAAGGGTGTTTAATCCATTTGTATGCTCCAAATTTTCCATTTGAATTTGCATCAGGTCATGTAATATCAGTTTCTTCTGTGTCACCTGATGTAGCAATAACTTTATATAAGGTGACAATGTGTAATGTACAGTTTAAAAACCCTCCTTTCTTCTACAGGAGTGGGATCTGTCAAATGCTGCATCTGTCCTACACCACTGATCTACTTAATGGGTGTAACTACTAAAAAAAAAATATCTAGCTAGTTTTGCATATCTCAGTATAACTATTACATACTGACTGATCTTCCAAATTAGCCATTCCATTTTATACTATGAATGCATTTTTCTTATATGAAATTAAAAAGAAGCTAATGCATGAAAACAATAAGAAATAAATTACTAAATTTTTTCTCCCTCAAATGGAAGTTGCCAGGTTGAAATGCAAGAAAACAATATCACTACCATTTAATTTCATTTATACACTCATTTGAGTGGTGAATCCTAGAAAAGGAGCATTATTCCTGGCTGGAATTTGGCAGGCAAAGAATAGTGAATTCCATCTTTAAGGCCATACTTCTGTATTATCTTCTAGAGCAGGGATCGGCAAAGAATGGCTCATGGGTCAAATCTAGCCCACAGTTGGTTTTTGTAAATAAAAGTTTGTTGTAACACAACCACACCATTCTTTTTTTCTTTTTCTTTTTGTATTGGCTATAGCTGCTTTCAGGCTACAAAGGCAGAACTCAATAGTTGCCACAGAGATTGTATGTCCCACAACGGCCCCCAAATTTACTCTCTGGTCTTTTATAGAAAATGTTTGCGACGTCTCTTCTAGATTATTTATGAACTGTGAATTGTTGGCTATATGATGTTAAGACAGATGCTATCATAAGACTTCTTCACAGGTGACAAAATTTTTAAAAGTAAATAAATATGTTGAAATACTAGAAGAAATAAGTTTCCTTTGTAAACTCTGGGAAACAGAATCATATTCCATTGCTGAAAGAGTTTTGTTTCTTATTTAGTACAATGTCCCATTGTTTTTTTTTTAAATTTTTACAATATATTTTATTTAACTCAGTATATTAAAATTTTGATTTCAACATGAAATAAATATGAAAACTATTAAGATATTTAACATTCTTTTTTTTCTACACAGTATTCAAAATTCAGTGTATATTTTACCCTTACTGTGCATCAGCATTTGGATAGAGCAATGAACACTTTCCTAAGGAGGGTTGGTAAGACACTTGGGCCAGAAGGAATTTTCCCTAAGGAGTGAGGCATGTGTGCTTTTAGTCTAATCAAGGAAGTCTTAAAAAATCTTAAAGAGTGAGTTTTACTCTTAGAAAAGAATCAAAGAGTATATCTAGCACATACTTTGCTAGATATGATTCCTCCACTCAACAAACTGATCACCTACTCTGGACTGGATCCTGTAAGAGAATCTGGGACTGATTTTACGTTGCTATAGTGATATCTTTATACTCTATTCCCTAACCACATTGGGAGGGAAATTTCTAGGCTCTTTTCTATCAAAAGACCATTTATGAAGAGAGTTATAGACTATAATACGATACTGGATTGGGTGATAGATGGGCCACTCAGTAGAAGGCACTGAATAAGTTTGTTAAGAGGAGCCTGCAATGAGTATTACAGATACAACCCACCAACTGGTGAAAGCAAATAGACCCCATGGAAGGGACCTTCACCAGTGGAAATCTAGTATAACAAGGAGTAGATGCTAGCATCTAGGACTGGGCAGGATTTGATGTGGAAATGGACATTTCCTTTGCCATCTTCTGATGATGTCTAAATACTATTATTTAACATTTTCTTTTGAAGTAGAAGTGTCCTATATAAGCATCAGTATTTGTTTTCTTGGGATAAATATTCAGACTCAACTACTAAAGATCTCTAACCATGGCTAACTAGGACACAATTCCAAAAGCCACTTATAGCTGGCCCTGGTCATTTAGCAGGAAGGCAATTGTGATCAATTTGACTATTTGCTGTCTCTTAAAATAATACTCTTTCACAAGGTCTTTAGCCAAATCCTCACCTTCTATCCATCCCTAGCCATATCAACCTGAGGGCAGCCACACGGCTTTCACCTTTCCGAACTCCACTCCTTTTGTTGAGGGTTTTGCCAACTTGCCTTACCCTGCCTGTCCACCCAGAGAAATCATGTGCTGGAGTCCTGCTTCAACCTGCTGAGAACCTCCTGGAAACACAGAGCTTTGCTTGAAGACTCACCTTCATGTCTCTGCCAATTTAATTATGATCCTTGAATTCTATGTTTTATATCCTCAAAAGGTCCTGGCTTCCCTGAGGATCCAGTTGTTGGTGAGCCCTGTACCTAGTCTTACCTCTGTCTTTTTATGCAATTACCAATCACTAAAGTTCTGGAAAGATATTCTGCTAAAAACGTTAGGGTTATGGAAGTACATGGAAAATTTCCTCTTTCCCAGATGATAATCAATTTATCCTGAATGAGGCTTCAAAGTAAACTGAAGCTCTTGGCATTGTTTTGGAAATTGAAAATATGATTGATGTCTCTCCTCGTTTCATAGCTTCTATTGCACTTAAACTTCATATAGAGTATACCTTATAGTACCTTGTTCTTTTCTATTTGTTCTGCTTTGCTTTTATCCCTATATTGGTGCTTTTGAGTGCTTCCATCATAGCATTACCAAATGCCTTGGCAAATACGGTAACAGGCCTGACTTACTGTGTCCTTCTTGTTGGATTTCCCACTCATCAGGTTTCTGTGCACTCCCTGAGGATCTCTTGCCTCAGTTAGGATTTGGTTGCCTCCATTACAAACTTCCTCTGATGCTAAAACCAAAAATCAGCCAGGATGTACTGATACCACTGAGGTTGGAGGTAGGGTCAGTAAATACATGAATATCACCCCTGACAGTTACTGACCTGAAACACCCTTGGGGTCCTGCCTCCATGGCTCAGTCCTTCCCTTGAGACACTCCTAGTTTGGGTCTGATTACAATATACAGAACTCATTGTTGATAATACACTTTAACTATGTGATTAATCAGTTGTTTAAATTGAAATGAGAACTGAAATGTTCATGTACTTGAAGAAATTTTTACTGGGTGCATATAGTTGTCTAATTCATCCTGCAATTTTTCTTTGTGAAATTAACAGGGCCTGGGGGAAAATTCAGTCACTATACTTGACTTTGCATCTGGGGCCTTTCTGGACACTACAGAGTCTCAATCTAGATTTGAAGTTAAAAAGGGGCAGAGCTTATGCATTAAATTCCGTTTGTGTTCTGCTGACTCTGTTCTATTAGTTTAATATGGACACAGGACTAGGCATGCATCAAAAGTGCTGTGTACATTGATACAGTCTGGAGACCAATCTCTTTGTGCATTTTTATCAAATTTAAATGACATACTTAAAAAGAGTGTCTTACCAGATGTATACAAGGCATTATATTAAAAACCTACCAGATGTATACAAGGCATTATATTAAAAAAAATTAAAGAATCTATTCAGGGGTGTTTTTCAAGTGCACTCTGCATATGTAATATAAAGCTGAAGAAGCTCTCAGAAAACTCAGTTGCCTCTACAAGAATCACCTGGAATTTTAAACCCTTTAAAAGTAGCTTCTGGAATAGTAGCTTTCATGGGCAACCTAATCAGTCCTTTTACCTTAAATGAATAAGATAATTTGACCTCTGGAATCTAAGATCCTTGAAGACTGTGCTAGTTTGTTTGCATGAATTTCCCAGAAACAAAGTTTCTCCTTTTTCAAAAGTGTTTGATCATGAAAGCGTATCCATCCTCTTTTTCTTAAGTCTTTGTATATCATATTTATATTTTTGATCAAAATGGAAAAAGGGCAGAAAAAAGGAGTGTTGCACCACCAGCTATATCACGAGCCAGACTACGCTGGGTGCTTCAGTGATTTCCTGGGAGTTCGACATGGAGAAGGATAACAACTCTGGAGGAACAAGGGAGCATTTAGTGCTTTCCTTCTGGGGAAGACAATGAAGAGCTCCAGAGCTTTCCCCAGCTGGCAGGCACCACAATGCAGCATCTACAGAACACACATTTGGTGATGCTTTTTGGACTATAGGCTTATACACACTGTCTACAGCATTCAAGAGAACACTATGTTTCCAAGTATTACATTTGCTGTGGGCAAAAGAGCATGAGTGGAGCACACCCAGTGGTGTGGTAAAATGCCCTGGCAGTCCTGAGTTACTCTGGCCTCCAACTCCCTAATGGGAGGGAATCACTTAGGCACAAACGAGACATGAGTTATAATTGACTACTGAGTTGGGGTAACATTCTATTCTTATTTCGCTGATGAAAATGACTGTTTTTTTAACAAGAATATAATTTTAGTTTAAGTTCTGTTTTAAAGTTTAAATAAAATTGAAATAAACCTTTCAAAGCTGTATATTTGAGTACTTCCACTGTTTGCCAGTGAGATATTTACACATGATATGATGAAATGAGACAATGCATTTGAAACCATCTTTTAAACTGAAAAGCATTTTAAAGCTGTAAGATTCTTTTAGTTACCTTAAAAAAATAATAATACTAGATTCCCCATCATGGTATGGTTTGGCCTACTGTATAGTTACTAGAATATTTAATGTGTTTGATGAGTCCAACATATGACCTGGTTGGTGGAGTTATCGTGCTATCATGTTAGATTCTTAAAATAGATTAGAGGGGGAAAAAAGGCTCTGTATTGCATTAGTCATACTCCTGGCAGGAAGCTGGTGGCCCTGCGCAATAGAGTAATTGAGAAAAGTTTAAGGAAGCTTAATGAAACTAGAAATAGAAAGTTAAGTACTCTCAGGCTAATAGTGGGGAGCTGTTGCCACCCCAGGTCTGAAGGGCAATGGGAGGAAGCAGGTAATAGACCACAGAGATTTTGGGGAGAGGAATGCATCTACTGCCACGTTGCGGAGGGTGTCATGGGAATAAAACCCCAGCCTCCCTCCACTTCCACCCTTTAATTTTTGCCTGTATCTACTATTGGTTGAACCCAATCTTAAGCCAGAGAACAGGGGAGCCCATTAATAAAGTTCATAAACGTCAGTCTCTGGAGGCACAGAGTGGGGTGGATGTGACAGGGTAAATAAAGACATAAAAAATAGAGAGAGAACTAAATTCAGAACAAGATGAATTTCTGAAATTTTTCTATGTTAAATATGAAAGTGTGTGTTAAAAATGAATTTAATTGACATGAGTGAGGTTCACTCATTCTCTTACTCAGCAAAACTTTAGTGAATACCTACTATATGCTCTGTTCTATGCTGGGCACTGAGTAAAATGACTTGATCAAGATCCCTCACGGGCTTCCCTGGTGGCGCAGTGGTTGAGAGTCCGCCTGCCGATGCAGGGGACACGGGTTCGTGCCCCGGTCCGGGAAGATCCCACATGCCGCGGAGCGGCTGGGCCCGTGGGCCGCGGCCGCTGAGCCTGCGCATCCGGAGCCTGTGCTCCGCAACGGGAGAGGCCACAACAGTGAGACGCCCGCATACCGCAAAAAAAAAAAAAAAAAAAAAATTCCTCGCTTCAAGGATTTTTTTTTTTTTTTTTTTCGGTACTTGGGCCTCTCATTGCTGTGGCCTCTCCCATCGCGGAGCACAGGCTCCGGACGCGCAGGCTCAGCGGCCATGGCTCACGGGCCCAGCCGCTCTACGGCATGTGGGATCTTCCCAGACCGGGGCACAAACCCGCGTCCCCTGCATCGGCAGGGGGACTCTCAACCACTGCGCCACCAGGGAAGCCCAAGGATTTTATCATTTCTCTGAAATAGAGGTGTGAACAATCAACTATTACAACCCCATGCTATAAAAGAGGAAATCAAAGAGACGGGAGGAGAAGGAACTAATAGGAGGCTTCTAGAAGGAAATACAACATGAGCCAAGTGTTAAGGAAGCATAGGAATTAAACAGTGGACAATGGACAAGTGAAAAAAGTGACAGTATAGGTAGACCAAGTAGAACATGTAAAGATGTTCGGCAGCTCAGTTCAGGAAACAGGAACTTTTTCAGTTTTGCTGGAAGGAAGGGAAATAACAAGGCTGGCCTGGGTCACTGAGGTGCTTTATTTGATATGTTAGCAGTTGTGTTTTATCTTGAAGTGGATGAGGAGCCAAGAAGAATTTTAATCTAGGAAAAGGCCTGAGAGATTTACATTTGAGAAACGTTAAGTATGGCGGGTGTATGTTAGACATATGGGAAGGGTGAGAAAATGGAGAGCAATTAAGAGAATACTACAAAATCCAAGAAGAGAAGTGCCAAGGACTTTGTATTAGTCAGAGTTCTCCAGAGAAACTGAACCAATAGGATATAATCTGCAGTTGGCAAGCTGGAAACTCAGGAGAGCCTATGGTGTAGTTCCAGTTCAAAGGCCGGTAGACTTGAGACTCAGAAAGAGACTATGTTTCAGTTTGAGTCCAAAGGCAGGAAACAACAAACAAACAAACAATGTTAGTTTGAAAGCAGCTAGGCAGGAAAAAAATCCTTCTTACTCTTGGGAGGATCAGACTTTTTGTTGTATTCCTGCTTCTAACATTGAATAAGGCCCACCCGCACTAGGGAGGGAAATCTGTTTTACTCAGTCTACTGATTCAATGTTAATTTCATCCAGGAACACTCTCAGAGACACACCCAGAAAACTGTTTAGCCAAATGTCCGGGATGTCCGGGGCACCCCTTGGCCCAGTCAAATTGACACATAAAATTAACCATCACAGGCTTGAAGTCAGAACAGTTGTGGGAAGAGTACAAAGAGTCTATGTAATAGAAATGGGAGATCAAATGGCTCTCACAGATGATGGACACGTGTGATGCCCAAGAGCCTGTCTTGCACACCAGGGTAAAATGTGATATCACTGACTACTGTGAGATGTGCCTGAGGAAGGGTAAATATAGGGAAGTTTGGGTTTGGAAAAATTGAAGTAGTACATGTGAGGTAAACCAGCATGCAGAAGTTTGCACTAAAATAAAGATGTGCTTTACATGGTCATTATAAGCATTCAGACGGACAACTTTTATGTAACCAATTATTATTAGAACCAAATTATAACCACTCAGTATGGGTCTCTTTCACATGATCAAATATAAGAGAATTTAGAGCACTAAGGTGATCTACATTTCCCTTAGAAAAAGAATAAGTAAAGTCAATATTCCACTTACACTGTATATATAGATTCACTATATTATCAAGACATTAATATGTTGGTATTGAAGAATTTTAGTTTAATATTTTTATCTGATATTTTTGTTGGATGTTATACTTTTTCTATTTTCTATATCTTTTCATGCAAGTGTTTTGAAACAATAGTAATAACATTGTTTATTTTGACAACAAATCAACTCAGGTAAATAGCTATTCAATAAAGGAATACAAAAAAAAATCCCTTAATTAAATTATCTTTGTTCCAAACTATTTGTGTCTGTGTAGATAGCTCTTCCATAACCCTGGACTTTGCTACATATAAAATTAATGTATTTTAACATATATTAATTATATTTTTACTAATCACAAACAATAATTACCTAGCTAACTTTTCTTGTGTGGAGCTCCATGAGAGAACATGCTATCTGATTATACCAAAAACTGAATACGTTCAATATCATTTGCAAAAAATATCATTTTCAATATCATTTGCAAAGGTAGATAAGTTGATATTAGTTGTTTATTCAACACTTAATTGTACAACATATTGTAACTCTAGGGCTCTCTGGGTGCCTCCAACTCCCCTCATTCTTCAACTTCCACTAAAGTTCATCCCTTCTGTGGAGCCTACCCTGGTTCCTATAGATGTTGCCAAACTTTGTTTCCAAACTTCTCTAGAACATAATCCACATCAAAAATGTATCATCTTGACTTATTGTTTCTTGTATTTGTTTTAATTTTAACTCTGAAAGCAGATGGTAATATCTTTGAGGTCAGGGCCTAATCTCTCACTTTGAGGTCCATAGCCCCTTGCAACCATTTGATTTTATATTTTTGTGCTCTGTATATTGGTTGATTTATTTATCCTGAGCCATACATAGGAAAGAATGAAAGAAGGGAAATAAGATAATATTCTATATGTTATTGCCAGATAATTTAAAAGTGAAGCAGAAACTTAAACTTATTGAACACTTCACAATTTTGTACAGAAGAGAAAATAGAAAATCTTAGTCAACATTGTAGATCTTAGATCAAGTACCATGTGTGGCAAAATTCTGAGCAGAATTCATGACTTTTAACCTTGGATTATGATTGAAATACATGGCATGATTTTAATATGTGTATGTATAAATCATTTAAAAGAGAAATAATATAAATAAAGTTAACTTCCTTATTATAGAAAAATTAAAAAGATTTATTTTTAGTCTAAAAATAATAAACTCTTTAACCATACCAAATTTGTTCCTATTTTAAAAAGATAATTTAATAGGTTTATGTAAAACTAATAAACATATTTTTCATTATGTTACTTCCTTTGCAGATTTTGTAGGATATTATGTATTTATATAGTCCCATAGATAATCATTTCTAAACATAAAGCATCTATGTTCTCATATTCATTACAAAATGAAAATTCTATAAATTGAATTCCAATTTTTGGTTTTCTTCAGTAGTAAAAACAAAACAAAACAAAACAAAACAAAACAAAAAAACTGCTCGAAAAGACTAAAGGTTAGGAATTAATCCAGGTCCAGTAAACCAAGATAACAATTTCCTGGTGTGTAAATTTCTTCAGCTCTACTAAGACTGATACTTTGCTTCTACAGATATGAATATGGATCAATGACATAAATCTCTCTGTGGGACACACCTAAATTCCATTAAAATTTAAGAAAGCAAATGTATTTCTCATGTTGATATTTTAAAGCATAGTTTTCATTTTAAAATGGCTAGATAGTTATCCTTTATTATCTCTAAAATATTCTAGGATCTTGTCCCAGATGAAATTTTAGGTGAAGGAGATTCTTTTTCACACTCAAACTGTTCTGTTGTTGTTGTCGTTTATAGAAACATTATTTGCAAATAGAACACATGATGGATGTAGAGTAAAATTTAAATACAAATATCTAGGGAGGACTAAGCACCCTACTCCATTCTCACTAATTTTCATTTGTTATTAATCATTAATTAATCTAATCCTTGCTGTTGCCAAAGTTCAACAGAAAACAATCATGCTCACCTTCACTGGGAAGACCCCATTTATCTTTTCAATTTTTCCTGCTTTCTTTTCCCCTCCTTACCTACAAGAACGATAAAGGGAAAAAAATTCATATCACAGTGTGATGCTGCTGGCGTGTATAAAAAACCCTCGACAGTCATTTTCCCGTCAGCGGTTTCCCTGCTGGCCAGCTTCAAAGTCTCTCCCCTTCCCCATCTCCTTAGGTAGCTGGCTGCTAGATGTTTACTGATTAATTTGCATCAAATGTTCTCCTAGCAACCAGTGTTAGGATAGGATTAGATACTTTTGTAAAAGACTGTTTTCTGTTAAAGAAGCTTAGACTTTCTACAACACCATAAACAGAAACTAATAGTCTTTAAGCAAAGCTATAATGTGATTCCTTCATATGTTTAAAAGGAATTTCAGCCAATTGCCTTTTACTGTTGTTTTTACTTGGGAAAATCGCCATTTCTTTGATTTATAAGTTTGCATTTGTGGACACACCCCCATTTATAACACAGATAATCTTGACAGTAGAGGAATATATATTATGTATTTTAAATAAATCCAGAATTTATGTCATTTTGTAATAGGTCTGGTTTCTAATGGCCAGTTTAGTTATATACAGAATATAGTAAATTTTCCTACAGAACACTGTAATTAATTTTCATCTTTGAACAAAAATAATATAAACCCCAAATTTTCAATTAAAGTTTACTGGGAAGTTAATGTACATCTTTCTCTCTACTTCTTAAATAATGTTACTGTGTAAATTCCAATAACAATTACTAATATTAAAGTATTATTGGATGGAGGGTAAACATAAGAGAAGTTATAACATGTATAATAAATCATCTCAATAACATTAAATAAACTGACCAACAGTATACAATGATTACCTTAACAGGTGGCTGAAACCAGAGGAGGAAATATTTTATTGTGTCACATTAGGATTTTAATCCAGCAGAGAACAATCGCAGATCAATAATAGTTATTAGGTTATTAAGAATAGAAGTGATAATATTTTACAATTAAAAGAGCTAAGATTCAAAAATAAAAACCTATAGTTGAATCATTTGGTGAAGATAATAGAATATTTTCCCAGAGTTAAGAATAAAGCAGCAAACCTTTCATAAGAAAAATAAAATTACCAATTCAGCTGTGATGGCTATTACACCTAGAATATAAGAAAGAGTGCCATTTCCACAATTTTTCTTTTTTCACTAATAGTTTATTGTTTTCTATGTAGGTATTTCTTAAACTTCTTATGTACTTTTAAGAAATCTGATTCGTAAACACTACCCACTTATCCTGTTTCAAGAGTTTTTATATTGGAAATCTAATTCAAATTGTAGAAATTAGAGTTATAGATACTGCAGTGCTTTAGCATCTTGACAGATCATGGCAAAGCAATGCAACTTTTTACCTTCAGGGTATTAAAGATGTGGAAACTCTTATTTATTGAAGGCCACTCTGTGTCAGGTGAGTGGCAAGGATTTTTAATAAAACACCTCATATAATCCTTTAAAAAACAGTTGAGATATATGTTAATATCCCCAAATTATAGATCTTATCTGAGATTTAAACAAGCTAAACAGCTTGCCAAAAATCTCAGAGTAAGGCAAAGCCAAGAAAGAGCTGCAACTCATGACTGTGGAGCCGAATCTGATATCTTTCACCACATCAAACCGTCTCCTTGTCATGGAAATGGAGCCATGCTTCACCCTTCAAGCACCTGGCAGTTCGCTGAGGCCCAAGTTGCCCAAATCACTCATCCAAACTTGGCCTGGACTTTAAAAATACTACTCTCTTCTCTCTGATGTCTTATCAAAACTCACCATTTTCACATAGCAATGGCAAAAGAGTAAACTAAACCACATAGGAATATGAATGACTCAACTCAACTCAAGTGTTTACCTTCAGGTAGAGAATAGAAGGGAATTTGCATGAAGATATTGAGTGTGTGAGTATAAAAGAAAGATTGTTTCTTGTAAGTTCACGCGCACACACACACACACACACACACTCTCTCTCTCTCTCTCTCTCTCTCTCTCTCTCTCTCAAGGTTGCTTTTCTTCTCCCTTTTTGCATAGCCTTGTTTAAGAAATGGTTTGCTAATGAGATTTGAGGGATAGATATCCTTGATACCCATGCACTGACCTGTCAAAGGGTCCCAGATCAATCCTTCGGGTTAAGCCATTGGCCCTTGTTAAAACCATGGCTATACTTATAATGAAGGAGAAAATGTAGAAAGAGAATAACCTGTTGTCACACTGCTGAGTTTTGAGTCCCAGTTGAGTAGCACTGAGCAAGAGATTTAGACAGAAGTTTGGGGAAAATTTTTTTAATACAAATACACCTGTTTAACAATGTCACCTACATCTTGAAAAATGCATCATTAAGAAATATGTGCTAAGTGCCTACTTTCAAAGCATTGGTGAAAAATAATAGCTAAAACTGCTACAAGAGGATGCAACACTAAAGGATAAAATGATATTTTATATATGCTCTTTGTATCAAAAAAATGAAAGGTAAAATTGAAAGCTTATGCTCTATAGAGCTAATATGACACCCTTACTAAAGGTAGAAAGGGAAAATGATACCTAGTGGGAACAGTAAAGGAAATGAAACATAATAAATACTAAAATAAATTCTGGAGAATATACCGCAATACCAAGAATTTGAAAATGTTTAAGAATTCAACAGAGAAAAAAATAAGTGGGATATTTCCTTAACTGTTTATGAACATGCAAAAGAGAAAAAAAAAAATCTCTCTGCAGTAGCCTGGAAGAAGTGGGTTAGAAAAAGTAAATCTTTTTTAAAAGAGACATCCTTGCCACAGTCCCCAACCCATTAGTACAACTGTATGTCAGTTTCATCAGAAATGCTATAGAATGTTAAGTAAATTAAATTTTGCAAAACACTATAAATGTTTTTACATTAAGAATACTATTTCCTGGACTTCCCGGGTGGTCCAGTGGTTAAGACTCTGTGCTTTCAATGCAGTGGGTGTGAGGGTTTGATACCTGGTCTGGGAACTAAGATCCCACATGCCACACGGTACGGCCAAAAAAAAAAAAAAAAAATGTATAACTGATTCACTTTGCTGTACACCTGAAACTGACACAACATTGTAAATCAACTATACTCCAATAAAAATTTTTTAAAAAGAATACTATTTCCTTATGTACTCCAATACACTGTTTATACCCAGTGCAGCTATAGCTTAAGGATGACAGTGGCTGGTAAGGTAGCCTTGTCTGTGTATTTCCACAGAAGCCATTCTCACTGAATGATTTCCTTGCACACAAGGAATTCCAGAGCTATTTGATCCAAATCAATGCAGCTCTCCACTCCAACACCCACATCATCCCCATTTCTCCACTCTAACACCTACATAACTCTCAGTTCTTCACTCTAATTCCTGCCATCATCCCTGGTGCCTTCAGCCCATAAGATCAACTCATCCAACAACCCAAACCAGCAACTCTTCTTCTAATCCCACTGTATCTACAGTCATGATAACTTGAGCAAACTCATAAGTACCATCACACCCAAGGTCTGGAAATGGCTTTATATGAAATAATAACTTCCAAAACCCCACTCTCTGATTACAATTCTGCATCCTTTTTACTTTTCTTCTGCATCGTTTCAGCTATACCTGGACTTTAAGGTTTCTGATTCCACACTCTCACCCTTTTCTCCCAGTACATTAGCTTCCTCTTGAGTTCCCTACTCTCTATAACTAGTCTCAACATGCTCCAGTTCAACCAGTCCCACCTCTCCACCTCAGGCCCTGCATCCAAGAAATTCAACCCAACTATTTTGCTGTTTCCAAAGCTGGGGGGCTCGTGGGGTAGATTGCCTTTACAAGTGTAGCCCCTAACTTCAGCCTGGCCCAAGCAGCTGTGACCATCCTTTAACAGTCAATAGTCAGCTGTTTCCTACTCCTCAAAGAACTCATTCAAAATAGTTACTGTTAGCCTCAAAAACTTTACCTCGTGGTTTGCCAGTATATGGTCAATCAACAGCTCTTTGCAAAACAAAACGAAATAAAAAAAGCCCTGATTTGTACAATAGCATTTGCTGATCTTCAAGTCACAGATACTTCCACCAGGGCACATTTCAAGGCATCAGCAACACCACTAAAAGCAGAGTGGGAAGCAGTGTGTAGTAAGTAGCACAGCTTTTATGGCATTCCCAGATACAATATTGTACCTGTGCTCAGAAACAATAGATAAATATAATACCAAGAGCACAGAAAGTAGAAAGGAAGTGATGAATATTAAGCATTTATTACATTTTTTTACAATAATTCAACTGTAAATTTATGTAATTTGTGTTGCAATAATGGCCATGTTTTACAACTGGTTCACAAAATTCTTGAAAACTCAGAAATTAGCTCTTGCTAGCCCATGGTAGCCAGCACCAGCACATCATTGTTTCTCCCATGGCAAACCTTCATTTCTCTGTGCCAGTGATCCTGCCTCATACTTTACTGAGAAAACAGACTGTACATAATTTTGTTAATTTCTTTCCCCCATATCTACAAATTTCTTTGTAGTTTTCCTCACTCTGACCTCATTTCCAGCTGTTTCAGAGGTGTCTTTTATTCTGCTCAAGATGTTTACCTTAGTTATGATTTCTTTACCACTAACCCCAGAATTATGCGTCCTTGGTTTTCCCCCTGCCTCCTGTATTTCCAAATACTCTCTCTGCTAGCTCCATTTGTATACACATATACAAGATCCCCCATCAGTGAAATTAAAAACATCTCTTGACCTCTAGCCCTGTGTCTACTTTTAGCCATCTGCATTTTTTATACCTGCATATCATTTTTTATCAGAGATTTCCTAGGAAGAACAATTCTTTTTTTTCTTAGAGAACATAGCTTATATTTATTCATTTTTTAACATCTTTATTGGAGTATAATTGCTTTACAATGGTGTGTTAATTTCTGCTTTATAACAAAGTGAATAAGCTATACATATACATATATCCCCATATTTTCTCCCTCTTGCATCTCCCTCCCACCCTCCCTATCCCACACCTCTAGGTGGTCACAGAGCACTGAACTGATCTCCCTGTGCTATACGGCTGCTTCCCACTAGCTATCTATTTAATATTTGGTAGTATATATAAGTCCATGCCACTCTCTTACTTCGTCCCAGCTTACCCTTCCCCCTCCCTGTGTCCTTAACTCCATTCTCTATGTCTGCGTCTTTATTTCTATCCAGCACATATGTTCTTCAGAACAACTTTTTTTTTTTACATTCCATATATGTGTATTAGCATATGGTATTTGTTTTACTATTTCTGACTTACTTAACTCCGTATGACAGACTCTAGGTGCATCCACCTCACTACAAATAACTCAATTTCATTTCTTTTTATGGCTGAGTAATATTCCATTGTATATATGTGCCACATCTTCTTTATCCATTCATCTATCAGTGGACCCTTAGGTTGCTCCCATGTCCTGGCTATTGTAAATAGAGCTGCAATGAACATTGTGGTACATGACTCTTTTTGAATGATGGTTTTCTCAGGGTATATGCCTAGTAGTGGGATTGCTGGGTCGTATGGTAGTTCTATTTTTAGTTTTTTAAGGAACCTCCATACTGTTCTCCATAGTGGATGTATCAATTTACAACCCCACCAATAGTGCAAGAGGGTTCCCTTTTCTCCACACCCTCTCCAGCATTTATTGTTTGTAGATTTTTTGATGATGGCCATTCTGACTGGTGTGGGGTGATAACACATTGTAGTTTTGATTTGCATTTCTCTAATGATTAGTGATGTTGAGCATCCTTTCATGTGTTTGTTGGCAATCTGTATATCTTCTTCGGAGAAATGCCTGTGTAGGTCTTCTGCCTATTTTTGAATTAGGTTGTTCGTTTTTTTGATATTGAGCTGCATGAACTGTTTGTATATTTTGGACATTAATCCTTTGTCAGTTGCTTCATTTGCAAATATTTTCTCCCATTCTGAGGGCTGTATTTTTGTCTTGTTTATGTTCTCCTTTGCTGTGCAAAAGGTTTTAAGTTTCATTAGGTCCCATTTGTTTATTTTTGTTTTTATTTCCATTTCTCTAGGAGGTGGGTCAAAAAGGATCTTACTGTGATTTATGTCAGAGTGTTCTGCCTATGTTTTCCTCTAAGAGTTTTATAGTGTCTGGCTTTACATTTAGGTCTTTAATCCACTTTGAGTTTATTTTTGTGTATGGTGTTACGGAATGTTCTAATATCATTCTTTTATGTGTAGCTGTCCAGTTTTCCCAGCCCTACTTACTGAAGAGGCTGTCTTTTCTCCACTATATATTCTTACCTCTTTTATCAAAAATAAGGTGACCATATGTGCGGGGTTTATCTTTGGGATTTCCATCCTGTTCCATTGATCTATATTTCTGTGTTTATGCCAGTACCATACTGTCTTGATTACTGCAGCTTTATAGTATATTCTGAAGTCAGGGAGCCTGATTCCTCCAGGTCCATTTTTCGTTCTCAAGATTGTTTTGGCTCTTCAGGGTCTTTTGTGTTTCCATAAATATTGTGAATTTTTTTGTTCTAGTTCTGTGAAAAATGCCATTGGTAGTTTGATAGGGATTGCATTGAATCTGTAGATTGCTTTGGGTAGTATAGCCATTTTCACAATGTTGATTCTTCCAATCAAAGAACACGGTATATATCTCCATCTATTTGTATCATCTTTAATTTTTTTCACCAGTGTCTTATAATTTTCTGCAATACAGGTCTTTTGTCTCCTTAGGTAGCTTTATTCCTAGGTATTTTATTCTTTTTGTTGCAATGGTAAAGGGTAGTGTTTTCTTAATTTCACCTTCAGATTTTTCATCATTAGTGTATAGGAATGCAAGAGACTTCTGTGCATTAATTTTGTATCCTGCTACTTTACCAAATTCATTGATTAGCTCTAGTAGTTTTCTGGTAGCATCTTTAGAATTCTCTATGTATAGTATCATGTCATCTACAAGCAGTAACGCTTTACTTCTTCTTTTGCAATTTGGATTCCTTTTATTTCTTTTTCTTCTGATTGCTGTGGCTAAAACTTCCAAAACTATGTTGAATAATAGTGGTGAGAGTGGACAACCATGTCTTGCTCCTGATCTTAGTGAAAATGTCTTCAGTTTTTCACCATTGAGAACTAGGTTGGCTGTGGGTTTGTCATTTATTGTTGAGGTAAGCTCCCTCTTTGGCTACTTTCTGGAGGGTTTTTAATCTATGTGGGTGTTGAATTTTGTAGAAAGCTTTTTATGCATCTATTGAGATGATCATGTGGTTTTTCTCCTTCAATTTGTTAATATGGTTTATCGCATTGATTGATTTGCATATATTGAAGACTCCTTGCATCACTGGGATAAACCCCACTTGATCATGGTGTATGATCCTTTTAATGTGCTGTTGGATTGTGTTTGCTAGTTTTTTCTTGAGAATTTTTGCATCTATGTTCATCAGTGATATTAGCCTGTAGTTTTCTTTCTTTGTGACATCTTTGTCTGGTTTCGGTATTAGGGTGATGGTAGCCTCGCAGAATGAGTTTGGGAGTGTTCCTCCCTCTGCTATATTTTGGAAGAGTTTGAGAAGGATAGCTGTTAGCTCTTCTCTAAATGTCTGATAGAATTCACCTGTAAAGCCATCTGGTCCTGGCTTTTGTTTGTTGGAAGATTTTTACTCACAGTCTCAATATCAGTGTTCATTTGGTCTGTTTATATTTTCTATTTGCTCCTGGTTCAATCTCAGAAAGTTGTGCTTTTCTAAGAATTTGTTCATTTCACCCAGGTTGTCCATTTTATTGGCATATAGTTGCCTGCAATAATCTCTCATGATCCTTCGTATAGCTGCAGTGTCACTTGTTACTTCACCTTTTTCATTTCTGATTCTATTGATTTGACTCTTCTCCTTTTTTTCTTGATGAGTCTCGCTAATGGTTTATCAATTTAGTTTATCTTCTCAAAGAACCAGCTTTTAGTTTTACTGATCTTTGCTATCGTTTCCTTCATTCTTTTTTCATTTATTTCTGGTCTGATCTTTATGATTTCTTTCCTTCTGCTAACTTTGGGTTTTTTTGTTCTTCTTTCTCGATTTGCTTTAGGTGTAAGGTTAGGTTGTTTATTTGAGATGTTTCTTGTTTCTTGAGGTAGGATTGTATTGCTATAAACTTCCCTCTTAGAACTGCTTTTGCTGCATCTCGTAGGTTTTGACCATCGTGTTTTCATTATTATTTGTTTCTAGGCATTTTTTGATTTCCTCTTTGATTTTTTCCATGATCTCTTGGTTATTAAGTAGTGTAATGTTTAGCCTTCATGTGTTTGTATTTTTTTCAGATTTTTTCCTGTAACTGATATCTAGTTTCATAGCGTTGTGGTCAGAAAAGATACTTGATATGATTTCAATTTTCTTAAGTTTACCAAGGCTTGATTTGTGACCCAAGATATGATCTATCCTGGAGAATGTTCCACGAGCAGAAAGAAAATGTATTCTCTTGTTTTGGGATGGAATGTCCTACAAATATCAATTAAGTCCATCTTGTTTAATGTGTCATTTAAAGTTTGTGTTTCATTATTTATTTTCACTTTGGATGATCTGTCCATTGGTGAAAGTGGGGTGTTAAAGTCCCCTACTATGATTGTGTTACTGTTGATTTCCCCTTTTATGGCTGTTAGTGTTTGCCTTATGTATTGAGGTGCTCCTACGTTGGGTGCATAAATATTTACAATTGTTATATCTTCTTCTTGGATTCATCCTTTTATCGTTATGTAGTGTCCTTCTTTGTCTCTTGTAATAGTCTTTGTTTTAAAGTCCGTTTTGTCTGATATGGGAATTGCTACTCCAGCTTTCTTTTGATTTCCATTTGCATGGAATATCTTTTCCATCCCCTCACTTTCAGTCTGTATGTGTCCCTAGGTCTGAAGTGGGTCTCTTGTAGACAGCATATATACAGGTCTTTTTTTTGTATCCATTCAGCCAGTCTATGTCTTTTGGTTGGAGCATTTAATCCATTTACATTTAAGGTAATTATTGATATGTATGTTCCTATTACCATTTTCTTAATTGTTTTGGGCTTGTTATTGTAGGTCTTTTCCTTCTCTTGTGTTTCCTGCCTACAGATGTTGCTTTAGCATGTCTTGTAAAGCTGGTTTGGTGGTGCTGAGTTCTCTTAAGTTTTCCTTTCTGTAAAGGTTTTAATTTCTCTATCAAATATGAGTGAAATCCTTGTCTGGGTAGAGAAATCTTGGTTGTAGGTTTTTCCCTTTCATCACTTTAAACATGTCCTGCCCCTCTCTTCTGCTTGTAGAGTTCCTGCTGAAAGATCAGCTGTTAACCTTATGGGGATTACCTTGTATGGTAGTTGTTGTTTTTCTCTTGCTGTTTTTAATATTTCTTCTTTGTATTTAATTCTTGACAGTTTGGTAAGTATATGTCTTGGTGTGTTTCCCTTCGGATTTATCCTGTATGGGATCCTCTGTGCTTCCTGGACTTGATTGGCTATTTCCTTTCCCATATTAGGGAAGTTTTCAACTATAATCTCTTCAAATAGTTTCACAGTCCCTTTCTTTTTCTCTTCTTCTACTGGGACCCCTATAATTTGAATGTTCGTGCATTTAATGTTGTCCCAGAGGTCTCTAAGACTGGCCTCAATTCTTTTCATTCTTTTATCTTTATTCTTCTCTGCAGTAGTTATTTCCACTATTTTATTTTCCAGGTCACTTATCCGTTCTTCTGCCTCAGTTATTCTGCTATTGGTTTGTTCTAGAGAATTTTAAATTTCATTTATTGTGTTATTCATCATTGTTTGCTTGCTCTTTAGTTCTTCTAGGTCCTTGTTAAACGTTTCTTGTATTTTCTCCATTCTATTTCCAAGATTTTGTATCATTTGTCTATCATTACTCTGAATTCTTTTTTCAGGTAGACTGCTTATTTCCTCTTCATTTGCTTGTCCTGGTGGGTTTTCCCCTTGCTCCTTCATCTGCTGTGTGTTATTCTGTCTTCTCATTTTGCTTAACTTACTGTGTTTGGGGTCTCCTTTTAGCAGGCTGCAGGTTTGTAGTTCCTGTTGTTTTTGGTGTCTGCCCCCAGTGGCTAAGGTTGGTTCAGTGGGTTGTGTAGACTTCCTGGCTGGGCAAAACTAATGCCTGTGTTCTGGTGGATGAGGCTGGATCTTGTCTTTCTGGTGGGCAGGTCCATGTCTGGTGGTATATTTTGGAGTGTCTGTGACCTTACTATGATTTTAGGCAGCCACTCTGCTAATGGGTGGGGTTGTGTTCCTGTCTTGCTAGTTGTTTGGCTTAGGGTGTCCAGCAGTGTAGCTTGCTGGTTGTTGAGTGGAGCTGGGTCTTAGCGTTGAGATGGAGATCTCTGGGAGAGCTTTCGCCATTTGATATTATGTGGAGCTGGGAGGTCTCTGGTAGACCAACGTCCCGAACTCAGCTCTCCCACCTCAGAGGCACAGGCCTGAAACCCAGCTGGAGCACCAAGACCCTGTTAGCCACAGGGCATTGCTCCCAAAGTCCACCACCTCAATTTTGGGATGATACATTGTCTACTCAGGTATTCCGCAGATGCAGGGTACATCAAGTTGATTGTGCAGATTTAATCCGCTGCTCCTGAGGCTACTGGGAGAAATTTCCCTTTCTCTTCTTTGTTTGCACAGCTCCTGGGGTTTTCAGCTTTGGATTTGGACTCACCTCTGCATATAGGTTGCCTGAGGGCGTCTGTTCTTCGCTCAGACAGGACAGGGTTAAAGAAGCAGCTGATTCGGGGGCTCTGGCTCACTCAGGCCAGGGGGAGAGAGGGGTATGGATGCAGGGCGAGCTTGTGGCGGCAGAGGCCGGCGTGACATTGCACCAGCCTGAGGCGCGCCTTGTGTTCTCCCGGGGAAGTTGTCCCTGGGTCACGGGACCCTGGCCGTGGCGGGCTGCACAGACTCCCGGGAGGGGAGGTATGGATAGTGACCTGTGCTCGCACACAGGCTTCTTGGTGGCGGCAGCAGCAGCCCCAGCGTCTCATGCCCGTCTCTGGGGTCCGCACTGATAGCCGCGGCTCACGCCCGTCTCTGAAGCTCCTTTAAGCGGGGCTCTTAATCCCCTCTCCTCGCGCACCGGGAAACAAAGAGTGAAGTAAATGCTTCTTGCTTCTTCGGCAGCTCCAGACTTTTCCCGGACTCCCTCCTGGCTAGCTGTGGCACAAGCCCCTTCAGGCTGTGTTCACGCCGCCAGTCCTCTCCCTGCACTCCGACCGAAGCCCAAGCCTCAGCTCCCAGCCCTCGCCCACCCCGGCGGGTGAGCAGACAAGCCTCTCGTGCTGGTGAGTGCTGGTCGGCCCTGATCCTCTGTGCGGGAATCTCTCTGCTTTGCCCTCTGCACACCCGTTGCTGTGCTCTCCTCCGTGGCTCCGAAGCTTACCCCCTCCGCCACCCGCTGTCTCTGCCCGCAAAGGGGCTTCCTAGTGTGTGGAAACCTTTCCTCCTTCACGGCTCCCTCCCACTGGTGCAGGTTCCATCCCTATCCTTTTGTCTCCGTTTATTCTTTTTTCTTTTGCCCTACCCAGGTACGAGGGGAGTTTCTTGACATTTGGGAAGTCTGAGGTCTTCTGCCAGCATTCAGTAGGTGTTCTGTAGGAGTTGTTCCACATGTAGTTGTATTTCTGATGTGTTTGTGGGGAGGAAGGTGATCTCCACGTCTTACTCCTCCACCATCCTGAAGGTTTCCTCTGGAAGAACAATTCTTACTAGCAGTTTCTATATCCTTATCCTTGTTTTTTATTTTTTTCTAATATGTTACAAGATTACTATAAGGAAAAATCATGAATCTCCTCCAAAATGTCGAACTTCAAAGATTATTTTCCAATTCTCAGATTTTTAAAAAATTCTTTCAGCATTTGTCCCAATTTTACATTCCTTCTTAAATTTTCTCTCCCCTGACTGCTGTGTGGTCTTTGACAATCTGCAAACCTGTAAGAAAATGGACAGGGCATCCATCCATGAGCATCGCTGCAAGGACCACCTGATCAATCTGGTCAGCGGAGGCTGGGAGAGCCTTAGCCTTTACAGATGTAGGGAGCAGAGAAGCTCTTTCCTGTTACCTTGAGAGGGGATGATCACTTGGCAAAACATCTAGCTCCTATGTCTGTCCTCACTTATGAGATACCTGCTGCTTATTGTATCCTAGCAGTTGGACCTAGGACATATTATATAGAGAGAAGAAAGCAACACATCTAAGGAGACCCACAAGAAGGGGGAGATATGCAGAATACTCAAAACAGGTGACTTGTTTGAAAGAGAATTGAGGTGGAAGCAAAAACACAGCTTGAATAAAAATTGAGATTACTAAGCAGATTCAGACTTAATATTTGTGTACACACACACACACACACACACACACACTTTGGACAACGCATGTTTCCAAAACATTGGTGATCTGGAATTAGCTCAGTAGCTCAGTTTTCTTTCTCTAAACCTAACCCAGGATACGTCTCAGAAGGAACAGGGATGGTGATGGATTCTGAAGCTTATTCTGAAAAGTCCTGAGGAAGATAAAAGGTGGTTGGGTTCTAATACCAGAGAAAACCAGTAACTTCAAATAAGAGAGGGCCACATAGCAAAGACTCACATGACTGGCAAACATCAGAAAGATAAGATTAAATGCTCCCCCAAGCTAGAGAACAGGAAAGTATCAAGTGTTGGTAGGAGGGTAAATGCTGGTCTAGAGAGCAATCTATCAGTCGTTAATGAAATCAAGTATTTAAATAAATAACAAATGACTCCTCAATTCTGCTTCTGAGTAGATCAGGGCCACAGAATATAGTAGTTTGTGTGCTATGCAATTTCAAGGAGTATATTGCACATGCAAATATGTATTACATGTAAATATACCTGAATTTTACAGAGATATACAGTTGAAACAAATGTTAAGTTGTTCAATTTATAACTAATTAAAAGATAGAATGAATGTGTGAAAAAATCTTTTCATAGAAAATACATATAATTAATTGAAATAGTTGTTATGTGCATTCCTGATAAAATACTAAGAATTTTTTATGTCTCACCTATATTGTCAATGACAGTTACCTATTATGGTTAGAAATCTTTAATAATATATGGAGGCAACAAAAGAGATAATTTTTTTCAACCAGATATACTGTACATAAAATAGTATCCTTTCTTATCTTGTTTCTTGAATTATTTTGTTTTGAGCTATCAATGAGATTTTTTCCCCTGACTTCTCATAGTTCAATATCTGGAATCCACAAAAATAGCTGTTTCCATCTGTTCCTCTCAGAGTAATCAATACTTAGTTAAGTTAATGCATAATAATGAATACAAATCTCTCAGAACGTGCTTTGTCAAATTTTGGTATATAATTTTGTCCAGGATCAGGACCTTGACAGAAGGATATCTGCATTTTCATTTTATTTTACAAGGGATGTGGGAATGCTGAATATCTACTTTCTACTTTTTTCCCCATATTATTGCTTTGTAAAGGGAAGCATTCTGCCACAGTGAAATAGACATGTGTTTCAGAAAATTCTCCCTTTAGGCCCAAACATGGGCTAACATCAATAAATGAAAGTGGTATAGTTTACAAAATTGGTTTCTCACAAAGTACTTGAGTTGAATCAGCTTTTTAGATGCCTCCAAATTTGTAAGGGAAGCAAAAGAAAAAGCTTTCCTCCAGCATCAAGAAAACACTTTACCACAGATAACTGTCCCATTTAATTTGCATTCGAATGCATACCAAACTGAAAAATAGCAATACTCAGGAGGCCAAACCAATGGAAGGCTTCCTATCAACTAATAAAGTGATAGGTGAACAGGGAAAGAGGAAGAAGGGCTGGACGGAACCACTTAGTGGGGTAGGTAGGTTGGTTGCATATTCCCAAGTTCAAGTTATTAACCTTTCTTCCTGTCTTACTACCAGCTCCTCTTCTGCCAGGAAAAAAAAAAAAAAATTCCAGACAGTCTAAGAAATCAGCTGACAAACCTCATTATTGATGGCATCAGGTGGTAGATCAATGCCAGAGGAAAATCAATCGTAAAAATATTTTTCAGTGGTGCATACAGATGAAGAGCCGCAGCAGCGTTTCTTGATGGAAACCATGAAAGTCTGCAGCCACCCCTGAGAGTCACTGCTTCACAGGAGGCAAGAACTTATCTGGTGCTCTAGGGATACTAATTTGCCCCATATGATTTCCTCTGTTGTACAGTGTGTAACTATTTGCCATGAAAAGAAAAGAAAACGGAGTGTGGAGATTCCACTGAAAGTACAATGTAATTTCTCAAATAGTATTTTGTTTTATGGGTATTTACTATATATACAGCTATTTAATAAATTTAAAGATCAGAAAGTTTAAGAGCTAGAAAGCATGCCTAAACTAAAGAGCATGTCAGTTTTACATTTGGAGAGAGAATAATTGTGAAAATAATTTTCTCACACAAAAAGATAAAGTTCTCGAAAAATTCCATGTCCAAGGATGCTTACTTAAGAATGGGAGAATGATAGTGAAGCAATTTTAAAGAATCACCCCGATTTATAGCCTCTGGTACCAAAATATCCTTACACTGAGTGACAATATTTTTTCTAAATCATAGACCAGATCCAATGAGAGGACTCCTACCCCAAAGCTTGTGGATCCTATGCAGAAGTTATTAGACTAAGATAACTGGGTGAAATGGGGAGTTGGTGAATGCGTATTACTAGAGTCAGGTTTACTCTGTGGTAAATGAAACATAACTTTAGGTCCTAATTTGTGCAAGTGTCTTTCAAGGCTCTGGGAGGATCTAAAAATCTTGTATACATTATTGTAAACTTCCCCTTTCCCAAAACTGTATAAGTTTTCAGCAGTCAAAAAATTGGATTTGCCTTTGGGTGTTACCCAGTCGAAGTTCACAGAGATGCACACGTTCCTTAGTAAACAGAGGAGTACCTATTGTTCTGCCAGGACTGCATGCTCATCAGAAGTGAAAAGCTATCATTTTGAGATAGGCTATATGACTTTCACCAAGGAGATGGAATGCAGAATCTCATTTCAAGGTAAAAATAGGATTCTACCAAGCCTTCATTTACCTCTCAGAGGAAATAAAGTATAGTTTACTAAGTATTATTGCTGTAATTTGTAAACTTCATAACTTCTCTCTCTTTTTTTTTTTTTTTGTATTATACATAGCCTGTTTTCACATAGTGATTTACAGTAAAATGCCCAAAGTTGTTTTTAAGGCTGTGAAGAGCCCAGAAGCCTATGTCCTTTCTAGAGACAGTCTTGGATGACCAGGACTAGAGAAGGCAGTGATAGAAACTTAAAGGAAAAAAATAAACTGATGAAGTCCAAGGATCTATAAGAAGATGGAAGCAAGGTCAGAGAAAGAACAGTCAGAGCAGCTGAAAAGCCTTGAACCATCATGGATACTTTCTCTAACACCTCACACTTAGGTTGACACATCAAGAAATCTCATTGGCTCTTACTCTAAAATATTTCCAGAGCATATTCTCTTGTTACTTATTCTAGCACTACCAAGATGCTCCAAGCCATTTTCCTTTCTTGTCTAATTATTTCGGCAGTCTCCTAACTACCCTCCCTAATTCTACCCTCACCCCCTGCTTATTTTCTGCATGGCAGTTAGAGAGATCCTTTTAAAATAGAAGTCAGATCACACTATTCTCTGCTCAGATTAAAATCTAGTCCTGGGCTTCCCTGGTGGCGCAGTGGTTGAGAGTCCGCCTGCCAATGCAGGGGACACGGGTTTGTGCCCCGGTCTGGGAAGATCCCACATGCCGCGGAGCAGCTGGGCCTGTAAGCCATGGACACTGATCCTCCGCGTCCGGAGCCTGTGCTGGGCAATGGGAGAGGCCACAACAGTGAGAGGCCCGCGTACCGCAAAAGAAAAAAAAATGTATAAGTGATTGGCTAAAAAAGAGAAAAATAAAACCACATGAAATGAAAACCACATAAGGCAGAAAAATAGTGAAAGACAAAGGAGCAAAGAACAAGAGCAACAAATTTAAAAAAACAATAAAAATATAGTAGATATTAATGCACCTATATCAATACCCACTTTAGAGGTCAATGTTCTAAATACACCAATTAAAAGATAAAGATTTTCAAAGTGGATCAAAAACTAGATCCTATTATATGTGGTCTATAAGAAACTCACTTTAAGTATGGGGATACATACAGATTAAAAGTAAATGAGGAGAAAGCCACACCAATTTTAACACTAATTAAAAGAAAGGAGGTAGTTGAATTAACTTCAGACAAAGCAGATTTTGGAGGAAAGAAAGTTATCAAGGATAAAAAGGGGCATTAAATAATGACAAAGGAATCAATGGAACAAGAAGACATAACAATCCTCAATATGCATGCAGCTAAAAACAGGGCATTGAAATACGTGAGGCAAAATATTTTGAAGTAAACAAACATGAAAACATAACCTAACGAAATTTGTAGAGTGCAGTGAAAACAGTGCTTAGAGGGAAATTTATAGCATTGAGTGTATATATTAGAAAAAAAGAAAGATCTAAAATCAATAATCTAAGATTCCAGTTTAGGAAACTAGAAAAATAGTAAATTAATTCCAAAATAAGCAGAACAAAAATAATAAAAATTAGAACAGAAATCAATGAAATTGAAAATGAGAAATCAACAGAGAAAAGCAACAAAACCAAAAGGCAATTCTTTGAAAAGATCAATAAATTAAAGAACCTCTTGCCAGTCTACCTAGGAAAAATGACAGAAGACAGAAATTACTAATATCAGAAAGAAAAGAGGGCATCAGTACTGATCCTATGCACATTAAAAGGATAATAAAGGAATATTTTGGACAACTCCATGTTCCCAAATTAGATAACTTAGATGAAATGGACCAATTCCTTGAAAAACACAATCTGCCAAAACTTACACAAGAAGAAATAACAATGTGAATAATTTTATATTAACTAAAGAAATTGAATCAATAATTAATATCCCCTCAAAATAGAAAGCAAGAGGCCCAGATGGGTTCCAGTTCAAAATAAAACTGGAGTTTTTCACAGATGACAGGATCATCTATACAGAAAATCCTTGTAAAACAAACAAACAAACAAACAAAAAAACCTCCTGGAACTAAAAAAGTGATCATAGTAATGTTGGAGGATACACGGTTAATATACAAAAGTCATTTGATTTCCTAGATACCAGCAATGAACAAGTGGAATCTGAAACTGAAAACACAATACCATTTACATTAGCATCTCCCAAAATGAAATATTTAGGTATAAATCTAACAAAATATGTACAAGACCGATATATAGAAAACTACAAAACTCCAATGAAAGAAATCAAAGTAACTGAGTAATTGGTGTGATATTCAATGTTCATATATAGGAAAACTCCATATTGGCAAGAAGTCAGTTATTTCCAACTTGACCTGCAGACTCAAAATAATTCCAATCCAAATCCCAGCAAGTTATTTGGTGGATATCAATAAACAAATTATAAAATTTTATGGAGAGGCAAAAACTCAGAATAGCCAACACAATGTTGAAGGAAAAGAGCAAAGTCAGAAGATTGACACTACCCAACTTTAAGACTTACTATAAACAATTTACATTAGCACAGTAATCAAGACTATGCCATATCATTGAAACAATAGACAAATAGATTAATGGCACAGCATAGAGAGCCCAAAAATAGGCCCACACAAATATAGTCAACTTTACAAAGGAGCAAAAGCTTTATAGTTGAAATAGTCTTTTCAACAATGGTGTTAGAACAACTAGAAATCCACATGCCAAAAAAAAAAAAATGCATCTAGACATAGATGTTACATCCTTTACAAAAATTAACTCAGCTGCATCATATACCTAAATGTAAAATGCAAAACTATAAAATTCTTAGAAGACGACATAAGAGAATACCTAAATGACCACAGGTATGTGATGACTTTTTAGATACAACATCAAAGAAATAATCCATGAAAGAAGGCATTGATAAGATGAACTTCATTAAAATTAAAACTTCTACTTTGTAATAAACATTGTTAAGGGAATGAGGAAAAAACCCCACAGGTTAGGAGGAAATATTTGCAAAAGTCTGATAAAGAACTATTATTCAAAATATACAAAGGACTAAACACTCAACAATAATAAAACAAACAATTCAATTAAAAAATGGGCCAAAGACCTGAACAGACACATCACCAAAGAAGATATACAGATGGCAAATACACATGTGAAAAGATAGTCCACATAACATGTACTTAAAAAAACAACAATGATATACTACTACACGTCTTTTAGAATGGTCAAATCCAAAACACTAATAGTACCAAATGCTGGTGAGGATGTGGAGCAACAGGAACCTTCATTCATTGGTAATGGGAACGCAAAATATTACGGCCACTTGGAAATTTCTTACAAAACTAAACATAGTCCTACCATATGATTCAGCAATTGTGCTCCTTGGTATTTAACCTAAAGGACCTGAAAACTTATGTCCACCCAAAAACCTTCACATGGATGTTTATAGCAGCTTAACTCATAACTGTCAAAATTTTGAGGCAACCAAGATGTCCTTCAGTAGGTGAATGTGTAGATAAACTGTGGTACATCCAGACAGTGAAATATTATTCAGTGCTAAAAATAAACGAGCTATCAAGCCATGAAAGCTACGGAGGAAACATGAACACATATCACTAAGTAAAGGAAGTCAATCTGAAAAGGCTACATACTTTAGGATTCCAATTGTATGACATTCTGGGAAAGGCAAAACTATGGAAACAGTAAAAGGATCAGTAGTTGCCAGTGGTTAGGGGTCAGGCAGGGGTGAATAGGTAGAGTAGAGAGGATTTTTAGGGCAGTGAAACTATTCTATATGATTCTATAATGGTGGATACACATCATTATACATTTTTCAAAACCCACTGAAACATACGAGATAAAGAGTGAACTCCAATGCAAACTATGGACTTGGGTGATAATGATGTGTCATGTAGGTCCACTGATTGTAACAATACACCACTCTGGTAGAAGATGCGGTAGACTATGCATGTATTGGGGGACAGAGGGTATATGAAAAATCTCTGTATCTTCCACCTAGTTTTTCTCTGAACTTTAAACTGCTTTAGAAAATAGTCTATTTATTTTTAAGTTAGTTCTTCAGTACCAGTTTTTATATATAAAATTCAGTTTTTACTTAACAACTAAATGCCTGCTTTAAAAATAATCAAAAGAAATAGTTGGACTTTTTAAAGGCTTTCTTCCTATACCCATTAATTCATACTTTTATTAAATATTTTGTTTAGGATTAAATCTCTTTTACAATAACTGTATTTAGGTGTCACCCTATTTGAACCAGAACTCTTTCTCTGTCTCCCTCTTTGAGTCTGACAAAAGACATTAAATAAATCAGAGTGTATAGAGTACATTTTTAAAAGTGAGGAGAAGCCTTTGCTTCTCTTCAATCTCTTCTAAAGTGGCTTTTTTTAAAAAAAATAACTAGGATGAAGGAAAAATTTGTCTATATTTAAAATTCTTAACTGTTAAAAAGATAAAGATAAAATTTCAGATCCCTCTTAGCAGCACACAAAATGGCTGGGCAGCACCTCTCTGGGTTGTATGGATTTTGGATTATGTCATAAAAGATGACATTTTCTTGATTGAGGTGAAAGGTGGAACTAACCTAGGAGATGAACTCATGGGTAATTCTGTAGATAAACACTTTCAGAGTAGAACTGTAAATGTAATTTTCTGATGAAAACCTAGGTTTTTTTTTTTTGTTTGTTTGTTTTTAAGCCTTCCAATCAAAAGTCATCTGAAAACTTCTGGCAAATGAATCTGGAAGACTAGGAAGAATTGAAAGAGATTTGAAAGGAACATGGTATTGGAAAAGATTTAGAATTATTCTCCAATAGACTTTTCCCTGTCTGTCTTTACCAGTCTGGCTTACACAGTGCTTCAGAGAAATATTTCCAACCCGTAATAATGAACAGGAAACTACAATTTAGCACGACTCAGGTCAAAGTTCAGAACTAAGCCCAGAATGCTGTTTACATTCCTTTGTGGTAAAATCTGGATTCATATACTCTGCTTTAGGAAAAGTTCTGGTTACTGTGATTTAAAATATCTATTGTGAGACATGTGTTTGTAGCAAGTGATATCTGCTTTATAAATGTTGTAAATACTGTCTCCCCAATCACGTCTACCACCACTAGCACCCAATTTTAAGTTAGATAAAGCCATAGTCATTTGTGAAGGGGGTCCATAATGGCACAAATGGAGAAGTTATATTTCTTCCACTGTTTATCTTTCTATGTACACAGTTCATTTCTTTCATAAAATATGTCAACCATAAAAAAAGAATGAGAAGAGTCTCTTGCAATTAATTATTCATTTTAAACACACACACACACACAATATAGCAAAACAACTTCAAAATCAGTGTTTCATTTCACTGGCTTTCTAGACACCCTAAGGAAACCACTCTACTGCATTTTGAAGAAATCTTCACTCTCAAATTGGAGAGCTACTTATGGAGGAGCACAAGAATTATAAGGGGTTAAAACTGGTCACCATGAGAACAAATAGATATCTGCAGGAATGTGTTTTTTTGCTCCCAAGATCCAACTAGACCATCCCTATTGATCCTGAAGGCAGTTAATCAGACTACAAAATTTTTACTTAGTTCTGGACATGTACGTTGGCTTAATAACACAATATCTTGCTTTTCAATAATACTTTATATAATATCCTTTTTTTTCTCCATATTGGTTGATTTCCCAGCTATGACATATCTGGTTCATTTTTGTTTACATTTACTGAAAGAGGTACCACTAGAGTGGGCCTTTTTTAAGAAAGTCTTATCATTTACAGTCACAGCAAACCCATTAACATTTCCAAATTAATTATGATCTGAAATGATCTTTATGGCTTGCGTACTATGACTGGTATTTCTTTTTGCTTCTACTGATTTCCACAACTATTAAATGTGCCAGTTAAAGTGGTAGGGGATGTATAAGAAATCGTATAAATTAAATATCAAAATACAAAAGATTATTTTCTTAATAAGTGAATACTTCAGGAAAAAAATTCAATGTATATTTTGATAAAAACTTCACCAAGAAAACAGGTTTCAATATTATTTTTGTTTAAGTTGTCAGTCATTAAAATTCACTAATGATTATAAAATCATTTACCAATCCAACCAGACTTCCAAGATTTTCAATGGAGAAAAGAAAAATTATCATCTGCAAGTTCCTATGATAGGCAAATCTCATTTGCAAAGCAACATGAGAATGTTTATTTGGTGAGATTGATTAAAAGCATAAATATTCATCAACTCCTCCATTTCATTCCTTTCTCTTCTTTTATTCTGCTAGCAACACTGACAGGTAAGGTCCTATAGTATAATACTTACTTAATCAAATGCAAGCACAAGTATATCTAACTTTATAACCATTGAGAAAGTTATTCAAAAAGCTAGAACAGAGACTAATATCTTGAAATCCTTTTTTCATTCTTTATGGATAAGGTACTACAACAAAAATGAATCATATTCCATGATAGAGCATTTTCCCTTTGTTTAAACAGGAAATATTTATCAATTCAAGTTTCAAATTATTTTATTTTGTTTAATTTTTTTCTATCAACTTTACTGCATGCACTGAGATCATAGAGGTGTGACTAAGGAATTACATCTTCAGTTCCCTTCCAACAAGGTGACCACTTGCAAGAACTCCAATTCTCAGAAACAGTGACTCATACCCTGATCAAGCGCATTAAAGGTCATCTAAGTAATGCCAGGAAAGGATGTGGCTCCTTGCCAAGGCTTCTCTTCCCAGTTTATAAGTGGAAACAGTGTTCATGCTTCAAAATGAGCACATATAGTTTTATTTACAAACTTTAGTGTTTCAGCCAGCCATCGGATTGATATCACTAATGAAGTATTCTGAACTAGTTCAGCAGCACCCGGAACATCAAGACGTTGAGATCTGTGGCAGTCACAGCACTGAAATTAGATGGGCGTCTGGTTTGACATAGGGCTAGAAGCAAAAAATTATTATATTATACAATAATCATATTCTAATGCTTATTTTAACACTTCCTGAAGTGAATGACAAGAGTAGAATATCATTAACAAGGCTCTACAATTTAACACAGCAACACCTGAAAAGAAAAGAACATTGGCTTTTGTCATAATTCCATTAAGTATACCAATTTGAATGACTGATGAATGGCACTTTACTACTTTCCCGTCTTTAAATTTTAGCAGCATGGTGGGAATGACTTTTTGAACTTGTGTCCACATGTATATTTTACTGAAGAGTCTTGTTTCACATTTTAAATGGGTGGCTGAAATAGTGCTGTAAAGGGAGACAGAAATGTTGTTGACTATTTCAAGTAAAACTACATCCTTGTTGACAGCTGAATTAGCCACCTGAGAACGTGGTATTTGAGTTACAGAAAGGCTGAAAACTAAGAAAAACAAGTAGGAACAATAAAGGGATGGTTGTCATTCAGGAGATCACAAATGTGACTGAAACTATCTAGATTCAGCTATCTTATAGCTCCAGTATTCCTTGTCCCTTTCCTTTTACCATCTCCTGCCTACATTTATTTTGTTGACATTTCCCTCTTTTTCCTAGCAAAATTATTCTGTATGTTGAAATTTACTATGGATCTGCAAAGAAACTAAAGCCATTGACCCTTTGGATTTTGCTGTGAATGAAATCCTTGGTCTAAATGCCTCTCTTCATTTCATTTTCCATACACCACTGGCTTCCTTGCCCTTTTCTTCCTTGAGAATATATATATTTTAAAATGTTAATTCTTAAATCTATTTCTATACCTGCAACCACGCTAAATGTAGCTGGAGAAAAGCACCACAACCACATAGATTAATGTGTTTAAATTCATTTTAAATTCATGATCATGAACTTTAAGGACTCCCATACTGGTGTCCAGCAATTCTACAACACTTCATCTGTCCAATCACTAGTCCACTTTCCTAGGTGACTATTCTGTAAATTCTCTTCCCAAACCTCAACACCTTCTCCCCCATTTCTACTCTCAGGCAAAGACCCTGCTTTCTATCTCACAGAGAAAATAAAAGCATAAAGTAACTTCCTCGAGCTCCCACTACCATATCTACCCAGCAACCATAATTTGTACTCATGTATTTGCCTCCCTTTCAGTTACAATAGATGGACTCCTTAAGTTTTTAAGGTCATTACCTTCACCCTCCACTTTTGCATTAGATATCAGAAATTCTTATCTGCCTGGGCACATTGCTTCAGTAATTTTTTCCTTTGATCTGCTTCATCATTTTCTATTTTTCCCATCATTCATACAAACATGTTGCTTATTTCTTCCATTAAAAAATAATAAAAACTTTTTTTAGCCCTATATTCCTGATTCCTTTCTCCAATTCACGGCAAAATTCTCAAAAGAATTGTCTATATTTCTCCAATTTCTCTTCTCCCATTTTCTCTTAAGCCCATTCCAGTTAGGCTTTTTCCCCACCACTATACCAAAATCGTCTTGTAGGTCATAGGTGATGCCCACAATGCGAAATCTAGTGGTCAATTCTCAATCCTACATCTCTTTAGCCATCAGAAGCATTTAACCCAGTGAATCACTCCCTCAATATTTAGTACAGTCTTTACACTGGCTTTTCCTCCAGCCTCAGTGAGGGCTCTCTCCCAGCCCATTTGGCTACTTCCCCTCCTTATCCCCAACATCTTTTTTTTTTTTAACATCTTTATTGGAGTATAATTGCTTTACAAGGGTGTGTTCTCCCCAAAATCTTGATGTTGAGTGTCACAAGGCTCAGTCCTTTGTTCTTGCCTCTAGCCACATTCATTTTCTTGGAAGTTTCATTCAGTCTCTTTCAAAATCTCAAACAGGCTTTAACTACAATTATGTGAAGATGACTGTCATATTATATCTTCAGTTCAGACTTCTGAACTCCAGACTCTTATGCCCAATTGTTTATACACATCTCTACTTGGATGTCTATTAGGCATCTCAAACTTAAAATGTCCTAAACTGATATTTCCCCTCAAATCTGCTTTACTCATACTTCCCATATCAGTTTATGACAACTTCATCCTTCTCATTGCCCAGATCAGATACTGGAAGCCATTCTTAACTCCCCTCTTTCTTTCACATATCAAATTTAAGCATCATAAAATTCTGATTTTCCTCTCCCAGGTCAGCCTCATTACTGATCTCCCTCTTTCCTTGTTCCCTTACAGCCTCTTTCCAACACAGCACTCAAAGTGATTCTTTAAGAACTTGTGTTAAATCTGTCATACTTATTTAAACGCTAATGATGTTACATTTATTCCCTAGCAAGAGCCAGTAGCCTACAAAGTCTTATATGATCTAGTCTCTGTACTTCTGTGACTTCATGTCCTCCTATGTTTTCTTGATCACTGTGTCTCAGCCTTACTGGTCACCCTGATGCTCCTTGCATGGTAGCCATAATTCAGCCTTAGAGCCTTGGCTCTGTGGTTCCTACTGCCAATAATGATCAGCCCCTAACATATTGAATGGCTTCTCTCTCAGCAATTTCAAGTGCTTACTCAAATGAGCCCTACCCTGACTACCTTATTTAAAATTGTATCCTGCCTCATACAATTTACTCACTTTATGTTCGTATTCCATGGCTCCGCTTCACTTAACGGTTTTATTTCATGCTATTTTCACTTAATTTTTGTTCATTATTTATTATAATTTTTTTCTATAAACCATGATAGGACAATTGTACAGCTGCCAAAAAGAAAATAAGAAATTAACGTAGATCCTTACCTTATGCCATATGAAACAAAACTAAAAATGTATCCTAGACCTAAAAGTAAAACCTAAAACTCTAAAACATCTAATCTAAAAGATAATGTAGCAAATAAAATCATCATTGTAACTTTGGGTTACACAATTATTTCCTAAATAGAATGCAAAAAACAAACTTAAAAACTGGATAAATTAGACCTCATTAACGTTAAAAAGTTTTCTCTTTGAAAAACACTTAAAAATAAAAAAGCAAGATATAGACTGGGAGAAAATATTAGCAAAACTCATAACTGATAAAGGACATGTAGCCAGAAAAACTCTTCAAATTCAAAAATAAGTAAACCAATATTCTAATATTTAAAAAGGTTGAAAGATTTGAACAGACACTTCTATTCAGAAGTACAGATGGCAAATAGCTATATGGATTTCCCCATCATCACAGACATAAAATGGCTAAATGAACAACTTGATAATATCAAGTGCTGACAAGGATGAGGAGCAACTGCAACTCTCATGCATTGCTGGTGGGAATGCAAATTATATAGTCTCTTGCTAACTATAAAATCCACCAATGCCTCTCCTACTTATTTATTCAAGTAAATAAGAAAACATATGTGAGAAGACCTTCAAGATGGCAGAGGAGTAAGACGTGGAGATCACCTTCCTCCCCACAAATACATCAGAAATACATCTACATGTGGAACAACTACAGGACACCTACTGAACTCTGGCAGAAGACGTCAGACTTCCCAAAAGGCTAGAAACTACCCACGTACCTAGGTAGGGCAAAAGAAAAAAGAAAAAATGTAGACAAAAGAATAAGGACAGGACCTGCACCTCAGGGAGGGAGCTGTGAAGGAGGAAATGCTTCCACACACTAAGAAACCCCTACACTGGTTGAAACGGTGGTGGGGAGGAAGCTTCAGAGCCACGGAGGACAGCACAGCAATAGGGGTGCAGAGAGCAAAGCAGAGAGATTCCTGCACAGAGGATGGATGTCAGACAGCACTCACCAGCCTGAGAGGCTTGTCTGCTCACCTGCTGGGGCAGGTGGGGGCTGGGAGCTGAGTTTCGGGCTTCAGAGGTCAGATACCAGGGAGAGGACTGGGGCTGGCCTGTGAACACAGCCTGAAAGGGGCTAGTGCACCACAGCTAGCTGGGAGGGAGTCCGGAGAAAAGTCTGGAACTGCCTAAGAGGAAAGAGACCATTGTTTCTGGGTGTGTGAGGAGAGTGGGTTCAGAGCACCACCTAAATGAGATCCAGAGACAGCACCTAAATGAGATCCAGAGACAGCACAAGCCACGGCTATCAGCGCAGACACCAGAGACAGGCATGAGATGCTAAGGCTGCTGCTGCGGCCACCAAGAAGCCTGTGTGTAAGCACAGGTCACTATCCACACCTCCCTCCCCTCAGGAGACCTACATGCAGAGGCAGGGCCAACTCCAAAGCCAAACCCCAGGAGCATTGTGAACAAAGAAGAGAAAGGGAAATTTCTCCCAACAGCCTCAGGGGCAGTGGATTAAATCTCCACAATCAACTTGATGTAGCCTGTATCTGTGGAATACTTGAATAGACAAAGAATCATCCCAAATTGAGGCGGTGGACTTTCAGAGCAACTGTAGACTTGGGGTTGGCTTTCTGCATCTGATTTGGTTCTTGTTTTATGTTTATCTTAGTTTAGTATTTAGAGCTTGTTATCATTGGTAGATTTGTTTATTGATTTGGTTGCTCTCTTCCTTTTTTTTTTTTACATATATATTTTTTTTCTTTTTTTTTCCTTTTTCTCTTTTTGTGAGTGTGTATGTGTATGCTTCTTTGTGTGCTTTTGCAGGTATAGCCTTGCTTTTACCATTTGTCCCAGGGTTCTGTTTGTCCGTTTTTTTTTTTTTTTTTTCCTTTTTAGTACAGTTTTTAGCACATGTTATAATTGGTGGATTTTTTTTTTTTTTTTTGGTTTGGCTGCTCCCTTCTTTATTTATTTCTTTTTTATTTTTTTACTTTATTTTATTTTTAATAATTTTTTATGTTTTTATATTTTAATAACTTTCTTATTTTCTTTCTTTCTTTCTTTTTTACTCCCTTTCCTTCCAAGCCATGTGGCTGATAGCATCTTGGTGCTCCAGCTCGGTGTCAGGCCTGTGCCTCTGAGGTGGGAGAGCCAAGTTCAGGACATTGGTCCACTAGAGACCTCCCGGCTCCACACAATATGAAATGGCGAAAGCTCTCCCAGAGAGATCCACCTCAATGCTAAGATACAGCTCCACTCAATGACCAGCAAGCTACCGTGCTGGACACCCTATGCCAAACAATTAGCAAGACAGGAACACAACCCCACCCATCAGCAGAGAGTCTGCCTAAAATAATAATAACGTCACAGACACCCCAAAACACACCACTGGACCTGGTCCTGCCCACAAAAAGACAAGATCCAGCCTCATCCACCAGAACACAGGCACTAGTCCCCTCCACCAAAAAGCCTTAACAGCCCACTGAACAAACCTTAGCCACTGGGGGCAGACACCAGAAAAAATGGAAACTAAGAACCTTCAGCCTGAGAAAAGGATACCCCAAACACAGTAAGTTAAGCAAAATGAGAAGACAGAGAAACACACAGCAGATGAAGGAGCAAGGGAAAAACTCATCAGAAAAAACAAATGAAGAGGAAATACGCAGTCTACCTGAAAAAGAATTCAGAGTAATGATGGTCAAGATGATCCAAAATCTTGAAAATAGAATGGAGATGATGGCCATTCTGACCGGTGTGAGATGATATCTCATTGCAGTTTTGATTTGCATTTTTCTAATGATTAATGATGTTGAGCATTCTTTCATGTGTTTGTTGGCAATCTGTATATCTTCTTTGGAGAAATGTCTATTTAGGTCTTCTGCCCATTTTTGGATTGGGTTGTTTGTTTTTTTGTTATTGAGCTGCATGAGCTGCTCTCACACTGGTCAGAATGGCCATCATCAAAAAATCTAGAAACAATAAATGCTGGAGAGGGTCTGGAGAAAAGGGAACACTCTTGCACTGCTGGTGGGAATGTGAATTGGTACACCCACTATGGAGAACAGTATGGAGGTTCCTTAAAAAATTAAAAATAGAACTACCATACGACCCAGCAATCCCACTACTTGGCATATACCCTGAGAAAACCATAATTCAAAAAGAGTCATGTACCAAAATGCTCATTGCAGCTCTATTTACAATAGCCCGGAGATGAAAGCAACCTAAGTGTCCATCATCAGATGAATGGATAAAGAAGATGTGGCACATATATACAATGGAATATTACTCAGCCATAAAAAGAAACGAAATTGAGTTATTTGTAGTGAGGTGGATGGACCTAGAGTCTGTCATACAGAGTGAAGTAAGTCAGAAAGAGAAAGACAAATACCATATGCTAACACATATATATGGAATCTAAGGACAAAAAAATGTCATGAAGAACCTAGGGGTAAGACGAGAATAAAGATTCAGACCTACTAGAGAATGGACTTGAGGATATGGGGAGGGGGAAGGGTAAGCTGGGACAAAGTGAGAGAGTGGCATGGACATATATACACTACCAAACGTAAAATAGATAGCTAGTGGGAAGCAGCCGCATAGCACAGGGAGATCAGCTGGGTGCTTTGTAACCACCTAGAAGGGTGGGAGGGAGGGAGATGCAAGAGGGAAGAGATATAGGAACATATGTATATGTGTAACTGATTCACTCTGTTATAAAGCAGAAACTAACACACCATTGTAAAGCAATTATACTCCAAAAAAGATGTAACAAAACAAAACAAAACAAAAACAAACAAAAACAAATTATTTTGGCTACAGTATGTCTTCTGCATTTCCTTATATTGGGTTGGCCAAAAAGTTTGTTTGGTTTTTGCCCTTAGTTTTCTTTAACTTCGTTTGAAACAATTTTGTTAGATTGTATTGTGACAGCTGTCATATAAGCGTGCATTTAAAAAAAAAAATCAAAATTTGTGAATTTTTGTATAGCTATTTTAATATCGAATATGGAAAAAAAGCAATATTTTCAGCATATTATGCTTTATTTATTTCAATAAAGGTAAGGACACAACTGAAACGCAAAAAAAAAAAGATTTGTGCTGCGTATGGAGAATGTGCTGTAACTGACTGAACATGTCAAAAGTGGTTTGCGAAGTTCTGTGCTGGAGATTTCTCGCTGGACAGTGCTCCATGGTCCGGTAGACCAGTTGAAGTTGATAGTGATCAAATAGAGACTTTAATTGAGAACAATCAATGTTATACCACACGGGAGATAGTCGACATATTCAAAGTATCCAAATCAAGCGCTGGAAATCATTTGCACCAGCTTGGTCATGTTCATCACTTTGATGTTTGTGTTCCACGTAAGTTAAGCAAAAAAAACCTGCTTGACTGTATTTCCACATGTTATTCTCTACTTCAACGTAATGAAAATGTTCCATTTTTAAAACAAATTGTGACAGGCGATGAAAAGTGGATACTGTACAATAACGTGGAACAGAAGAGATCGTGGGGGAAGTGAAATGAACCACCACCAACCACACCAAAGGCCAGTCTTCATCCAAAGAAGGTGATGTTGTGTACGTGGTGGGATTAGAAGGGAGTCCTCTATTATGAGCTCCTTCCAGAAAACCAAACGATGAATTCCAACAACTACTGCTCCCAATTAGACCAAGTGAAAGCAGCACTCGACGAAAAGCATCCAGAATTAGTCAACAGAAAATGCATAATGTTCCATCAGAATAATACAAGACTGCATGTTTCTTTGATGACCAGGCAAAAACTGTTACAGCTTGGCTGGGAAGTTCTGATTTATCCATAGAATTCATCAGACATTGCACCTTCAGATTTCCATTTATTTCGGTCTTTACAAAATTCTTTTAATGGAAAAACTTTCCATTCCCTAGAAGACTGTAAAAGGCACCTGGAACAGTTCTTTGCTCAAAAAGATAAAATGTTTTGGAAAGATGGAATTATGAAGTTGCCTGAAAAGTGGCAGAAGGTAGTGGAACAAAATGGTGACTACGTGGTTCAATAAAGTTCTTGGTGAAAATGAAAAATGTGTCTTTTATTTTTACTTAAAAAGCAAGGGAACTTTTTGGCCAGCCCAATACATTTTAGGATCTGCGTGTCAAGTTCTACAAAATAGCTATCTGAGATTTTGATTGGGATTGGCATTGCATTTATTAATTTGGGGAGAACTAACATCTTAACAATACTGAGTCTTTCAATCTATGAACACGATATTTTTCTTTACATCTTTAATTTCTCTCACCAATTTTTTATAGTTTTCAGTGAACAGGTTTTGCAAATATTTTTTTTAAATTTATCCTTAAATATTTCATGATTTAGATGTCAGTAATATAAATATAATGGTATTTAAAATTTTTCATTTTCTAATTTTTCAGTATGTAGGAATACAAGTGGTGTTGTATACTGAAAAAAAAAAAAGAACGGAGAAAATAAAGAAACGTTTAACAAGGAGCTAGAAGAACTAAAGTGCAAACAAACAATGATGAACAACACAATAAAAGAAATTAAAATTTCTCTAGAAGTAATCAATAGTGGAAAACATGAGGCAGAAGAACGGATAAGTGACCTGGAATATAAAACAGTTGGAAATAAATACTGCAGAGCAGAATAAAGAAAAAAGAATGAAAAGAATTAAGGACAGTCTCAGAGACCTCTAGGAAAACAATAAATGCACCAATATTTGAATTATATGTGTCCCAGAAGGAGAAGAGAAAAAGCAAGGGACTGAGAAAATATTTGAAAAGACTATAGTTGAAAACTTCCCTAATATGGAAAAGAAAATAGTCAATCAAGTCCAGGAAGCACAGAGAGTCACATATAAAATAAATCCAAGGAGAAACACATCAAGACCTATATTAATCAAACTATCAAAAATTAAATACAAAGAAAGAATATTAAAAGCAGCAAGGGAAAAACAACAATTAACATACAAGGGAATCCCCATAATGTTAACAGCTTATCTTTCTGCAGAAACTCTGCAAGCCAGAAGGGAGTGGCAGGACATATTTAAAGTGATGAAAGGGGAAAAGCCTGCAGCCAAGGTTACACTACCCAGCAAAGATCTCATTCAGATTCAATGGAGAAATTAAAACTTTTACAAAAAAGCAAAAGCTAATGGAATTCAGCACCACCAAACCAGATTTACAACAAATGCTAAAGGAACTTCTCTATGGAGAAAACATAAGACAAGGAAAAGACCTACAATAACAAACCCAAAACAATTTAAAAAATGGTAATAGGAACATACATATTGATAACTACCTTAAATATAAATGGATTAAATGATCCAACCAAAAGCCACAGACTGGCTGTATGGATACAAAAACAAGACCTGTATGTATGCTGTCTACAAGAGACCCAGTTCAGACTTAGGGACACATACAGACTGAAAGGGAGGAGATGGAAAAAGATATTCCACACAAATGGAAATCAAAAGAAAGCTGGAGTAGCAATTATCATATCAGACAAAATAGACATTAAAATAAAGACTATTACAAGAGACAAAGAAGGACACAACATAGTGATCAATCCAAGAAGAAGATATAATAATTGTAAATATTTATGCACCCAACATAGGAGCACCTCGATACATAAGGCACATGCTAACAGCCATAAAAGGGGAAATCGACAGTAACACAATCATAGTAGGGGACTTTAACACCCCACTTTCACCTATGGACAGATCATCCAAAGTGAAAATAAATAAGGAAACACAAGCTTTAAATGATACATTAAACAAGATGGACTTAATTAATATTTATAGGACATTCCATCCAAAAACAACAGAATACACTTTCTTCTCAAGTGCTCATGGAATATTCTACAGGATAGATCATATCTTGGGTCACAAATTAAGCCCTGGTAAATTTAAGAAAATTGAAATCATATCAAATATCTTTTCTGACCACAATGCTATGAGACTAGATATCAATTACAGGAAAAAATCTGTAAAAAATACAAACACATGGAGGCTAAACAATACGCTACTAAATAACCAAGATATCACTGCAGAAATCAAAAAGGACATCAAAAAATACCTAGAAACAAAAGACAATGAAAACACGATGACCCAAAACTATGGGATACAGAAAAAGAAGTTCTACGCGGGAAGTTTATAGCAATACAATCCTACTTCAAGAAAGAAGAAACATGTCAAATAAACAACCGAAACTTATACCTAAAGCAATTAGAGAAAGAAGAACAAAAAAAAAACCAAAGCTAGCAGGAGAAAGAAATCATAAAGATCAGATCAGAAATAAATGAGAAACAAATGAGGGAAACAAGAGCAAGATCAATAAAACTAAAAAGTTGGATATTTGAGAAGATAAGCAAAATTGATAAATCATTAGCCAGACTCAACAAGAAAAAAGGGAGAAGACTCAAAGCAATAGAATTAGAAATGAAAAAGAAGAAGTAACAACTGACTCTGCAAAAATACAAAGAAACATGAGGGATTACTACAAGCAACTATATGCCAATAATATGGACAACCTGGAAGAAATGGACAAATTCTTAGAAAAGCACAACCTTTTGAGACTAAACCAAAAGAAAAAGAAAATATAAGAAGACCAATAACAAGCACTGAAATTGAGACTGTGATTAAAAATCGTCCAACAAACAAAAGCCCAGGACCAGATGGCTTCATAGGCAAATTCTATCAAACAGTTAAGAAGAGCAAACACCTATCCTTCTCAAACTCTTGTAAATTATAGCAGAGGGAGGAACACTCCCAAACTCATTCAACGAGGCCACCATCACCCTGATACCAAAAACAGAAAGAGACGTTAGAAAGAAAGAAAATGACAGGCCAATATCACTGATGAACATACATACAAAAATCCTAAACAAAATACTAGCAAACAGAATCCAACAGCACATTAAAAGGATCATACACCATGATCAAGTGGGGTTTATCCCAGGAATGCAAGGAGTCTTCAATATATGCAAATCAATCAAAGTGATAAACCATATTAACAAATTGAAGGAGAAAAACCATATGTTCATCTCAATAGATTCATAAAAATCTTTTGACAATATTCAACACTCTCCAGAAAGTAGGCATAAGGGAACTTACCTCAAAATAATAAAGGCCATATATGACAAACCCACAGCCATCATTATTCCTAATGGTGAAAAACTGAAATCATTTCCTCTAAGATTATGAACAAGACATGGTCGTCCACTCTCTCCACTATTATTCAACATAGTTTTGGAAGTTTTAGGCACAGCAATCAGAGAAGTAAAAGGAATCCAAGCCGGAAAAGAAGAAGTAAAGCTGTCACTGTTTGCAGATGACATGATACCATACATACAGAATCCTAAAGATACTACCAGAAAACTACTAGAGCTAATCAATGAATCTGGTAAAGTAGCAGGATACAAAATTAATGCACAGAAATCTCTTGCATTCCTATACACTAATGATGAAAAATCTGAAAGAGAAATTAAGGAAACACTCCCATTTATCACTGCAACAAAAAGAATAAAATACCTGGGAATAAACCTACCTAAGAAGACAAAAGACCTGTATAAGAAAACTATAAGACACTGATGAAAGAAATTAAGGATGATACAAAGAGATGGAGAGATATATCATGTTCTTGAATTGGAAGAATCAACATTGTGAAAATGACTATACTATCCAAAGCAATCTACACATTCAATGCAATCCCTATCAAACTACCAATGACATTTTTCACAGAACTAGAACAAAAAATTTCACAATTTGTATGGAAACACAAAAGACCCTGAATAGCCAAAGCAATCTTGAGAAAGAAAAATGGAGCTGGAAGAATCAGGCTCCTGGATTTCAGACTGTACTACAAAGTTACAGTAATCAAGGTAGTATGGTACTGGCACCAAAACAGAAATATAGATCAATGGAACAGGATAGAAAGCACAGAGATATACCCATGAACATATCGTCATCTTATTTTTCATAAAGAAGGTAAGAATATACAATGGAGAAAAGACAGCCTCTTCAGTAAGTGATGCTGGGGGGCGCTTCCCTGGTGGCGCAGTGGTTGAGAGTCCGCCTGCCGATGCAGGGGACACGGGTTCGTGCCCCAGTCCAGGAAGATCCCACATGCTGCGGAGCGGCTAGGCCCGTGAGCCATGGCCGCTGAGCCTGTGCGTCCAGAGCCTGTGCTCCACAACGGGAGAGGCCACAACAGTGACACGTCCACATACCGCAAAAAAAAAAAAAAAAAAAGTGACGCTGGGAAAACTGGATAGCTACACATTAAAGAATGAAATTAGAACACTCTGTAACACCATACACAAAAATAAACTCAAAATCGATTAAAGACCTAAATGTAAGGCCAGACATTATAAAACTCTTAGAGGAAAACATAGGCAGAACACTCTATGACATAAATCACAGCAAGATCCTTTTTGACCCACTTCCTAGAGAAATGGAAATAAAAATTAACAAATGGGACCTAATGAAACTTAAAAACTTTTGCACAGGAAAGGAGAACATAAACAGGACGAAAAGACAACCCTCAGAATGGGAGAAAATATTTGCAAATCAAGCAACTGACAAAGGATTAATCTCCAAAATATACAAACAGTTCATGCAGCTCAATATCAAAAAAACAAACAACCCAATCCAAAAATGGGCAGAAAACCTAAACAGACATTTCTCCAAAGAAGATATACAGATTGCCAACAAACACATGAAAGGATGCTCAACATCACTAATCATTAGAGAAATGCAAATCAAAACTACAATGAGGTATCACCTCACACCAGTCAGAATGGCCATCATCAAAAAATCTACAAAAAATAAATGCTGGCGAGGGTGTGGAGAAAAGGGAACCCTCTTGCACTGTTGGTGGGAATGTGAATCGGTACAGCCACTATGGAGAACAGTATGGAGGCTCCTTAAAAAACTACAAATAGAGCTACCATATGACCCAGCAATCCCACTACTGGGCATACACCTTGAGAAAACCATAATTGAGAAAGAGTCATGTACCACAGTGTTCATTGCAACTCTACTTACAATAGCCAGGCAATGGAAGCAACCTAAGGGTCCATTGACAGATGAATGGATAAAGAAGATGTGGCACATATATACAAGGAATATTACTCAGCCATAAAAAGAAATGAAATTGAGTTGTTTGTAGTGAGATGGATGGACCTGGAGTCTGTCATACAGAGTGAAGTTAGAAAGAGAAAAACAAATACCGTATGCTAACACATATATGGAATCAAAAAAAAAAAGTTTCTGAAGAACCTAGGAGCGTGACAGGAATAAAGACGCAGACATAGAGAATGGACTTGAGGATACGGGGAGGGGGAAGGGTAAGCTGGAACGAAGTAAGAGAGTGGCATGGACATATATACGCTACCAAATGTAAAATAGATAGCTAGTGGAAGCAGCCACAAAGCACAGGGAGATCAACTTGGTGCTTTGTGACCACCTAGAGGGGTGGGATAGGGAGGGTGGGAGGGAAACGCAAGAGGGAGGAGACATGGGGATATATGTATACATATAGCTGATTCTCTTTGTTATGAAGCAGAAACTAACACACCATTGTAAAGCAATTACACTCCAATAAAGATATTAAAAAAAGAAAACATATTTACACACAAAGACATCTACATGAATGTTTATACTTTTTTCATGATTACCAACACCTGGAAACAACACAAATGTCCATCACCTGGTGAATGGATTAAAAGGGAAATAAAAAATGTGTGGCTCATTTTTAAAGCAGAATACTATTCAACAATAAAAAGAAAAGAACTGCTGATACATGCACAACATGGGTGAATTTCAAAATTATTATGCTAAATGAAAACATGGGGCTGATGGTCACCTACAGAGGAGAATAGTTTTACTTTTTGTGGTGACTAATTTTTCTATAACTCCATTGTGGTGATGGTTATGCAACTATTTATGTTTATTCAAACTCACGTAACTATATACTTTAATATGATGGGTCTTACTGTACATAGAGTAACATAATAAATGACATAAAGAAGAAACTAAGAGATTAAAATAAGTGGAAATAAGTAAACAATACAACAAGAAATCATGACATTAACAAGAAAATGTGAAATCTGGATTTCATTTAAATATACCTCAAATAAATTTAAAGGCAAGAGACTGAGAAAAAATCTGTAATATATTAAATAACACGGATTAATTCTTAAATGTATGAAGAACTTCTGCAAACCATTAAGAACATAAAAAATCATTAGAAAAAATAAATAAATGGTAATAATAATCGTCACCACAGAGAAAAAATTCAAACAGTAAAAATACTTCCAAGGAATACTAAGATCACAAGTAATTAGGGAAATGAAAATAAATATAAGATTTTTTTCTCACTCATTTTGTTGGCATAAATTAATAGTTTGATAAGACCCAGTGCAGGTGAGGGAAAAGTCTCTTTCTTAGGAAAAACTCACGGTCATTCTATTCATGGCAGAATGCACTGGTATAGTTTACTTAGCAGGTAATTTGTCTGTACATATCAAAAGCATACATATTTTGAATGAGTGATTTCAAGTCTAGATATCTATCATGGAGAAAAACTTGAGCATGAACAAAAACAAATATGAAACATGTTTTTCCAACTTTATGTGTAATAGCAAAATTTTGCAAACTTTAAATTCTCCATATATATGTGAATATTTAAAAATTATAGTGTGACTGACAAGGGCTTAATTTCCAAAATATACAAACAGTTCATACAACTCAATAACAAAAAAACAAGCAACCCAATCAAAAAATGGACAGAGACCTAAATAGACATTTCTCCAAAGAAGACATACAATAGGCACATGAAAAGATGCTCAACATCGCGAATTATTAGAGAAATGCAAATAAAAACTACAATGAGGTATCACCTTGTACAGATCAGAATGGCCATCATTAAAAAGTCTATAGGGACTTCCCTGGTGGAGTGGTTGTTAAGAATCTGCCTGCCAATGCAGGGGACACAGGTTTGATCCCTGGTCCGGGAAGATCCCACATGCCATGGAGCAACTAAGCCCGTGCACCACAACTACTGAGCCTGTGCTCTAGAGCCCGTGAGCCACAACTACTGAGCCCACATACCACAACTACTGAATCCCACTGCCTAGAGCCCGTGCTCCACAAGAGAAGCCACTGCAGTGAGAAGCCTGTGCACTGCAACAAAGATTAGCCCCTGCTCACCACAACCAGAGACAGCCCGCGCACAGCAACAAAGACCCAATGCAGCCAAAAATAAATACATAAATAATTTTTTTTAAGTCTACAAATAATAAATGCTGGAAAGGGTGTGGAGAAAACAGAACTTTCCTACTCTGCTGGTGGGAATGTAATCTGGTGCAGCCACTGTGGAGAACAGTATGGAGGTTCCATAACAAACTAAAAATAGAGTTGCTATATGATCCAGCAATCCCACTCCTAGGCATATATGAGGAGAAAACTCTAATTCAAAAAGATGCATGCACTCCAATGTTCATAGCAAAGCTATTTACAATAGCCAAGACATGGAAGCAACCTAAATGTCCATCAACAGATGAATGGATAAAGAAGATGTGGTATGTGTATGTGAGTGTGTGTGTGTGTGTGTGTGTATATATATATATATATACTTATTTATATATACACACACACACACACACAATGGAATACTACTCAGCCATAAAAAGAATGAAATAATGCCATTTACAGCAACATGAATAGACCTAGAGATTATCACAGTAAATGAAGTGAGTCAGACAAAGACAAATATACGAAATCACTTATATGTAGAATCTAAAATATGATACAAATGAACTTATTTACAAAACAGAAACAGACTTACAGACTTAGAAACTTATACCAAAGGGGAAAAGGGGAAGGGATAAATTAGGAGTTTGGGATTAGCAGATACAAACTACTGTATATAAAATGAAGAATGAGGTCCTACTATATAGCACAAGGAACTATATTCAATATCTTGTAATAAACCATAGTAGAAAGGAATATGAAAAAGAATATATATATATTCTTTATATATATAACTGAATTACTTCACCGTACACCAGAAACTAACACAACACTGTAAATAAACTACACTTCAATAAAATATTATAACTGTATCATGAGTTACTATATATTCACTAAAAATGTTACATCTATATATAAAGATATGGAAAGTTGCCCAAGATATGTTGCTAATGGAAATAAAAGCAAGTTACAGAATAATTTGTACAATATGACCATATATATATATATATATATGCCTATAGCTATGCAGATGGGAAGATTATAAGTGGTATATGGATAGATATGCATACATAATGTTTTCAAGAATTGCATACGAGATTTACAACAATGATTACTTAAATTCAGGGAAGTGGGATTTGGAGAGAGTATTTGCAAGATAAATCTTTTTTTTTTACATATGTTTTTATAGCATTTGATTAATTTTTGAAACGATCATGTATTCCTTTCATTTTTATTCTAATTTTAAAAATTTAACAGATAAATAAGACATAGTTCTTAACTTCCAGGAGCTTATACCCCAGGGTGTGAGGACAGACACCTCAATGAACAATTGGTATAAAATGTGATGTGTTCCTTGGTGGGAATGTATACCAAACTGCTGTGGAATCATAGAAGAAAGAAGATATTACATTGCCCTGAAAATTGAAAAAGGTTACACAGAAAACTACATTTTATGATTGAGTATGAGCTTATCAGTAGGTAAAGAAGGGGAAGGCTATTTTATTTTATTTTATTTTATTTTTTAACCTTTAAGAGTCTTCATAGTAAAGAGTTGCCATAAAATCTAGTTAATTTTGAACTCCATTAGGGGAAGTTTACTTTAAAAAGAGATAATCAAATATTTGAATGAATACAGACTTTCAAATCAGATAACATATACTCAAATTTTGACTCTTATTTACTAGTGGAGCCATTTACATATTACCTAACTTTCAAAGCCATATCTGTAAAATGCGTATAATATGACCATTTTAGTCAAGTTGAGGAATGATGGTATCATTAATATGATAGGGCATGAAGCAGGAAGGTTGGGCTTGAGGGTGACAATAATGAGTTTAGTTTTTAATATGCTAAATGAAGATTTTGAAGATTAGAAGAGTTGAGACTGGACATAAAGAATACCAAATCATGAATATACAGGATATATTTAAATTCATGGCAGTGGATTAACTGGCCAGGAAGATAGTATCTACTGGGAAGAAGCCCAAGGATGATTCCCTAGGCCTTGTCATTCATGTGTGGTCCATGGACGAGAAACAAGTGCATCTCCTGGGAACTAGTGTGAAATACAAAATCTCAGGTCCCACCCCAGGTCTGTTGAATCAGAATCTGCATATTAACATATTCCCCAGATGATTTGTATGCAGAGTAAAATAATAAGCATTACTCTAACAATCACTACTTTAGAGAATGCCAAATCTTGAGGGTCAATTATACAAGAGAGAGATGTAAGCTAAGCAATGGCCTGCATATTCCATGATATTTATAGATAACCTGGCAAGAGGAGTAATGAAAAATCCATGAAGGAATTACTTTTCTTTTTTAAGAGAAAAATCCTGATGGTGCTAAATTTCGATCTTTTCTCCTCATCCACTCTAATCACGTTTATTGTGCTTCTGACACCTTCCATTATCCTTTCCACGGCTTATTATTTTAGTAGATATTGTGCTGCTCTCTTCACACTGAACATGATATTGTTTCTGTGGCACCAGCAGCAACTTTGTGTTCATTCATATACACATATTAAAGAGTGGATTATCATTAATTACGCACTAAATGTTCTTGGCAACAGACTAAGTGACAAAACATTTGCTTTTGTCAGAGTTCTATTAGGTGAACCCAAGTTGAACCATGGAAAAATATGACACTTTTCTTTATTTTAATTTGTATCACAAGGTCAGGATCATGACAGTGACTCTATTTTGCACATTATTTTCTCTATCATTGTAATGATGCTAATGGAGTTCTGTTAACTAAACAGTTTTTATCAGGTCTACAACCTATTTATTGCATATTAAGAATAAATTTCATGTTAACATTACTTAATCTACTGAAGTTTCAATTCAATAATAAAAATATGCTTTTCTGAAGAATGTCATTGCTTAAAAGAGTTCAAATGATGATATATTTTTACTGTTCACAGATAATTCAAGCAGAAATTGGAACAAAAAAGAGAAAATTAAAATAATATTTCTATAGTAGTTCAAATTATAGATCAAAGAAACACTTCTTATTAATATACCACATATGTCACAAGTTGCATTTAACTCTAGAAGTGCTTGGAGTCTTAGAACGTCCTTTTAAAATATGCATGAAAAGAACCTTATAAAGGAAAATTTTCCAAAGGTAAATCCAGTGCTAGTTTTCATGCTACTATAAGTTACATTATAATTTTTCTACTGATGATTAGCTCCAGATCATAATTAATTAAAACAACTTCAGCACACTTTCTTGTGGTATATCATAGATTCTCAGTAAGTAGTACATTATACCTACCACATAGTTCCCTGGGTAAAAATTCCTTGAATTAAAAAATGAATGAATAAAAATATATAAAATATTGTTTTCTACCAACATTTCTGTAATTAAACTAAGATTCAGTTGCAGAAAGTTTGCATGAATACGAGAACATGCTTGATCCCTTAGCTTATTTTTCAGGGATAGGCTATACTAAAACTGGATAGAAAAGAACTTATTTACTCTGCATTTATTCAGTCTCTATAATGTGCCATTCTACATTCCAAAGAAAAACAGTATTGTGTGAGACTGGTATTCATTTATGGTTTTGTTTGTTTGTTTTGTTCTCCTGTTTTGTTTTTAAGATGTATTGATTAAGTTAAAATATTTAACATTAAGCAGAATTCTTGGAGCCTATAATGGAGACAAAAATGAGACTAAAACCATATATCCTGACTCTAAGTACAGAATTTCTTTAAAACTTACAAAATCCTATTTATTAAATGTTTGCATTTGATTGGATTGATATTATATAGATCTATTCAAAGACCTTTACATGGGGATCGTGAAACAGAGATTTTTTTCCTTACTTCTGCTCAACCACAGTGAATTTCTTGAGCCTCACTGCAGAGCCAGAATAGGAGAAGATATTAGGAAAATACCTGCATGCAGAAAACCCAGCCATAGCAATGCTGAGAATCCAGTTATGTGAGTACTTCCATCATAGAAGACTACATAGACAACTATCAAAAATGCCAGATGTCATACACACACCGTCCCCTCTACACACCCAAAATATACACACATGCATATCTTACACTAGGTGGGCACACGGTAGGTTAAAATGGATCTTTGCACATTGGTTAACCTGATTTATTTCTCTAACAGACTATTTCTTTCACATAGCAATATGAGAGGAGCTGCCAAACTTTCCATTAGAGTAACAAGTTCAACATGTTAACATGGAAACAATCACTGATAAAAAAGCTATGTGGGAAGGATGAATTCTATTACAGTAATAAATGGCTTAGATTTTCATATGTGTCAAATCTATCAACAAGAAGGCTTCTATTATCAATATGGGTTTTGATTACAGATTTATAAATGGCTAAATAAAATGACAGGAAGTTGAATTTGTTTGTGCCAACCTCAGACTGGCCAAAGTCAAAATGTGAGGCTGTGAATTTCTTATATTCCTTGTGGCACTACTTTCATTGTCTTGGATATATACTCCCAACTTTCAGTAGCTACAGGGCATGTTAATATCTCCTATTTTTCAGGATTCCCTCTGCGAGTCCAGTGGGGGATTCCCTTCCTCAGCAGCACAAGATAGCACTAACTCCCTTCTCCCTGCCCAACCTTGCCAACCACATCTCATCAACAAGTACTGTACATAAATTTCACACCCATAGAATAAAACTTTAATCTCATATAGATATGAAATTAGCATTATGTAAATGGTTATTATAGCATTTATTTTTCACAGAATTTCCTGTATTATTCCCTTTGGATGTTAGAACAGTATTGTCTCAGACTTTTTAAAATACCTTTACCCAACCAAATGCAGAGAGACTTTCAACATCCCTCAAACTACATTGTGAGACTAGCATCTACAATAGTTATATATGAATGTACTCACATTGTGCGAATGATACACAGAGAAAATCACAAATATTTTAGCAATAATCTCCAGTTATAATTTTACACATGTTGATACTGATTGCTTAACAAGGGAAGAAATATATTAGAATTTCTTCATTTCTTCCTGTATTCAGGCAAATACAAATCCAAATACGCTACAGGGAGTTTTGTACAACTTTCTGAATTTTCCTGCAGGTTACATACCTACTGCGACTGTTTAATTTAGTTACTTACAATACTGAGTTGAAATTACAGGTTCTACCCCATATTAACCAGGTTTCCAATTTTAGGATTCTGTGCCAAGCTTTCCTTTTTTTCCCTGGCTTTACTGAGGTATAGTTGACAAAAATGTAATAATTTAAAGTATACAACATGATGATTTGATGTATGTATTTATTGTGAAATGAGTACCACAGTCAAGTTAATTAACGCATTTATCACCTTGCATAGTTACTTTTTATTTTCATTTTTTGATAACACTTAAGATCTACTCTCAACACATTTTAAATACATGATACAGAATTATTAACCATAGTCACCATACTGCACATTACATTCTCAGAACTTACTCATCTCATAACTTGGGTCAAGTTTCTCAATGTAGTCCCATCACCACAAGCAATATATCCCAATGAAGACCCTTAATATCACATATGGTCATGTAAATAAATCAGAGCCCAGATCTGCAAGTCTGAATGGCAACTACATCAAATATTTCTTCTCCATTAAAGACATAGGTAAATATAAGTGTATTTCCATTCCATGTTGCAGATCAAGGCTCAGAGGAGAATTTCCTTTGTTAACAGGTGTTTTCAAGTTATGAGGTCAATATTAAAAAATTGATTCTGAAAATAAAAGCATAATCATTGCAACATTTTCCTTTATGCTCCCTACTATCCCTTTTAGGGTCCTAGTTATAATACCTGTATTTAGAGCATGCATTCCCAGACAAAATTTTAACTCTGACAAATATACATACATATATTAATATATACATATAATTAGAGATATAATAAGTTCTAACTCATATATACATAAATATACAGATATAACCCATAAATATGTACATATAATCATATATATATACACATATATATATATGTGTATATATATATGAGTACATGCATATATGCATGTATATGGAGTATGGAGAACTGAGGTGCCACAGTGGATATTACCCCAAAGGACAACCTATGAAGTGACTCATATATATTTAAAAGAGCACTTATGAGAATGAACACTATCTTTCTGTGTTTTTTATGTAACATCACTCTCACTGTTCACTCTTTAATCTATATTATTTTTTCAAAGGAGTCTATTTTCTCTAGCAGAGGAAAGCTAAGTGAAAGTAAAAGTTACAGAATGCTGGTTTATAATTTGATTTTTAGGAGTGGAGTAAGCATTCCAGATCCCCTATGTTTCACAAAGTCTCTTTCAAAAACACTAACAGTATATTTTAGGGAAACCTCGATTGCCATTCTAGCCCATCTGCTCTTTATTAACTCAAGCTTCTATGGAATAGAAGATTTTTAACCTCCACATGCATATTTTACAAATAATTTCTGCATAATTTTGAGTCTTTATTATGCACTTCCTTTTGGTATTTTTACTTTGGCCCAATATTCAAGGCACAATACTTGAGGCAAGAAATAGAAATTATACCCTTTTTTCTCTATTTATAAGGTGGAAAGCTTTCATAAAATGGGCTGTATCTCCTTGAGGGTCTTTGGCCACATTTCTCCCCCACCTCCAACCAGGCTAAGGAATTCTTCCAGAATTCTGTTTACAGATATGTAATGCATTTTTTCTTTACTTCCAACAATAGCAATTTTACTTTGATCTCATAGCCACCAAACTATTAACCACAAGGATGCTCATAAGCAAGGTGTAAGGCAGGCATGTCAGTGATTTCCAGAAGGTCATAATTCAGAATTTTTTTTAAAATAACTATTACAATGAGGAACAGGGTACATCCAAAGAAGGAAGAGTTATAATTTATGCCTGACTTACTTCAGCGGAATATAGTTTATTTATAAACTGCTTATGGCAAACTCTGTATGCCCCTGTTCTATGCATGTGCTGAACTGTCTTCTGGTAAATTATTTAAATTACACCTAGCAGTAATTCCTGAGGACTTTCATACTTCATTTTCTCTATTAATGTAACAGAGAAAAGCTGCTTTGCAAGGATTGCTCTAAATTCCCAGAGTGTGAGTTCCAGACTCTGTATGTGTTGCATTATACCTGTCAAAAAACTTGTCTTCTCCTGAAATTTATTACTGAAGTTTCTCCACCCGAACTACTCATTGAAGCCTTACAGAAAGCTCATACATGATTTAAGCAGCTAACAGCACTGAAAGAAATAGGTCAGGTTAAAAAAAACAACTGAATTTAAGCTACCTTCACTTATTACTTATGCAAGATTATGTATAATTTAGCACACTGCTGAATATGCAAGGACAGAATAATTGTTTACCAAAATATTTACTCTGAGTTGGTACCTGTGTTTTAGTGAGATAAGGTGACTTCTCAGCATTTGCTAATCACTTTTGAATTAAAAAACAATGAGTGAGTTTTTGATTGGGTTGATAACTGCACAACAGTATATGTAAACAGAGATCTTATTTAACAACTTCATTCAAGTAAAATACCTGATACTGTTGTACAGACATCAGTTTCATGAAAGTCATCCCATTTTAGAAAACATTTCTTCTCTTTTCTTCCTTTACTATGGTCCTATCAATACACATACAAGTGTTACAGAAAACCTCTCTATAAAATGAGCTATTTTTTTTTCTCTAATTTAAGCTGAACATGGCATAACAGTTTTCTAAAGTTTAGAAGCAGACCAAAGGGGTGAAGAGCCACCAAGGAAGGAGCAATATAGGTTCAAAACAGGGTCTTTAGGTCAGCTATTTTCCAAATGTAAAACTGTTCAGTAGAATATAAGCCTTGTTTGACATAACAGTATTTTGATTTATAGCTTTGCAGAAGAATTTTTTTATATTGTTTTAAACTATTTTATATTGAAGTATAGACAATTAACAATGTTGTGATAGCTTCGGGTGCACAGCAAAGGGACTCAGCCATACATATACATGTGTCCATTCTCCCCCAAACTTCCCTCACATCCAGGCTGCCACATAACATTGAGCAGAGTTCCTTGTGCTATACAGTAGGTCCTTGTTGGTTATCCATTTTAAATATAGCAGGGCATACATTTTTTTATTGAAGGAAAAGAATCATGTTTCTACAAGACAGTGTTTGTCAGTACTTAATTTACAAAATGCAAATCAGTATGCCCTAAATCAAAAGTTTAAAATTACATGAAAGTATCTTACTAAAATAGTTAAAAAGTTGAAAAAAATGTTTCAGAGAATGTATACTTTTATTAATTTCAATAGTTTGAATAAATCCAAATTTCATATCCATATAAAATGTTATAATTCTGAGAGAATTGTCATATTTTAACCCTTACATGGAACAAAGCAGGGTACTGAGTTATGAATTATTTTTAATGAAAACTCATGAAAGAAAACATAAGAATATAAGTCTTAACACTTTAAGTTCAATCTTCAGATACAGCACCAAAGTATATGGAATTAAAACTGGTATTCAAAAATAGAGAGGAGCTTCAAGATGGTGGAAGAGTAAGACGTGGAGATCACCTTCCACCCCACAAATACATCAGAAATATATCTACATGTGGAACAACTCCTACAGAACACCTACTGAACACTGGCAGAAGACCTCAGACCTCCCAAAAGGCAAGAAACTCCCCACGTACCTGGGTAGGGCAAAAAAAAAAAGAATAAACAGAGACAAAAGAATAGGGACGGGACCTGCACCAGTGGGAGGGAGCTGTGAAGGAGAAAAAGTTTCCACACACTAGAAGCCCCTTCGCGGGCGGAGACTGCGGGTGGCGGAGGGGGAAGGCTTTGGAGCCACGGAGGAGAGCGCAGCAACCGGAGTGCGGAGGGCAAAGCAGAGAGGTTCCCGAATGGAGGATTGGTGCTGACCGGCACTCACCAGCCTGAGAGGCTTGTCTGCTCACCCGCCAGGGCGGGCGGGGGCTGGGAGCTAAGGCTGGGACTTCAGTTGGATCCCAGGGAGAGGACTGGGGTTGGCTGCGTGAACATAGCCTGAAGGGGGCTAGTGCGCCACAGCTAGCCAGGAGGGAGTCCGGGAAAAAGTCTGGAGCTGGAGCTGCCGAAGAGGCAAGAGACTTTTTCTTCCCTATTTGTTTCCTGGTGCGCGAGGAGAGGGGATTAAGAGCGCCACTTAAAGGAACTCCAGAGACGGGTGCAAGCCGCAGCTATCAGCGCGGACACCAGAGATGGCATGAGATGCTAAGGCTGCTACTGCAGCCACCAAAAAGCCTGTGTGCAAGCACAGGTCACTATCCACACCTCCCCTCCAAGGAGCCTGTGCAGCCCGCCACTGCCAGGGTCCCGTGATCCAGGGACAACTTCCCCGGGAGAACGCACGGCGCACCTCAGGCTGGTGCAACGTACGCTGGCCTCTGCCGCCGCAGGCTCACCCTGCATCTGTACCCCTCCCTGCCCCTGGCCTGAGTGAGCTGGAAACCCCTAATCAGCTGCTACTTTAACCCCATCCTGTCTGACTGAAGAACAGACGCCCTCAGGAGACTCAGAGGCAGGGCCAACTCCAAACCCGAATGCCAGGAGCTGTGCGAAGAAGAGAAAGGGAAATCTCTCCCGGAAGCCTCAGGAGCAGTGGATTAAATCTGCACAATCAACTTGAAGTACCCTGCATCTGTGGAATACTTGAATAGACAACGAATCATCCCAAATTGAGGAGGTGGACTTAGGGAGCAATGATATATATATATATATATATTTTTCCCTTTTTCTCTTTTTCTGTGTGGCTCTTGGTGCTCCAGCCAGGTGTCAGGACTGTGCCTCTGAGGTGGGAGAGCCAAGTTCAGGACATTGGTCCAGCAGAGACCTCTCAGCTCCACATAATATCAAACGGTGAAAATCTCCCAGAGATCTCCAACTCAACGCCAAGACCCAGCTGCACTCAACGACCAGCAAGCTACAGTGCTGGACGCCCTATGCCAAACAACTTGCAAGACAGGAACACAACCCCACCCATTAGCAGAGAGGCTGCCTAAAATCATAATAAGGCCACAGACACCCCAAAACACACCACCAGATGTGAACCTGCCCACGAGAAAGACCAGATCCAGCCCCATCCACCAGAACACAGGCACTAGTCCCCTCCACCAGGAAGTCTACACAATCCACTGAACCAACCTTAGCCACTGGCAGAAGACACCAAAAACAATGGGAACTATGAGCCTGCAGCCTGAGAAAAGGAGACCCCAAACACAGTAAGTTAAGCAAAATGAGAAGACCGAGAAACACACAGCTGATGAAGGAAAAAAAAAAAACCAACCAGACCTAACAAATGAAGAGGATATACGCAGTCTACCTGAAAAAGAATTCGGAATAATGATAGTAAAGATGATCCAAAATCTTGGAAATAGAATGGAGAAAATATAAGAAATGTTTAACAAGGACCTAGAAGGACTATAGAGCAAATACACAGTGATGAAAAACACAATAAATTAAATTAAAAATTCTCTAGAAGGGATCAATAGCAGAATTGCAACAGTGAGAGGCCTGTGTACCACACACACACAAAAAAAGACATAGATTGGCTGAATGGATACAAAAAAAAGACCCGTATATATGCTGTCTACAAGAGACCCACTTCAGACCTAGGGACACATACAGACTGAAAGTGAGGAGATGAAAAAAGATATTCCATGCAAATGGAAATCAAAAGAAAGCTGGAGTAGCAATTCTCATATCAGACAAAACAGACTTTCAAACAAAGACTATTACAATAGACAAAGAAGGACACTGCATAATGATCAAGGGATCAATCCAAGAAGAAGATTATAACAATTGTAAATAATTATGCACCCAACATAGGAGCACCTCGATACATAAGGCAAATACTACCAGCCATAAAAGGGGAAATTGACAGTAACACAATCATAGTAGGGGACTTTAACACCCCAATTTCACCAATGGACAGATCATTCAAAATGAAAATAAATAAGGAAACACAAGCTTTAAATGATACATTAAACAAGATGGACTTAATTGATATTTATAGGACATTCCATCCAAAAACAACAGAATACACTTTCTTCTCAAGTGCTCATGGAACATTCTCCAGGATAGATCATATCTTGGGTCACAAATCAAGCCTTGGTAAATTTAAGAAAATTGAAATCCCATCAAGTATCTTTTCTGACCATAACTCTCTGAGACTACATGTAATTACAGGAAAAAATCTGTAAAAAATATAAACACATGGAGGCGAAACAATACACTACTTAATAACCAAGAGATCACTGAAGAAATAAAAAAATACCTAGAAACAAATGACAATGAAAACACGATGAACCAAAACCTATGGGATGCAGCAAAAGCAGTTCTAAGAGGGAAGTTTATAGCAATACAAATCTACCTTAAGAAAGAAGAAACATCTCAAATAAACAACTTAACCTTATACCTGAAACAATTAGAGAAAGAAGAACAAAGAAACGCAAAGTTAGCAGAAGGAAAGAAATCATAAAGATCAGACAGAAATAAATGAAGGAAATGATAGCAAAGGTCAATAAAACTGAAAGGTGTTTTTTTGAGAAGATAAACATAATTGATAAACCATGAGCCAGACTCATCAAGAAAAAAAGGGAGAAGACTGAAAGCAACAGAATTAGAAATGAAAAAGGAGAAGTAACAAATGACACTGCAGAAATACAAAGGATCATGAGAGATTACTACAAGCAACTATATGCCAATAAAATGGACAACCTGGAAGAAGTGGACAAATTCTTAGAAATGCACAACCTTCCGAGACTGAACCAGGAAGCAATATGAAATATGAACAGACCAATCACAAGCACTGAAATTGAAACTGTGATTAAAAGTCTTCCAACAAACTAAAGCCCAGAACCAGATGGCTTCACAGGTGAATTCTATCAAACATTTAGAGAAGAGATAACACATATCCTTCTCAAACTCTTCCAAAATAGAGCAGAGTGAGGAACACTCCCAAACTCATTCTACGAGGCTACCATCACCCTGATACCAAAACCAGACAAAGATGTCACAAAGAAAGAAAACTGCAGGCCAATATCACTGATGAGCATAGATGCAAAAATCCTGAACAAAATACTAGCAAAAAGAATCAAATGGCACATTAAAAGGATCATACACCATGATCAAGTGGGGTTTATCCCCAGAATGCAAGGATTCTTCAATATACGCAAATCAAAAAATGTGACATACCATAATAAAAAGTTGAAGGAGAAAAAACATATGATCATTTCAATAGATGCAGAGAAAGCTTTTGACAAAATTCAACACCCATTTATGATAAAAACCCTCCAGAAAGTAGGCACAGAGGGAACTTACCTCAACATAATAAAGGTCATATATGACAAATCCACATTGAACATCATCCTCAATGGTGAAAAACTGAAAACATTTCCACTAAGATCAGGAGCAAGACAAGGTTGCCCACTCTCACCACTATTCTTCAACATAGTTTTGGAAGTTTTAGCCATAGCAATTAGAGAAGAAAAAGAAATAAAAGGAATCCAAATTGCAAAAGAAGAAGTAAAACTGTCACTGTTTGCAGATGACATGATACTATACATAAAGAATCCTAAAGATGCCACCAGAAAACTACTAGAACTCATCAATGAATTCTGTAAAGTAGCAGGATACAAAATTAATGTACAGAAATCTCCTGCATTCCTACATACTAATGATGAAAAATCTGAAAGTGAAATTAAGAAAGGACTCACATTTACCATTGCACCCAAAAGAATAAAATACCTAGGAATAAACCTACCTAAGGAGACAAAATACCTGTATGCAGAAAATTGTAAGACACTGATGAAAAAAATTAAAGATATACAAATATATGGAGCGATTACCATGTTCTTAGATTGGAAGAATCAACACTGTGAAAATAAGTATACTACCCAAAGCAATCTACAGATTCGGTGCAATCCCTATCAAACTACCAATGACATTTTTCACAGAACTAGAACAAAAAATTTCACAATTTGTATGGAAACACAAAAGGCGCTGAATAGCCAAAGCAATCTTGAAAAAGAAAAATGGAGCTGGTGGATTCAGGCTCCCTGACTTCAGACTATACTATAAAGCTACAGTAATCAAGACAGTATGGTACTGGCACAAAAACAGAAATATAGATCAATGGAACAGGATAAAAAGCCCAGAGAGAAACCCACGCACCTATGGTCACCTTATCTTTGATTAAGTAGGCAAGAATATACAATGGAGAAAAGACAGCCTCTTCAGTAAGTGGTGCTGGGAAAACTGGGCAGGTACTTTTAAAAGTATGAGATTAGATCACTCCCTAACACGATACACAAAAATAAACTCAAAATGGATTCGAGACCTAAATGTAAGATCGGACACTATAAAACTCTTTGAGGAAAACATAGGAAGAACAGTCTTTGACATAAATCACAGCAAGATCTTTTTTGATCCACCTCCTAGAGTAATGGAAATAAAAACAAAAATAAACAAATGGGACCTAATGAAACTTAAAAGCTTTTGCACAGCAAAGGAAACCATAAACAAGACGAAAAGACAACTCTCAGAATGGGAGAAAATATTTGCAAATGAAGCAACTGACAAAGGATTAATCTCCAAAATTTATAAGCAGCTCATGCAGCTCAATATCAAAAAAACAAACAACCCAATCCAAAAATGGGCAGAAAAACCTAAACAGACATTTCTCCAAAGAAGATATACAGATTGCCAACAAACACATGAAAGAATGCTTAACATCATTAATCATTAGAGAAATGCAAGTCAAAACTACAATGAGATATCATCTCACACTGGTCAGAATGGATATCATCAAAAATTCTACAAACAATAAATGCTGGAGAGGGTGTGAAAAAAAGGGAACCCTCTTACACTGTTGGTGGGAATGTAAATTGACACACCTACTATGGAGAACAGAATGGAGGTTCCTCAGTTTTTTAAGGAACAAAATACTAGCAAACATAATCAAATGGCACATTAAAAGGATTCCAGGACATGGAAGCAACCTAAGTGTCCATCAACAGATGAATGAATAAAGAAGACGTGGCACATATATACAATGGAATATTATTCAGCCATAAAAAGAAACAAAACTGAGTTTTTTGTAGTGAGGTGGATGGACCTAGAGTCTGTCATAAAGAGTGAAGTAAGTCAGAAAGAGAAAAACAAATACTGTATGCTAACACATATACATGGAATCTAAAAAAAAATGGTCATGAAGAACCTAGGGGCAAGACGGGAATAAAGACGTAGACTTACTAGAGAATGGACTTGAGGACACGGGGAGGGGGTTGGGTAAGTTGGGACAAATTGAGAGAGTGGCATGGACATATATACACTACCAAATGTAAAATAGATAGCTAGTGGGAAGCAGCCACATAGCACAGGGAGATGAACTCGGTTCTTTGTGACCACCTAGAGGGATGGGATAGGGAGGGTGGATGGGGGGCAGACGCAGAGGGAAGAGATATATGGATATATGTATATGTATAACTTATTTACTTTGTTATAAAGCAGAAACTAACACACCATTGTAAAGCAATTATACTCCAATAAAGATGTTAAAAAATAGATATAGAAATAAATAGAATAAAAATTTAAAATTAGGTTCTATTGTACATTTATCATATCTTGAAATGAGAAAGTCAGAGTATAATAGAAAAAACAAGAAATCATTTATGTAGGGTTCTTTAAATGAACTAAAATTGGGAATTCCACATATAGATAAATACCAGATACATTCTAATTATATTGAGTTAGTATTTTAAATGTTTAAATCACAAAATGAAGGAAATATACTTTAACATTTATAAGCTCTCCTAAGTGATGGCAATTTTCAGCTTTGAAGTGATAGCAGAATTTAGAAAGCAAAAGGTAGACAGGCTTTACTATATAGAAATTAAGACTATGCTATAAGTTTTCAGAATAAAAAGGAATATGGCCTGCATAAAAAATATTTATAGCAATTATGGTCACAGGTTTTATTATGTTATATAAATCATTTACATAATTGATAAGAAATACATTCAAATATATTATAGATAAATACATAGCAGCAAATCCAAAGGACAAATGACATGAAGCAACAATTCACATAATATAAATATAATTAGTATACAGACAGAAGAGAATATGCTTAACATTAAGTGTTATCAGATAGATTACAATTTAAACAACAATCAAGTGACATTGTTTTTCTCCCAAAATTAATTTTAAAGTCATGAGTCACCCTAATGATGGTGAGGTGGAAGGAAAATATGGCAGAATTATTTGTGATGTTAAGTATTCAAAAAGCAAATAGCAACCTTCACATATTATTTGATATATAGACATTAAATATGAAACTTATAAAGTCTATTTAGCAACAAAGAAAATTTTTCATAAAATATGTATTTTTAAGCTTAATACAAAATTGTAACTACAAGACAGTATGTCTACATATGTATATAGATAAGTACTTGGGTTAAGAAGAAAAAAACTAATGTAATTTTGGAAGGAATCATAGCTTTATGAATAACAGTTTATCTTTCATTTTGTTTTAACTGATTTTAAAACAATATTAATTATAATAAGTACTTTAGTCCTTATCGATGTTTGTGAATTATTTCCATTTAATTCTCACTACGACCCTGTGAGTTAAGAACTAAGAATGCCTTTCTAAGTGACTGAAGAAATCTCTTTGCAGTGGATTGGTGGGGCATCTGCCCATTTAACAAAATTTTATTGCCCAATATATTTTCAATGGTGACAAAAATAAAATAACTGCCACAGAACAAATGTTTGGAGTAGGATGATACATTATCAACATATTTCTATCATGTTCTATAAAATTAATGTGGCTATAACCAACTAAGTATGTTCACATCTATTTAATGGGGCAACGCATAACTCTTCCGGTAGACAAATTGCTAAATATTCTAAAGTTGCTGTGAGAAAAAGGGAAATCTGTTGTTAATTAATCCACTTTTGTCAATTTTTTCCAATAATTCTAATGACTTGAAAGAAAACTATTGTAAGGACCTTAGCTCAAAAGATATCAAACATTAGTCCCACTGACTAAATCAAATACCACAAAATTCAAAGAATCATTTGGAAGAAATTATAACAACACGATTGCCAATATATGGACAAACATCTGTGTGTGGATACTAGTCTTGTAATTTTTCAAATAATGGTAATTTCAAATGATTGTTTCTGATCATAGCTTAAGTAATAAATCTACACAGGGCCACATGTCATAACATGCATGCATCTCAATGAAATATTTTACTTTATTTTGGTGTTCAAGAATACTATGCCTCAAAATCAGTCTCATATGAGTATATGAGTATATTAAAAAGCATATGTATCTTATTGGTTACATTTCTTAATAGGCTGAGCATCATAATAAAAAATTTCCATATTAATTTCAATATTTCTACACAAATACACAATAAATTTATTTATATTTTTCTGATAACTTTACCCAATTATCCAACTCCTTTCTTTGCTTTTTTAATTTAAGATGCTTTCTCATAATTGATTTTGCTGTTTCTTCATGCTTACACAAAATGGAACAGGGTAGAAATGAGATGTAATAGCTAAACATATTAATTTAATGATAATATTTTATGCTGTGGTAGGAAATTACTGCTTTCTTTTCCACAAACTCAATTTTAAAAGGGCACGTTACAGGATTTTTTTTTAACAGATGCCTTAGAAACTAGCTATGTCAGATTTCCCACCAGGAGCAAGTTAACTTACTGTAATGGATGCTCATTGTTACTTATGTGCTGTCACTAAAGTTTTTTTCTTTTTGTTTTTTGCAAAATTTCCTTAAAGAGTATCTTTTCTCTTCCTTTTAGTAATTTAAAAACCAAGGTAAAATTGAAGAATTTTCTGAAAAAAAATAAAGTACATGAAATATCCTAAAACAGTCCTAATTTTCATCAATACATAATGCATTTCAACTTTGCTGCCTCAGTGCTTCAAATTTCTATATTTGTCTCAATGTCATGGTCTTCATGGCTAGAAAGTTATTAGTGTCTTATCCAGGAATTTTTAGTTTTGCCAAAGCAATCACGATATCTTCAATCCTCATTTTTCTTGTTTCAGCTTAAAATGTAGTATATAAATCTATGAATTGATATTTTAAGATTTTCTCCCCCTCCTTTATATCAGGTTTGGTACTGAAAATTCATGGGGAAGAGGTAAAATATTCAATCACTGGTGCCAAAAATGTTAGTTGATTCATATAAAAATTTAGAAACCTGTTTTATAACAACAAAAAACCAATGTATTAAATACTATGAAAAGCAAAACTTTAGTAATTTTAGTAGAAAATTTCAAAGAAGATTGCATATTAACTTTATATCAAGTAAAAAGAATTGACAGACTGGTAGAAATATATGCAGGGCATATATGAGACAAAAACCTCACATCTAGAGCATATAAAGAACTGATAGAAATCAATAAACAAAAAACACTATTTTTTTTAAAAAAAGCACAATTCATTTGAGAAGGTAACTCACAAAAGAAGAAATCCGATTAACACCTGTCCTTCTGAAACTCTTCCAAAAAATTACAGAGGAAGGAACGCTCCCAACTCATTCTTTGAGGCCACCATTACCCTGATACCAAAACCAGACAAAGATGCAACAAAGAAAGAAAATTACAGGCCAGTATCACTGATGAACACAGACACAAAAATCCTTAACAAAATACTAGCAAACCAAATCCAATACATTAAAAGGATCATACACCATGATCAAATGGGATTTATCCCAGGGATGTAAGTATGCATCAGTATCCACAAATCAATCAGTGTGATATACCACATTAACAAACTGAAGAAAAGAAACAATATAATCATGTCAATGTATGCAGAAAAAGCTTTTGACAAAATTCGACACCCATTTATGATAAAAACTCTCCAGAAAGTGGGCATAGAGGGAACTTACCTCAACATAATAAAGGCCATATATGACAAACCCACAGTAACATCATTCTCAGTGGTGAAAAGCTGAAAGCATTTCATCAAAGTCAACAAGGTAGATCCATTCTCACCACTTTTATTCAACATAGTTTTGGAAGTCCTAGCCGTGGCAATCAGAGAAGAAAAATAAATAAAAGGAATCCAAATTGGCAAAGAAGAAGTAAAACTGTCACTATTTACAGATGACATGATACTATACATAGAAAATCCTAAAGATGCCACCAGGAAACTACTAGAGCTCATCAATGAATTTAGTAAAGTCATAGGATACAAAATTAATGCACAGAAATCCCTTGCATTCATATACATGAACAATGAAAGATCAGAAAGAGAAATAAAGGAAACAATCCCATTTACCACTGCAACAAAAAAGAATAAAATACCTAGGAATAAACCTACCTAAGGAGGAAAAAGACCTGTACACAGAAAACTATAAGATACTGATGAAAAAATCAAAGACAATACAAACAGATCGAGAGATATACCATGTTCGTGGATTGGAAGAATCAATATTGTGAAAATGACTATACTACCCAAAGCAATCTACAGATTCAGTGCAATCCCTATCAAATTACCAATGGCATTTTTTACAGAACTAGAACAAAAAAATCTTACATTTTTTATGGAGACACAAAAGACCCTGAATAGCCAAAGCAATCTTGAGGGGAAAAAATGGGGCTGGAGGAATCAGACTCCCTGACTTTAGACCACACTACAAAGCTACCGTAATCAAGACATTATGGTACTGGCACAAAAATAGAAATATATATCAATTCAACAGGATATAAAGCCCAGAGATAAACCCACCCACCTATGGTCAACTAATCTATGACAAAGGAGGCAAGGATATATATAGTGGAGAAAAGACAGTCTCTTCAATAAATGGTGCTGGGAAAACTGGACAGCAACATGTAAAAGAATGAAATTAGAACACTCCCTATCACCATACACAAAAATAGACTCAAAATGGATTAACAAGCTAAATGTATGACCGCACACTATAAAAGTCTTAGAGGAAAATCTAGGAGAACACTTTTTGACATAAATCACAGCAATATCTTTTTGGATCCACCTCCTAGAGTAATGCAAATAAAAATAAAAATAAACTAATGTAACCTAATTAAACTTAAAAGCTTTTGCACAGCAAAGGAAACCATAAAACAAATGAAATGACAACCCACTGAATGGGAGAAAATATTTGCAAACAAAGTGACTGACAAGGGATTAATCTCCAAAATATACAAACAACTCATGAGGCTCTATATCAAAAAATCAAACAACACAATCAAAAAATGTGCAGAAGATCTAAACAGACATTTCTCCAAAGAAGACATACAGATGGTCAAAAGCTCTTGAAAAGATGCTCAACATCACTAATTATTAGAGAAATGCAAATCAAATCTACAATGAGGTATCACCTCATACGAATCAGAATGGCCATCATCAAAAAGTCTACAGACAATAAACTCTAGAGGGGGTGTGGAGAAAAGGGAATCCTCCTACACTTTTGGTGGGAGTGTAAATTGGTACAAATACTATGGAGAATAGTATGAAGATTCCTTAAAACACTAAAACTAGAACTACCATATGACCCAGAAATCCCACTCCTGGGCACATATCCAGAGAAAAATCATAATTTGAAAAGATACATGCACCTCAATATTCATTGCAGCATTATTATTTACAATAGCCAAGACGTGGAGGCAACCTAAGTGTCCATCGACAGATGAGTGGATAAAGAAGATGTGCTACATATATAAATGGAATGTTACTCAGCCACAAAGGAATGAAATAATGCCATTTGCAGCAACAAGGATGGACCTAGAGATTAGCATACTAAGTGAAGTAAGTTAGATAGGGAAAGACAAATATCATATGATATCACTTATATGTGGAATCTTAAAAAAAATGATACAAGTGAACTTATTTACAAAACAGAAACAAGACTCACAAACTTCAAAAACAAACTTATGGTTACCAAAGGGAAATGTGGCAGGGGAAGGATAAATTAAGAGTTGGGGATTAACATATACACACTACTGTATATAAAATATATAATAAACAACCTACTGTATAGCACAGGGAACTCTACTCAATATTGTTTAATAACCAATATGGGAAAAGAATCTGAAAAATAATGGATATATGTATATGTATAACTGAGTCACTTTGCTGTACATCTGAAATTAATACAACATTGTAAATCAACTACATTCCAAAATAAAATAAAATAGAATTTAAAAAAAGAAGAAATCTGAACCTCTCCAACCCCCTTTCCCCGCCCCCAGTAGTCAAGAAATGGTCCAATGGGATATTATTTCACATCCAATAGATATGGCAAAGAATTGGTATTCTGAAAATATCAAGTGTTCTCAAGGATATAAAAGAAAGAGTCACTTTTATTTACAACTGATAGGAGTGTAAATTGTTAAAATCACTTAGAACCAATTTAACAATATCAAACACAGATGAAGTTTCAAATTCTTAGCAACTTCAATCAAGGTATACACTCTAAAGACATTTTCACGTGTGTGTGCACACAAGGCATGTATTAGAATAATATCAGTGTTTATAATATTTTAAAATTAAAATAAAACAAGTGCATTTTAAATAAAATTTGGCATAAAATGGAATGTCATTAAGTGGCAAAAGTAAATATATGGAGCCACAAGTCTCAGATTTTCAAATGTAGAATGTTTAGTGCAAAGAGTAAGATGCTCAAACATTTTTGTAGTATGAGTCATGTTCATTTAAAAACATATAGCCAGGGACTTCCCTGGTGGCACAGTGGTTAAGAATCAGGCTGCCAATGCAGAGGACACTGCTTCGAGCCCTGGTCTGGGAAGATCCCTGCTTCTGAGGAGCAACTAAGCCCGTGCGCCACAACTACTGAGCCTGCGCTCTAGAGCCCGAAAGCCAAAACTGCTGAGCCCACGTGCCACAGCTACTGAAGCCCGCGTGCCTAGAGCCCATGCTCAACAACAAGAGAAGCTACTTCAGTCAGAAGCCCGAGCACCGCAACGAAGAGTAGCCCCCGCTCACCGCAACCAGAGAAAAGCCTGTACGCAGCAAAGAAGACCCATCGCAGCCAAAAATAAATAAAAAAATTTGTAAAAAAAACCCAAAACAAAAAAACATATAGCCAATGCTATATGTTAAACATATTTATAACAAATATAAAGGGATGCAAATTCAGAATGGAAGTTAATTTGGGGGCAGAGTGAGGGATCAGACAAACACAGGGGTTTCTAATAATTTTAAAGTTTATTTCTGAAGCTGGGTGGTATAAAAGTGTGCGTTTAGTAGATAAGTTATATTTTCTAATGCTTAATATTTTCCATAATTAAAATACATCAATGTCTATTTGTCCATTTACACAGGTATAATTCTAACTACACATTATCATATAAACACACATGATCAGTAGATAGAATTAATATACATTTAGTATAATACCTGTGTAAGGTTATTCACACTTGAAGATAAGTGGTTAACAGAAATAATTAACCAAGTTCAATATTTTCCCTTATTATTTGAGGCCAACTCTCCTGTTTTGCCCTCTTTAAAAATAATCTTTATTAGGGATAATCAATTAATACTTATATAAAATAATGTGGTTTTACACTATGTAAACAGAACAAAAATATAAAAGGAAGTTATTGCAGTTTATTTCTAATCTGTGTGTGATGACAGCTCAGTGCTGTGTCCTCGTTACAGGCCGTGAATCTTAAAAATCACAGTCCTGCTTCCTGATTGGAAGGGTTGTCTGCTATTTAAAAGCCCCATAAATCAGGCAGAATAATCTTTTAATTCAATAGCCTTTTCTGAATAAAAAGAACTTACTCTGAAAAAAAATTAAGAGGGGATACACTGTTCATTAAGGTATTATTAACAATAATTTATATGAAAAGTTATTCCTTTTTCCAACCAAAGTGGATAAGTGCATAGTTATGAGCATTAGTAGAAGCAAGAACACCATGTTTACACTTAGTTACTGGTGTGAAATATCTTGTCCCCAGTCATGACTTCCATGTCGGTATGCTATACAGGCCAGGAAGCATGGTGCAATTTATTTTAGGTTTACAATTTCCCCAACAAATATCATGCCACATCTCACTATTGCCTATCATTTGAGAGGTAATTTAAGTAATATAAGATCCCTCCCGCCTAATATATTCATTTATTCTATGATTCCTTATTATAACCAAACCCTTAGCTTCAATTTTTGATTTGAGAAAACAACCTTGGGTTTTCTCAGACTTTCCTTAACTATTTTTCCATCTTCTTTTCTATGACCCACCTATTGGATAATTTTTATATAAAATCCCTAAGTGCATTTATCTCTGCTTTATTTATTATTGAGAAACTATACACTGTACACTGTGCTAATCTCTGATGATACTGTGTTCAAAATGAACACAATTTCTACTCTGCAGGAATAGGAATTTACAATGTATTGAGGAGAGAATGATTAGCAAACAGGCATTTCGACTCAGTGAGAATGCCCCGGCATGAGATCAGAAGTGACTGTCCTCCGAGGGGCATCTAACTCAGTTTTAGGAAGCTAATGACAGGCTTTTGGAAGAGGGGTCCATCAACTGGGATATGAAGAATGTGCAGGAGTTAGACAAGATGAGAGTTAAGGGTGGGATGGGGAAAAGGTGTTTTAGGCAAAGGAGGGCAGCCTGGTGTTTTGAGTTGGGAGAAGGCATTTCTAACTGAGACTGATTCTTTAGGTTAACATTCCCATCTGAAACAGTAACTAAATCCACGTATATAGTTACATAAAATGCATAGTGGACCCTCAAATGTCTTTCTCTTCATTCAAAATATTACAAAAGCTTTTATTGCAGAACACATACTTAACCCCACTCCATATTCATCAATGTTTCATTGAGAATTTAGATGCTTTAAACATTCTAATAAATAGTTGTTTGTGTGCTAAGCTATATATATTTTTTACATATATGGAAGCATATCCAACCATCTTTCATTTCTTCTTAAAGATTATGCATTTCATTTTACATCTCACCCTCAACATCTAGATGAGTGCTTTGGAAATAGTGCACATTTAGAAAATATGCTTACTAATTATGAGTAAAAACAAATACCCTACTTAGGACTGTTATTAGGAAAATATTGGCAATGATAACTCCTTTAGGATTCTAGTAGTAATTAGATATTATCTTACTAATGCAATGTTTTCAATTATAAGAGAAAAAAATCGATATGTCATTGAAAATTAATACTCCTATACATATAGGAGTATATATGTCTCCCTCGGGTACCAATATACAGGCACAAATAATGAGTTTTTATATGGAATTACACGGTTTTTATACTAATTGTCAATGACCAAGGCCCCTTAATGAATCAAGAAAATGCTATATAACTTACAATATATTTTTCTTTCTATTACAAATGTTTATTTTTTATCACTAAGTTTCTTTGATTTTATCTGGCTAAAAAATAAATCTCAATATTTCCAAATAATTTTCCTTTTATTATTAAAAAAAATTCTGGTTCCAGTTAATGGAAACTAAACAAAAGTGTAGCGGATGAGGGAGTTTTCTGTCTCAAAATTTCATACTCAGAATGAAAATCAAAACTCCTACAGGAAGCTCAGGGATTTGAACCTCAAAGGCAAGTAGAATCAGGAATTTTAATGCTTCTAGGACACTCTTTCTTCATTTATTTTCTTTGATTCTTTATACATGCTATACACACTCTCTTTTTGCAGACCTGCACTTTCCACGTGGCCACTGACAGTTCCCAAGGTATACATTTTACAGCTTTAGCCACCAGAAAAAGAAAGAGAGTACTTTTCAAGTCCCAAATACTCAAAAAATGGACTGTGGTTGATCAGGCTAGGGCCAAGTGTTTACCTCTGGACCAACATTGGACATGGTAAGAGGTTACTACAATTGGATTAGCTTGATTCTGGGAGAAGGTTTGGAGGGGTACCTAGTGTATCATTTGGGTGGGGGAATTCCCAGCTGAAGGTAAGCAAGCTGAGTATATGAGCATAAATGCTAATTGAATTTATCTCCCACTTATATTAATAACAAATATTATCCATCTGTTTGTTGCCTAGTGAATTTCAACAAACGATTTCCATATTCCTCTTTTAATACATGGAGGAAATGTTCTATGTCGAATGTATATTCTCTGTATCACATTAATGTACCTGTAATTAAACAGACATGTCTCATCAATTATTTGGATCCCTAATGCCTACTCATTTTATAGTGTTTATATATATATATATATATATATATATACACACACATATCCAGGAAAAAATAAACTTGAAAAACTGTCCTAGGTATCACTGGTGCTGTATAAGGATAACCATGCAAAAACAGGTTGATTAGTTTGCCTTTAAACTAGGAAAACCTGTCACAACAGATGTCGTTCGTCATCTGTAGGAGGAAACCAAGAGACTCTCTAATAATTCAGCCTCCCATGCAGAAGCGTTGCTAAAATGAGAAAAAGCTTTCGTTAGGCCAACTGGAGAAATCTGGATGGATCAACATTTGTATTTTTCATTGTAAATGAATGAATTGTCATTTGATGTTTAACAAAGCATTCTCTGTGAAAGTAATAAATGGGTATCCAGCTGTGTGGGACCCATGAACTCTTGGTGTGTTGACCAAAACAAATTGCTGATCCTGAAAGGCTGAGCACCAGGCCTGAGAATGTGGCAAGTTTACTGATGGAGAGAGAGTGTGTTGACGATTTCTGAGTGGTCAGTCTGTAGAATCTTTCAACTCCCTGTCTTAATGTACAGGGCCTTCAAAATGCAAAAGATACATTTAATTTGTTTTGGTAGTTTTTCTATAAAAAACAAACATTCAACAATTATTAAACACACATTTCCAGAGAAAACAGTGGAGCTTCCCCCACCCCCTTTTACTTTGTAATTGATTTCTAAGGGAAAACATTTTCATCACTTTTTAAGGAGACCACAGTCTTCTTACCATTTAAGCATCAGACCCCTGATTATATTTCATTCTGGGCTTACTGTGCACAGTCTGTCGGCTGCAAACATATATTTCTGCCAAGTTAAGTTTGTATATGTGTCTGCTTTTCTATATAATGGAATGTTTATGCCACCGAAGGGTTTCAAATGGCATAACTTTGGAAAAAAAACTTGCAGATCCCCGAAGTGACTCTAAACAGGGTCAAGCAAAGCTTATACAGCCAAACAAATAATCTTAATCTCATTTTGTCTTTTTTTAAAAAACAATGATTCTTAGTAAAGTTACAGAAAGCAGTTCTGGCAGCAATTTCATTGCTATGTTACCAGTAATGAAAAAGGAAATAGGAATCAGTCACTGATCATTAAATCTTTTTATAATCCACTAAAGCATCACAGTTGACTTCTCCAGCCCTATTAAGCTCTTGTATTTAGGTTAAGTTTCTGTTAATAACATGCATCTCTCAATCACAAAACAATTTAAAACTAGTACCCCAACACTAGACTAGATGTTAAAATAATGTTTAGCTTTCATATAAATAGTATGGTAGATTTTACCTTTAGTTATTTATTTCTTTGCATTGCACTGAATGCACTGGTGGAACTCTCCAAACAAAGTTATTTGTTTTCAAGTGAAAGCAAATAAGTTAACTATATTCATTGAAGAGATAATATAATTTATTTTGTCTTATATCATTGAACTTAAATATGCACTTATAAAGGCTATAGTAACTGCCTACACACAATTGAAGTCTACAAGTTGCTGACACCATGCCCTCAAGTTCACTATTTTTCCACCTGGAATTCTCTCCCAGTCCTTCCCTGTCAATCAGTAGGTATCCTTTTTTTCCCAAGGACCAGCTGAAACTTCACATGCTTGAGAAACCCACAGCGACTGAGACCATTCCTTTACCACATGTATACGCTGTTTTCTAAGCAGCTCTTCCCCACGTCTCACACTGCTGCATGCTGTTTTGCAACAATCTCAGGTTGCTTCATATGTGAGCCATTTTTTTTCCAAATAGGTTTTAAGTTTATTGTGTAAAGTTCCATATCTCCTACTTCTCCTTTATTCTGTGGATCACCTGTATATCCCACAGAAATTTGGCAATTTCTTACTGTCATACATAGAAGTCATAACAGGTGAATCAAGTTTAAAAAATTTTTTTTTATTTTAAGCCAATTTATAACTTTTCATGTCTCTAGCTAGGACAATCTGCATTCTATTCTTTCTCAATCATAGAAAGAAGAAGATATAAAGAATCATATTACATAACCCTCTTTTTGAAACAAGACAGTATCATATGTAATATATAAATAAGTAATAAATCAAACAGGACCAATAGTTATTTTTTAATTCTAATCCTTGTTCTCCATCACAATAGAAAGATGTCAAAGGTTATGAATAAATGTTTATTAATTAGGTGAACAAAGTCAAGTAGGGTTAATTCTAAACCGTTGCTGAATTCAAAATGAATTGTTTTGAATGAATTGTTTTGAAATGTTTCCATTTCTGTTTGCATTGTATTTGTGGAGTCCTTAAATTTTTGTTTAAAAAATAATGGATCTTACATTATATACACAAATGCTAGAATCCTACTCTTATGTTTCTACTAAATCATTGAGTTTGTACACTTAAGTTATGTTAATGATTTGCTGAAATATAGGTGGTACAAAGTTGTTTTAATGTTTTGGTAAAAGGTACTACCTACAAGCAAGAAGATGCAAAGTGAATAGCTATCAAGGACTTCATCATAAAAATAGACTTGGGCAAACACATATGAGTCAGTCTTTCAGCACCACAAAGTATGTTTTTAAATGTTCATCCTTAGATGTACAGAAGCTGTATCATTAGAAGGAAAAATATTGAACCAGAAAACAAATCTGAATAGAACTGTTTTAACATAATCAGTTCAATATTTTCTGGGTTTGGTCTGCATGTTTGAGTTGGCCTCTACTGTAATGTACTCAAGATTTGAAGAGTTAAGTCCTCAGTATCTTACAAAGAGGTAGTATAGAAGAGTTTGGACTCTGCTGCTAGACTTTCTGGTCAAATCCTGGATTTACGACTATTTACTAGCTTATAACTTGGGAAATTTCCTTAACCTGTCTGAGCTTCAGTTTTGTCATCAGTAAAATGAATAAAAAGAATATTTTGAGAACTAAATGTCTTACTACATTTAAAGTGCTTAAAAGAATGTCTGGGATATAGTAAGTATTCAATACATTTCTATTATTAAGTTTTCACAAAAATCTACTTTGCTCTTGTTCTTTTTTTTTAAACATCTTTATTGGAGTATAACTGCTTTACAATGGTGTGTTAGTTTCTGCTTTATAACAAAGTGAATCAGCTATACATATACATATATCCCCATATCTCTTCCTTCTTGCATCTCCCTCCCACCCTCCATATCCCACCCCTTTAGGTGGACACAAAGCACCGAGTTGATCTCGCTGTGCTATGCGGCTGCTTCCCACTAGCTATCTATTTTACATTTGGTAGTGTATATACGTCCATGCCACTCTCTCACTTTGTCCCAGCTTCCCCTTCCCCTTCCCTGTGTCCTCAAGTCCATTCTCTATGTCTGCGTCTTTATTCCTGTCCTGCCCCTAGGTTCTTCAGAATCTTTTTTTTTTTTTCAGATTCCATATATGTGAGTTAGCATATGGTATTTGTTTTTCTCTTTCTGACTGACTTCACTCTGTATGACAGACTCTAGGTCCATCCACCTCAGTACAAATAGCTCAATTTCGTTACTTTTTATGGCTGAGTAATATTCCATTGTATATATGTGCCACATCTTCTCTATCCATTCATCTGTTGATGGACACTTAGGTTGTTTCCATGTCCTGGCTATTGTAAATAGTTTGCTCTTGTTCTGATACTCATTGTTACAGTGTACCTAATAAGGAAGACTACAAGAAGGTCAATTCAATTTTCAATAATTCAAGTACTGCAGCACCTAAATACCTGTTTTACTTAATAATGGCCTTCCTTGAAAAAGTATACTTAGTGGACTGTGCTTTTTGGCTATAAAATTCGAATTCATAAACATGCTTCTCCCTGTGCCCCCCTTAAGGAGGTGATGCAGTTAATGCTGAACTGACATAATACTCAAGCTGATAATGGCTAGACTGCTATACACAGGCAAAAAACGAAAAAGAAAAATATTCCTTTTGAGTTGGAATATACTGTTCTTTATGCCCTTCACCTGTTTCTGATTTCTACCTGCTTGCATGGCAACCTTCCTCCCTGAATCTGGGGTTTGCGTCTTTCTCTTCCCCTCTCACACACTACATTTCCTGGTCTTTTGAGGTCCAAGGACAAGTAGTAAAATCACAGATTTTCATACATTAATGCAGAGAACACATATATACATTCTTTTTTATATTTTTTTCCATTATGGTTTATCCCAGGATATTGAATATAGTTCCCTGTGCTATACTTAAATAAAAAATAGATTAAAAAAAAAAAAAAACAGAGAACACTAATCTTCCTAAACTTAATAAAATGATCAGATATTTTCAGTGTGGGAAATTTCATGGTTTATTTACAATATACTGGTCATGCTAAAAAGTTAAAATCTAACTGTAAAGCTTTATTATATTCAGAACAAAAAATTTCCAGATTTCTATATTCCTTTGCAACTATTTGATAGAGGCTTTTCTAGAGAATATTTGGTTACTTTGACACTTTGGGAAGTTTTTACTTTTTAATGTAAGAAAAAAGCTAAACATGTGACTATTAATTTTGGATTCCATGGGACTTAAATTATCCTTGTTATTTCTGTTCCCGATTAACGAAATAGCAAGAACTCCGAAAGTGGACTTCAGTAAAAACAAACGGCATTGCAGAAAAGAAAGCCAGGAAAGGGGATTCCCTGGTGGTGCAGTGGTTGAGAATATGCCTACCAATGCAGGGGACATGGGTACAATCCCTGGTCCGGGAAGATCCCACATGCCGTGGAGCAACTAAGCCCGTGAGCCACAACTACTGAGCCTGCGTGCTGCAGCTACTGAAGCCCATGCGCCTAGAGTCCATGCTCCACAACAAGAGAAGCCACCACAGTAAGAATCTGCGCACCGCAATTAAGAGTAGCCCCTGCTCGCCGCAACTAGAGAAAGCCCGCGTGCAGCAATGAAGATCCAACACAGCCAAAAATAAATTAATTAATTAAAAAAAAAAAAAAGAAAGCTAGGAAAAGAAAATGCATTTAACGAAATCTATAACAGTGCAACTCAAGCCGCAGTCATTGTGCTCTAGATTTCATTAAAGGGAGTAAGACATTTTCTCAGAAAATTTACTTTCCAGACTATCTATTAAAATATAGTATGCAAATTGTCCCATTGTAAATGGAATCTAGTGATAACTATGTGCTCTGGATTTAATTACACATGACCTGGACAATGATACACCTGGAACCAGTGAGGCATGGGCACCTGCTCTTCTTGTATGCTTATGATTCATCTCACTCATTTAATCCGTAAGCACCTTGGGAAAATACGATTTCCTCTCTTCAAGCTACTTAGTATTATACAGCTCTCCTTTGTTTCTTTTTCATACGTATCTTTCTTTTTGTTACAATTTCTTTGATTCTAAGCAACTTTTCATTATTATTCAGCCTACGAAGCACCAAATGAAGTATTAAAACAGAAAACTAGAAAAGATCCATATTGTGCTTACCAACGTAAGTTCCCACCAGAAGCCGACTCCAGGTAAAATTAATGATTAACTCTCCGGGCCATTTTGAGAGGGCAGGAGAATGACTGAGAGCTGGGGAGGGTTCCAGGTGGGGAGGAGTAGAGTGATTGCATTCAAGTTGCATTATTATGTGAGCATTTCTAGTAAACTGCCTCAATTAAATTAGAACAGGACCTGTATTTCAAGCATCCAGCAGTTTGTTGCGATTTGTTTTCTCATTCTAAATGAATATTCACTTTTTCACGTAAGTTTGTAAGCACAATTTTGGACTCTTTTGTTATTTAAGAGGGCGAGGGTCCCTTTCTCAGAAATTGTATATGCATCAGGTCCCACAACACCTGGATCTGTCCCTTTGTCCCATATTGACTGATATTTCTTGTGATCATTCACCTTCCAGCAGTGGTCTTCTTTGGTATTCGAATGAAAATCTTATTTGTACTAATAGCGAAAACAAATATAAATTTTTAATTTTAAAGTTTTCAATGCATTTCAAAATATATTATGTGATGGGCCCTCACAATAAAATGTAATAAAGAAAATACTGATGTCACTTTCTACTACAAATGAAAGAACCTAAATTCACACATAATAATTAATTCATATAGACACCTTTTATTGAGCTCAAGCTGAGAAGAGTTAAAGAGGTGGGCTAGTGCTATTTTAACATGATCTTCCATTTCTAAAAAATGCATTATTTATTCTGAGAGAAACGGGGTGAGAATTAATTTGGAAGGAAACGAGGTCCTGCATCATATTTACCAGTATTTTATTTGCCCACCCTATACTAAATGCATGCCAAAGAATACTAAATGACTAAATAACAAGAGAATTGAAAAGTGAACATTAAAAATATCAGGCTTCTGAACACTAAATATACCTGGCTAGCTTTGAATTTTTTAAAATGTAGCCAGGATTTAATTGTTCAGGCTTGGGTTTTTTGTTTTATTTTCAATTTTAACTAAATGACAATCATTTGTGTGTATGTTATCTTTCCCTAATATTTCAGTTTAAATGATTAAAAAACAGTTTACAGGATGATTGCTTTTATTTTTAAAATAAGCTGCATAGCTGCAGAGTCCCATAAAGAAATAGCAGCAATACCACACAAGGTGGTTAAACAGCTTATGAATTAAACTCCATATAAGCAAATTTCTTTGTAAGTAATTTATATTGTATGGTAAACTTGTATCCAACTAGAACAGCAAATTAAAACATTAATCACATCTGTAAAATTTAGGGCCTTGTGCATACAGAAAAAAATTATTAGGGAAATACATTTTCTTGTATTGCTGAAATAAATATTCCACATATGGAAGCCAGTCTAATCCTTCTCATTATAGTGTGGATGAAGATGAACATTAAGCCCATATAACATTTCTTCCTGAATTAGTCGATAGCTCATTTTAGTAGGTAGCACATATTTCCAAACCTGAAATGCCCACGTTCAGTCAGATTTGCAATCCCCCTTTCCTTCGCTGCTCAGGCTTTCCATCACTGTTAGGTAACCACTGTGATTATTCCATATCACATACTGATGAGATGGCAAAACAGTTACAAGCTTTCTTCCCTGCATTAAGCAGGTTGTAAGCCATGGAAAACGAACTTACCCTGAAATTATCAAGCATTCCAGTACTCTGTAGCTGCACCCGTGAAGGCAGCCTGCCAAAAGACATCCAGGACATCAGCCCCTATTCTCAAGCACATTTTAATCCAGCTGTTCCTCACAAAACATCCAGCATGCTTTGATTTACTGCTCTACTTAATTAGAATGTAGAGTATGAGGGACCATCTTATGCACGAGATAAGCATCCTGAACGATAGTTTAAACTTTACAGAATGTGGTGGGGTTTTTGTTTGTTTGTGTTCTTTTTGTTCTCATAACCAGATAGTGAAATGTGTGTGCTGCATTTCTGGCATTAGTCAATTGAAACTAAATATAAAGGGTGACTATATGCAAAGAAAGCAAAACAGACATATTGCCAATCAGCATTCTATGTGCACTCAAGGCAGTGTCCACTTCAAGATGTCAATACTGAGTGAACAATACCACCAAGGGTACTCTGTTGAGCCTAAGTTCAGGAAAGAAACAAATAAAATGTTTTAAAATTCTGGGCTGCACATTAGAATGTTCGGGATTTGAATGGGATTCTGAGGAAGTTTCACAATAATAAAGTCACTGTGCTACTATTAGGTCTTTCCTCCGAGGATACAGCTTTACTGAGAGACTAGTCCAGAAAGCTTCAAGCAAGCTCCTCCCTGCTCTTACATCGGAATAGAGGAGGGTTTTCTAATATGTAAAAGAAATGTCAAAACCTAGATTTAATTCTGCAGATGATAATTTTAAGGATTAGCCCCCAAATCCCTCACATCCCTTGCAGATGGAAAAGTGAGGATAAACATTGTAAAATACTTAAAAAATTGGTAATACTAGGTGTTTGGGGTTCTATGATAAATTAACCCCATTATTTCACAAAATTAAGTTAGAACTTTTGTTTGTTATTCTGCACCTAGTTACTGAGAAGAGATAGTATTTCCTTAAAAGATCCAATATTATTGCTCCCCCAGAGGAGATAATACATTACATAGAACCTATACTTTAGAGACACATATTACATAACCATGACTGAAGTAATCAATTGAATCCACAAAAAAGAAAACATTAGATTTTCAGTGAGTTTCTAATCCATACGCTTACTCTGATTTTCACATCTGTTTTTTCTAATGTAAACCATACCAAAAGCTATAAGGAAAAAAAAAGAAAGAAAGGAAAAGAAAGAAAGAAAGATATTTTTTATATTTTCTCAGTAAGAGATACCATATTTTATAACTCATATATTTGGGGTTTAAAATATTATAAAGCTGCTTTTTGTAATATAAAAATTAAATAGTGTACAGAATATAGCTAATTAACATTGTATACTAACATGACATTAAATACATTATTTATTTTTCATGGACATATTTCATGACCAAGATAGGAACATTATCTTTTAAATAGCAACAATGTTGATGGCCGTTTTCAGCAGAAGATACACACTCACTGCAGCTTATATTTTAGCACTTTATACATTTATAGAAAGTGGCATAAAATGTTTTTCTTCCAAATGTCCATTTCAATCTTTTAATGGTTAATTTAGATTTCATGCTACTCTTTGGACAGTTATATAAAAAGTTTCACTGAGTTGTATATATGTGACACCAAAACACTTAGTTTTGTAGAAAAATATTCAGCCAAATCTTGAGTTGATACTACTTAAGATGAAACACCTTTTAGATGTTTTTTCTAGCAAGTGATTGTTTCAGCACCAGGTATTCATTATCTGTATTCCTATTCCAAAACCCACTCCTATCATTCCTGGAATTCCTAATCAATAAACGTTACCACATAGGTTTCCTAATATATACTGTGTAATTAAAAATTTTTGCTTATTAAGCAATAAGCATAACAAGCGACACTGCTCCATAAATGAAGGCATATAAGCAGAGATGAAAAATAAGAACAAGAAGGGGGAGGAAGAGGAAGAAGAGAATGAGGAGGAGAAGGAAAGAATTTAGGAACTGCAGAAATTTGCTTCAAACCAGGGCAGTGGTTACTGAAGTGGGATCCACAGAACAGTAGTTCTGTAAAATGCTTAATGACAACAAAACATAGGTCGTGAGGTAAAACACTCTGGATAACACTGCACATTATAACCTCCCTTGAAATTTCACATGTATTAATATTCCAATACACATTAAAGGCTCAGCCAACTTCCCCAGTAGAGAAACAAGTTTAATTTTGTTAAATACTGCAGTAGGTATGGAGATGCATCACTCAGCTCCCCTTACAAGGAAATATGTGCTCCCAGCTGCAGGGAGCATGTCCAGCAGACAGCCCCAGCCTTCAGCTGTGGGGCAACACCCTTCTGTTGTTTGGACCAGAGTCCTGCCACGCTAAATCAATGCATCGCACTCTGACAAGCAATCCATGCTGGTCAGCATCCCTCCAGGTGTGCTGTTGCTTCATCCCAGCAGGCATCCTGGCATCCCATTCCACTTCTTCCCCTGTCCTGTCAGACTTGCTTCCTCCCTTTCTTTGCACAAGTGTTTATCTCCCAAATTCTGTCTCAGAGTCTGAATCTGCCCAACCTGAAACAACTATGTTCCTAATCTAACAACTTAGTTTGACCACATGATGCATTCCCTAGCACCTGCTTTGGGGAAAGCTGAAATAAAGGTTTGGAGGCAAAAAGTTCCTTTACCAAGACTAATGTACAGGTTGTGCTAAATCTATTCTGAAAAAATTGACTCTTTAACTCTGCATCTCTGAGTTGTCCAGTAGAGAAATCAATGGACTTTTCTCTCCTTGACCTCATAACCTTTATAATTTTACTGCAAGCATCATCTAAATTTTTTCCTCTTGAATTAGAGATGTAATTTTGTGGCAAAAGTCCTTTATATTTCAGTTTTAAATGTTCTTTAAATTTTAATTCTAAAAAGTATAACATCCAAATAGTCACTTTTCCCCGGACAAATTATTGTCATCAAATGTGGAACATTTGACCTAAAGTTGAAACATTTTAATAGATGTAAAAAGAGTCCAAAAGATAAATATTTACCAGAACAAATTAAAATTCTTGCATCCTGCTGCTTTTATATATGAACTTTAATAAAGAAAAGAAATTATTCATCTTTTCTTGTTCTGAATTTTAGATAGGCCATGTTACGACAAGATGAAGACAAGTTGTAAACACACTAAGTATATATTTAGTGGTATTTAAGATATGGTTACACTTAAGGTTTGAAATAAGGTTAATTTTAATGATCATTATTTTATGTAAATGCTTTGAATTTTTCAGTTCTGAAGTTTATTTGGGGTTATGTATGAGATGACTTTTTTCAAATGTCTAGTGAACAATTTCCCTAATACAATGAACACTGTTACCATTGCTAGCTAATAATAGATATGTTCTATCTCCAATTGTATACACATTTATTAAGCATGAACATATTATATAGAACATGTATTTAGAGCTTTCAGCCAAAAGTAAACAAAGAAATGAAATAAATGAACCAGAATGACTACAAAACAACCACAAAAAAAACCATGAGATTCAACCATAGTACCAGAGTAGAGAAGGTGGGTGTGGTGACAATGGCCATTTCTCTAATATCAGTAGAACTTCAATTTCCTTTCATTTTTGGAGAAAGGGTGGAGTCTCAACACTTTGAACACATTTTGTCATGAAGGCAAAAAGGGATGCTAAATGGATTTCCTCAAGCTTACATCATACAGTCTATGCTGCTAGGTGTACCAGTCATACAGTTGCAAGTAAGCTAATGAAGAAATTAAATCACTTTCCTTTTTTTGTCTCTTCCTTAAAGAGGTTGCATTTTGTGCTGACAGTGCATAGCTGATAAAATAGCAATTTTTGAAAAGCTTGCTCATTTAGCTACTCTCAGAACCCCTGCTGACATCACTGACATTTTCTCCAAATATGCAAATACTGAAAGTCACTTTCTAAGATGCATGCATATATTTCCAAAAATGTTATTATTTTATGATCAACTAGGCATAAATGCAGAGGCAGACTAGTTTACTGGCTTTGTAATGCCACATTCATGAAATGACTTTTTTTTAAAATGAGGTTTCATAGGAATCTGTCACAGCCTCATAGATCTTTAAAGGTGAGTTATTCCTTTTATATAGAGTGGGGGTTATTTTAAGGCCTTCCCATTATATAAACATAAAAATAGGAGTAAAAGCCCATAAGCTCAGCAAACTCAAAACTGGGTGACAATGGCAATATTATCATTAAACTCAACACACAACTTTTAAAATATAATGCACATGCAGTGGGCACGAATACTATCTTATTTAAATGTCTGTATTAAGCACAACCACTCTCTGCTAGAAATAGGGAAAAAACAAACAAGTCATATTCATCAAAGTAATTGTGTAGGTACTTTCAGTACCAAAATGCCTAGAATGAAGGATTGAACTGCTAACGGCAGCAGTGACAGCCATGAATCATGGTAGGCTACTCCGGGGCCTTTACCACCATAAAACAAAAGATGTAGATGAAAAATGCTGCAATTAAGTGATTTGATTTCTGCCCCCTTTTTCCAACTGCATTCGTGCATGGCTGCACAGCAAAGATTGATGGGAAAAATTACTCTACGTGATCTCTGACAGAGCCTTGGAACAATTCTATAAGGGAGAAACATACAAATCAAACCAGCTTTCTTGTATTCAAACAAAATAATACATATAAAGCAAATACTTTAGCCTATATCCAAAGCACCAAAATTTGCATGCACACATAAATTGTTGAGAAATGCTCTGCTATCAAAACCAAACTCATGGATTTTCCAGCTAGTTGGGTTATACTGATATTTGTTTAAATAAATGTTCAATCAGTACTGCTGAGTGGCATCCTCAATATGTCTGTGCACCGAGAACAAATTACAGATACAAATTTGTGGAGGTAAAACATTCTTATCTTTTATATCAATAAATGATTAATGAAAATACACACAAAATAAAATAATAGAAAATTTCACTGACTGTACAACTCCTCTGTCATTATAGTCATTTAGAAGGGCATTTTTAGTGGGTATTCACAACTCAGTTGGGGTCCTACATACAAAAGAATCAGATTTGAACGCCAGGGAGTATTTTACTGTGGTTGGTATGTACATTTAAAAGATGTGAAATTTGCAACATTCACTGAATAAAATAAACAATACTGCTCATATGAAGAAAGGTATTTCTTCTTATCAGAGGCTAAAGTGAAATTACGTGGGTTTCATTTCCTGAGGAGAGACGGTCACTCAACTGCAGTTTACTGTAAGAAATGTACAATTAATTTAATTTGAATTTATACAATAGAATTGCCCCCTCCATCAAAAGGGAAAAACATGTGTATACTTGACTTTGTTATGTGTACCGAGGCTATATTTAATCGCTGCTAGTATAGTGATGTTGAATTGGGTAATTTCTTACATTCTATCTGTAGACCTTTACATATCTGTCTTTCAAGTATTGTGGTATTTTAAATAATGAGTTAGAGGTAGATTTTGCAAGACAGTAAATATTTTCACTTCTTCTATTGATTTCTGCCTCGTCAGGACTCTAAAAATATGTTGTACTGAAACTAGTATTTTACTATGGCTTTTCAGGGAGTTACCTTAAAAAAATGTGTAGCCACTGCTTATGTGCTTATGTGCTTATGTGTTTGGTTCTTTCATTGTCTATCAAGATAGGAAACCCCAGGGTCCCAGGGCCAGAACTCATTAGTGGATTTTCTGACTTTAATAATGAGGAAATCTGTGACATACCAGCATGGTTTGATAAAATATCACAGACTCGGAAATCAGGAGACCTGCATTCGCCACTAATTAATATTAGGTCGAACTATATGAAATCACTATTTTTGTAGGTCAAAAACAGCTGGCTATCACAATTATCGATACAAGTGGTTCAACCTATATTACTTTGGTATAGGGTAAGCACTCAGTTTCAATTTCCTCACGTGTAAGCAGGCAAAGTGACCATTTCTTATTCTTACAAGTAAGTATTTACTTAATATACGTTATTCAAATTTTACATTTTTATCTTCATCTGGTTGGTAAATAAATCTTATACTTTACCAATGATCACTAAATGTTAACAATTATTATGAATTCACTAAGTATCTTAAGATGTAATTAAGATATACATTAAGTATCTTCAGTACGTATTTTGTAAGTAATCAAGGTAAATCTAACTCTATAATAAATTCATTCAGTGAAATTTCTTCAAGAATTCATTTAGTCCTTCCATTTATAAATGGGTTTTTAGTGTATTTATTGGGACACTTGAAAGACTTTTCATTTAATTTTTAATAGACCATCCCTTTCTTGTATAAAAACAAGAAGTATAAGTAGAAAAAATCATGCCTGAAGACGAAATGGAAATTTAAATATAATCATGATAAATGTGCTGTAACTGAGCTAAAAATTTGGCTCTGAGCTTCCTGGAAGACTGAGTAAAGAGGGAAATAATGTTGATGTCTTTTTATATGTTTTATCTTTTATGTTTAGATTCTTACGGTCAGGAGGCATACCCTCTAATTCATTTGGATATTCTAAAGTAATCACCCCTCCTTTTTCTCCTCCTTCTATTCACCATTTTTCTTCTACAATGAGACTCTTGGCAGCAACTAAATAGATCAGTATAGACAGCTATATTCTATAGAGAATTCTCATTATTACATTACTTAATATTTTACATTTTGGGACATAGTGGTATATGTGAAAATGCTTGCAATATAACCATGTACTGAAGATAGGGTCAATATAACCTTTAAATACTCAGCCTCCTGATAGCAATACATTTAAGTTATTTTGTAGAAATAACAAAACCATAGGGCTATCCTAAGAATTTTAGACTATATCCATAATGTAAATGATAGTATCTACTAAAGCTAAAAAACGTAATATATAAAAATACCAATTTTATACTATTTTTATGTTTTTCTATAAAGTATAACTGACACACAACATACAATGTTTTTTAAGTGTATAATTTGATAAAATTTTGGCATAAGCGCACAGGCATGAAACTATCACCACAATCAAAATAATGAACACATCCATCACACCCAAGTCTCATCAAGCTCTTTTGCAATCTCTCCCACCTGCCTCCCTGTTCCTCTTACTGATGTGTCTTCCTGTGTTTGCATTTTTATAACTTTTATACAAATGGAGTCATGTAGTATGTCTTCCTTTTTGTCTGGCTTCTTTCATTCAGTATAATTATTCTGACACTCTTCCATGCTGTTGTGTTTATCAACAGTTCACTCTTTGTCAATCTGAGTAGTGTTCTATTGTATGGATTCACTACTTTTTTAAAAAAATCTGTTTACCTGTTGATGGGCATTTGGGTGGTTTCTAGTTTGGGCTATTACAGATAAAGCTGTTATGACCATTCGTATTTTCTCTTGATACTGTTAAGAGAATGAAAAGTCACAGACTGGGAGAAAATATTTGCTAAGTATATATCTTCTAATGAACATGTATTCAGAATATATAAAGAAATCTCAAAACTCAATGATAAGAAATCAAACTACCCATTAAAAATGGGTAAAAGATTTGAATAGGCACTTAACCAAAGAAGTTATACAGATGGCAAATAAGCACACATGAAGGTACTAAAAATCATTAGTCATTAGGAAAATGTAAACTTAAATCACAATAAGATATCACCTACTGGAATGGCTAAAGTTAAAATGAATGGCCACACCGAGGGTTGGCAAGAATGTAGAAGAATTATCAATTTCCATACAATGCTGGTAGGAAGGTAAAATGTTACAACCTCTTTGGAAAACAGCTTGACGGGTTTCTTAAAAAGTTAAAGATATACCTATCACATGATTCAGAAATTAACTGTGAAAACTGACTTTATTAAAAGACTATCATTAGCAAGCTTGAGGCTAAGAGAGAATAATGCTTCTGGCATGGCATACTTTCTGTTTACCTCCGTAACTTTATAACAATACAGACTTTATATACCATCTATATGTCATTGATTTCCAACTTTATGCCTTCTCCATCGTACTCCAATGTACATCCAATGCTTACTTGATTAGCCCCTCAAAAGTAGTTTTCTTCTAGGTTCCCCATCTCAGGAAATAGTACTACGCACCTAGTTGCTTGACCCAAAATTCTAGAAATCATACTTGATGCCCTCCCCTCCCTCACTACTCCCCTCATTGTTCCCCATACCCAATCCATCAACAAGATCTGTTGTATTTACCTCCAAAATGTGTTCAGAATCTGTCCAGTTATCTCCATTTCTGTTTAATACTTCCCTAGTGCAAATTTCCATTATCTCATTATATTGCTGTAATAAATTTCTAAGAGCTCTCTTTATATTTATTCAAATTCCTAATTTCTACAGTCTATCCTTCCTACAGCAGCCAGAAAACTCTTTTTAAAACCTAAATTAGATAATATCACTCCCCTTATTAAACCCTTAAATAGCTTTCCTTTCCAATTTCAATAAATCCAAACTCTTCACAAAAACCTAGGTCATCAAATTTTGGGCTCTTGCATACCCAGCTCAACTCTCTCACTACTCCAGACACAACTGGCTTTCTTTCTGCTCTTGGAACACAAAGCTCATTTGGGTGGTTACACCAGATCTAGTGCCCCCAGATCTTTTTTATACCTGCCTCTTTTTTGTTTTTCAGTCATCAGTTCAAATATCTTCTCTCCAGTGAAGTTTCCCTGACTACCAAATCAAAATTAGCACTCCTCCATCACCCCTTATACTATTTTCTCATTCAGTCACCATGCTATCATATTAATTATTTTATTTTCTTGTATATTGTCTGTCTTGCTTCCTCTGGGACATTGTCAATATTATCAAAATATTGAAATCTTGTCAATATTGTTTATCCAGTGCTTAGGAAGTAGGGGGGACAAGTCAATTAATATTTAATGAAGAATTCCTTTTTGGAAGATACATTTGCATGGAAATTAAAGGTAATTTTACCTCCCAAATATCACTTTTTATGTGTATATTTTACTTATGAGAAAAAATATAAAAGCTGAGGTTAAAAAGAAGAAAAAGAGAAACACACTAAATTTGAATGCGAAATTTTGCCATAGAGTAACAGGTCTTATACTTTTCATTTTAAGTAACTGGAAGGTTAGGGAACTGTCACTTGACATGGCAGTCATTCTGGGGAAGGACTAAAGCATAAAGCAGGCACTCATACTACAGTCTTCTGTCTCCATTAATCAAGTTTATAGCAGCCACATGTAGCACCACCAGATGCTGGAATTTTTAGTACCTAGAAAATCTTGACTTTTTACCAGACACCCACTAACTGGGGGGTGGGGAGTGGAGGACGCATAGCAAGTTACACTATTTCTTTGTTTTCCACAAGGCATTAAATAACAGGTTATTTGGTCAGCTTCTATAGCCCCAGGAACAAATATTTCCTTTGATTAGTCCTAGGAGCTTTGGATGTCACAGGACCTGATCCAAAGGAGAAAAATGACAGAATCCTACAAAAAAATAACTTTTCTTTTCAATGGGTGATAATTCTTAATGGTGACACTATCCTGGAAAGTCATCCCTTCCTTCCTAAATGGCAGTTAATGTGGCATTCAGAAGAAAAGAAAATGACCCTTTCATGCAGAAGATATGAAAAAATGGAACCAGCAAAGTCAATGAATCTAAGTGACTTGCTGGCCATGGAAGTGAAAAAGCATCCTTAATGTATAGCCAGCCACAGAGCACACAGCTGGAGTGAAGAGGAGGGAAACATAAAGCAGGGACATGCAATGGCCACAGGAAAAGTAAGAGAGCCCAGGACAGTGGCCTCAATGAGAGGAAGTGGTGAGAGAATAATGGAGAAGAGTCCATTTAGTGTGCCATTTCCAGAGACAAATTGTGTAGGGAAAAGTGGAAGAAGGTGAAAGGGCTAGCAGTGAAAGCAGCAAAGACCTTGAACTGATAAAAATGGAACATTGAAAAACGGCAATCTATCAATTTCACCCTACTTCATGTGGGAAAATGGGCCAGAAGAGGCCTATTGAGAAAACCAAGCATAATTCATGTTATAAAGAGAGTTTAAAAGAGGAAATTAGCATCTGTACCACCCACACTCAGTTATGTTTAGCTTAATTGATTCATAAGTATGGCCATTAGTTTATACATGATGTAAGATTTGCTTATCTATTATATAAACTCATTTTTAATTTAAGCTTAAATTTATAAACCTTATCAGATAATTGGCTATTTCCAATATAGTAGAGCTTTGAATACCAATCAAATGCCATGAAGAAAGGACAGAATATTCTTGATTTGATTTGCTATAACCCAACTTCCCTGACAGAGTAGAGAGGAGGAAAATAAATTGGAATATTGAAAAGGAATGAGTATAAATGAACAAAATGAAAAATACAAATTACAAATGAAGGAGAAAATGTTTCTTTTCTTTAGCATAGGACCAATAGGGAATATCTTACAGGAAGTATCAGAAGGAGCAGAAGAAAGTGGATAGGTTTTTCTTTGGAGCAGAAAGTAACCTAGACTCTCTGGGAGATTGAGAAATGTTTCTTTTCTCCTGGGTTTCTACTTCTCTAACTACATCCATCTATCCACCTACATCTATCTATCTAAAAAAAAAAGTCTAATTCTTTTAGAAATCAGATAGCTACAAAAACCAAGGGGGTAATATAGAATTTACCTAGAGTTGGAGAATATGAATATGATTTGGAAAATTAAATGAAACAAGAGCAAAAGATTATCTTAATTTCAAAGATTGTCTACTAAAAGTTCCAAATTGCCTCAATTCATTTTCTTTTTTATGTAGTAAACTCACACCAACTTACAGTCAATGAAGTAAAAACATATTCAATATTCACTCAACAAATATTTACTGAACCTTCTCTTTAAGAGGATATGCTTGGCCCTATGTTCAGGACCATCATTCCCTTGGAGAGGAAGCAAAGAATTTTGATTCCATTCCATATCCCATAAACTGAAATGTAGCATTTATATTCCCAGTGTGGATATGAAGCCCCCAACACAAAATTATAGTTTTGATCACAGATTATCGCTCAAAACTCTTCAGGCTTTACTTTTTAATGCATTCTAGTATATAAAATTTAAGGTCTTTAGTAGCTTCAAATAGATTTAATGAAAAAATGTTATTCAATTAGTTTCTTTTAGTATATTTGATCCATGATATTCAGAATACTAATTAATGAGTTTTTAAAATGTAAGGACTCAGGAATTTAATAACGTGAAACTTCTTTTACTGAAAAATAAAACTATGGCTATATTCACTATAGTTTGATAGTTCATATGATGTAATTATTACTTTTAAGTTCACATGTCTTAAAATCTGATGTAAATGGCTTCACGGAAATAATATTTTAGCTTGTAAATTCATTATTTTAAAATTTACTATACTTCAGGAGTTAAGCTGAAGATCAGCCAAAATCCACATTGTTTTCCAGTCATATAGTCTAAATATATAATAAAATGTATAATGTCATTTTATCTCAAACATTTCACATTTAGTGGTTGTAAGTTATATACTAACCAATCTTGTATGAGTAAATGCATAGTGTTAAAATGTGACTTTTTAAACTAAACATATTTAAGAGAGTATGTAACATTAAGAGGATCAGTCTTTAAGATTTTTAGAGTAGGGATAAATATAAATGAAACTTAAGAGCTTAATTTTTACAACTTCTCAAATATACCGAATTAAACAAATTTCCTTTATTTAAAAAAATTGGTTATTCTTTTTATCAACAGTTCTATAGTACATTTAAATATAACCTACGTATTTCCTGGAAAAAGTCAAAAGTTTACAATTATTTTTAGCGAAAATAATTAACTTTCTTGAAAACTATTTCCCTTCTAAAAATATAGATACACAATTTGTACAACTGAAGTTATGAGTGATAGATTAGCATTATTATTAAAGAATTATACATACCTTGGACAAGAAATATTAACATTAATAGCTACCATTTATTATGTGCCTACTAAGTCCCAGGCCTTATCCCAGGCCCTTTGCATATATCATTATTAATACTCACAACAGCCCCGCAAGGTATAGTTTCTTTTTTCATTTTTACAGCTGGTACAACTGTGCTTCAGTCCAGGTAAGCACTTGCACGAAGCCAAACAAGTGGAAGAGCTGGAATTCAACCTCAAACCTCTGTCACTTCTGTCTGGGAGCTTTGACTGTATTTATCTATGATAAATTACATGCAGATATGCTTCCTAATTTTTCAAAATTCACTGTCAATTAAAATGTTTTCAAAAAGAACATCTGACAACAAAACCAGCCACAGGCTTCATTAAAGTACTGAGACATTTGGGGACCATGCTGCTGATATTAACAATGCCCAAAGTTTGAATTTTAAAACTTCACTGTTTGTAGTATAGTCAGGTTAGTTGAGACAGAAGTGATTCCAATTTCATTTTTAAACATGTGTTTCAGACTACTTTTGAAAAACAAGGGGTAGCTGTACTGGGTAACTACTGTGTGATACCCACTCCAGTAGAAAGTTATACTTACACTTAATAATACAAATATACACATTTATTGAATGCTTACTGTGGGTGGCTAAGTGCTTCAAATGCATTATTTAACTTTTATAACAACCTGTGAGAAATACTGTTATCATGATTTTACAGGTAAGTAAACTGAAGCACATAGGCATTCATCAGTTTACCCATAGCCAAGTAGCTAATGGGTAGAAAGAATAAGTTTAGATTCCATATTTGCCCATCTCTAAAGTCCAACACTCACCACTAATCTATCCTGCTCTACATACAGTGGCCTTTAGAAGTGGACATTATTCAAGTTTCTACACACGGTCTAGGGTATGGGCCTGTGATCATACCTAGCTGTGGGCTGAGCCTATAGTAAGAAAGGCAGTGGCTGCAGCCGTGTCTTGGCTTCTTGCCACACTTCAACTCAGGGAAAATTCATTTTTTCACTTCAAAAGTGAACTGCATTAGGTAATCTCTAATATCCACTAAAGCAATAAGAGTATTAAGATCCTATTAATACATTTTATTTATGTCACTGAACATTGTAGCTAAAAGTATAACCAAAGTTTTGTTGTTGTTTTGCTATTACTTCTGTCCCTCTCCATAGGCACTGTAGAGGTTTTAAGCATGAACAGACTGGAGACACAGAGAACTGGATCCTAACTCCCACCCTGTTCTACTAAGGCATGCGTGACCTTGGGGAAGCCACCCAGCCTGTCTGTGCTTCTGTTTGTTAATCCGTAACAGGAAGAAAATACCAGTACCTATCCCAAAGGATTGTGTGAGAAAAAAAATATATAAAAGTGCTTGGCACAGAGTAAACTCAATAAAAGTTAACTATTATTATTTGGAATTATTATTATGTTATGAGACTGAAAGGTTATATTATACAATTTATGTTTAATTGCTAAAAAATTCACAAAAAAAGTAATTAGGGAAAAATATTCACTGCTAGTACACTCTGGATGAATTTTTAAATTATATTTATATATGTATATATATGCATGTGTATTACACACGTGTGTCTATGTATATGTGTGTATGTACACACGTAACACATATACACATTCCCCTAGCATTAAACATCTACTTAAACATTCAGTTTTTACTTGCATTTTGGTCTCTTTTTTCTCCAGTATTTTTAGATGGTATGGCTGACAAGATCAGCATCAGACTTAGATAGAATGATAATATGCAAAAGCACACAGAATTCTCACATGTATAAATGCTGTCTAGTTATTTTAAGATGTTTCGTGGAAACTACTAAAGTGGTAGGGATGGGACAATGATGCATCAACTGAATTAATCACTATCATCACTCTTCTAAAGAAAAAACAAAGCAACTTCAGCACACTCAATCATCAGGAACACGAAGAGAATGGAGCCGCATAAAGCCAAGGCTGGGTCCCCGTTCTTGGGTAGGCCATGTTGTTAAAAATTTGCTCCACAGTTCCCGAACTCTGAAATTCCTCTTTATAAGTATCATGGAGGGTTTTGTTTTTTTTTTTAATTTGCTCTCTTGTTTGTTTTTTATTTGTTTTGTTTATTTGTTTGCTTCTTTACAAATAGAAAATGCAACCGTTTTACAGGACTGTGGAAAGCCTTGGAACCAGATATTTGAGTCTATCAATGAATTTTACCTGATGGTGAAACTCAAAATGACACAGACAGTAAGTTTCAAAGAAACATGGTTGAGAAAGGTAGCTTTTTTTTTTTTTTAATGCTGGCAATTCTAAGAAGATGTGAGGCTGTTTAAGTCTCACCAAAACTCAGCCATAAATATGGAAACAATTCCATGGCTTCCAGTTTTTTGTACTTTTTCCATATACATGATTGCTTGCCATTGATCCAAATGCATTTCTGCCCCATGTACTGTTAACTAAAGAAAAACTCAGATAACAAGAATATCTTTATAAAGGGCTATGAAAATAAGGAATAGCCTGCACATTTACTTACTTTAGCAAGAACATAAAAGGTAACATAGTCAGTTTATCTCAGATATTTCACTTACTATTTAATTAACCACAGTCTAATATTTTGCCCTGTGTTTTATTTCAAAATACAGGCATGTTAAATAATGATTATATTATTGTTAGAATTAAATATATGGTAACCAATACAGTTGAGGCAACTGTATAAATAGATTAGGAATAAATGGCTGGTTTTGTGGATTTTGAAATTTTATATTATTTTATTCTTTATATATGTATGCTAGGTCATCTTATGAGATATTTTTCCTCTTCAAAGAACACTTTGCAAATGTTATCCTATAGATCAATGTTGGACTTGCCACTACAGACCACCAACAAACATAATACTGCAAAGATGGGATATGCTGAAGCAGCAGCTGTTAGTAGTTTCTCACATATGTGTGTGAAAGGAGAGAAAGAAAAATCTTTGTGCATTCTAGTTCATTCATAGAGCTTCGGGAATTAGTTACAATTATACTGCTCAATACTAACAGTGAGAATCAGGAAACAAATATTGGGGTATAAATATAAGAAGTGAGCCTATAATTTTATGTCTGCCTTCACTTACATTTTTATGTATACCTTTATAATATGTATTCATTTCATATTCATGTATAAGCATATATTATACATGCATATATTATATATAAATATAATAAAAGCTATTTCAGTATATATGAATAAGACGAAATAAAGGCAAATAAGTCACTTCTAAACAAAATCATCATCAAAATATACTGCATATGTTCTATTTGGTGGGTATGATTCAAATTATAGATATCAGAGTTAGCAACAGTCCTCTGTTTATACCATCTGAAACAGCAGAGAGATGATCACTTAGCTTTGTTTTGGTTCCAATTCATTTTTTTTTCAAGAATTGTAATTAAAAACTGCATTAATGCCACCAATTATGGCCTCCAAGGGACCAGAAACCCCATGTTACTCCGTGATGGAACACAACTGAGCTGCAAACATCCATTTACCATTATAATACTCATTAATCCTGCCAAAAACAACTCATTACGGGACTTCAAGGAAATCATCTCATAGGCAAACACAGCACAGAATGTCATTGTATTCCTCACAGCAAAGTTGCAGAGGTGCAAACTGCTCAATGTCACTAATTTATGAAGCTTGAAAACTATGATTTCACTTTTTATCAAGCTAAGACGTTTATGTGAAAGAACTGGGCTAACCTCTCACCCTTTAAGCAAAATCTTAATAAGAAGCATTTTGACTTAAAATCTCAGTAATACAAGCCTGAAAATTTTTACTAAACTACCTATCAAATTCTTCCAGAACCCAATCTCACCTCTTTGGACATCAACACCTCCCAAAGCAATGACAAAATTCCCATCACATTCACTGTCATCTTTCTGGCTGGATCTAAAATAAAATATAAACGCGTTCTCTTTCTCTAGTCAATTGAATATATTCAAATATATCTGCTCCTTTTTCTATCCCTGGCTCCAGGGAGGTGCTGCAACCAGCATGATCTCTCTGAATGCTTATTGGTGATTTGATGCCACTGCTCTAGGTGACAAATCAAGTCCTAAAATACCCTGCAGCAAACAAAACTCAGAGTTGTAAATTATCATTTTATAAGCAATTATTGCAAAGATGAACGATAAGAGAAGAGATTTATTTTAAATACATGAACAATGATCATGTTTCAAAACCAAAACAAACTCTTCTCTTTCTCTTCAACACCGTATTTCCTCTGATATTTCAGGACTCTTTGCTTAAGCAGAAATTATCTAAACGTGGTGTCTGAAAAAATTTTCTGAAGTAAGCTTAGATAAAATACAAAGAAGCTAATTTTAAAATATTTGGTTATACTTATTGTCGTTTTACAGGATTTGAAAGAAAGGAGGAGAAAAAAAGTTGTAAGAAAAATTTTCTCCAGTGACTATACATTTTCTCTCATAAAATTACTAGAAAGAACTGAAAGTAAGTGATAATATGCAGTATCTGAAAACTAGTAAGTGACCACCTTTAATCAAGATTATTCTCTAAGAGTTTAAACCAAACTTACCTCATATGCTTTTAAAAATACCTATTCCACACAATTCTAATATAACAATTAGCAATATTAGTCAAAATTGGTTGAATCAGTAGCAAAATGAGGTCTAACATGAATTCCTTCTACAAACAAATTCTGGAAGTTGATACTTGGCATAAAAGCTGAAGAGAAACATACAATTTACAAACTGATGAAACAAAAAAAATTATCCTTATTCTTCATTTTCAGCTTTCAGGATTGGGATTTAAATCTTGAAAATAGCTACAAAGCAGCTGCTGTGTGCTCATACCAGGATTTACCTGCTCAATTGTCAACCTTCTAAATTACAGAAGTTTCCTGCTAGACTCTAAGTCCTGTGAGAACTCTGTTGTACACCACTGAGTCATCAGCTCTTGTCGTCATGTGGAATACAATCTCTAAATGTTTAGTGAATTTAAAAATTGTTGAATTTTACCAGGATAATAGCCTGAGAATATGCAAATATCTACATTGTCCCTGTTGTGGGTCTTTTTCCCCCCACCCCAAGAAGATGCATTTGTTTTATACCCTAAGTTCTGAACTCTTTTCCTTGAAAAAGTGGGTGTGTTATGAGCAGGAAGCAGAAATTTTCAAAAACTAAAGAAAAAAATCCACATCTTGGTTTTTGTTGATGGAAGAAAGCTTAACTACTGAGAGGTAGGAGTAAGACAACTGGAAAAGAGATGAATGTTTTAGACTGACAGTCTTTTCCTCACCTTTGGGGGCCTTGATTTACTCAGTGCATCTAGGTCCTAGATGAGGCATTACTCTGGAACGTTTAATCCTTTGGAGTCTGAAAGCTTTGCCCAGAGCTGAGAGGATCAGAAGAGTTCTCTGAGGGCTGAGTTGGAGTCAGCAAGGTGTCTGTGACTTTGGAATAGCACTCCTGATTATGCCACAAGCTGACTGCTCTACAAGGGCAAGTAAAAGAAAAAAAGAGAAGGAAATCTTGGCTTAGGATACAATTCACCCATCCCCCGGTGTATCTGGCCCCTTATTAGACCAAGATATCTTCATGATCTCAGTATAGGCCTGGATATCAGGAGCTAAAATAGATTAACTATGACTTTTAAAAAAGGAAAATGAAAATTCCTGTATTCTAGTTTTTCTGACCAAGATTTATACCTGTACAGAATCAATGCAGAAAATCCCATACTCCTGTTTCTCCTTGCTAGTAGAGCTTCAATATGGATCTTAGTTTATCAGACTAAAAGCTGAACCAGCTGGAAAAGAGTGAAGTCTAGCAGGTACTTCCAGCTCTTTTCCCAAACTACTAGCAAATAAGTACTTGCTTCTTTGATGGCATCCTTGTTCCAGGTGGGTATCAAGTTAGATGGGAGGACATATTTTTTTCTAGTTTTGTTTTCAAACTGTGAGGTGGGATGAGTAGGGAATCCTCAGTACAGTAATAGTTACTTACTAGGTACTAAATCTTGTATGAGATAAAATATGAAAGATTTTTCCACAAAATGGGTGTTTTCAGGTTGTGAAAATGAAATGGCTTTAAATCTAACATGCAAATGGAAGTGATTCATGTTTGGATGGGCACCACATTCACATTCTAGAGTTCCAAGTTAATGTAGAGAATACTAATCATAATAAATAAAAATAATTCTTAGTCTGCTGCATTTTACATGTTTCACAAAGACTGATGAGTAGAAAGAAACTAACTTACAATTTGTCAGTGGGCATTCTTTGGGATTAAAATAGCCAGTTCACGTGAACGTGTTGAAAGTGTCAAGCACCGTGTATTTGCTGGGGTACAGAAGACAGAACTTCCAGATCTCTCTGAGATGTGGAATCTGCACTGTCAAATATGCCAACTAATCTCTGGATGGCCCAGACCAAAGTACAAAACTCTGTCACTTCAGGAAATTTTAAAAATATTATCTAGCATTTTATCATTATCAGAATAAAGTGTCACTATCAAGGTGTTGCAAGAGAATGCAAACATTTGTTATTTATTTATATAGCTTAATTTGTGTTTTCTGTTACGAGCTCTAGGAATGACAAATAACTCCAGTTGTATAAGTAACATATACAGTAAATGCCCTAGCAACACAGACACACAGACACACATACACAGACAAAAGTGAAATCATACCAAGAAGAAAAATCTACCACTTTTTTTAAACAGTTGGAGCAAAAAAAATTTATACAAGAACATGTTTCCTAAAGTCCTGGAGAGGCCACTTGTGCTCACAATCTACTGTTAATATAAAATTCGTATAGTAAATGCACATGTGTTTTGGATTATTTAGGGTTTATTTCATTGATAATCATTACTGCCAGAGGCAAGTTAAAACTAACGTACTTTCATTTTATGAATGAATTGCTAAGCAATTGTTGCCATTCAATTTTCTAATTCAAGTCATTGCCCTCTTCCACTTTTCCCCTTCCTACCCTCACTACAGGCTCTACTCTCATCATTTAAGCAAACTAAAATAGAACAACAATCACGAATGTTGCTGCAAACTGTATTTAAAAACAGATTGGAAAGTAATGAAAAAATATTTGCTGAATTATTCTGTTTAAATATTAGGTTTTCTTTTTTTTTTTTTTTTTGCGGGACGCGCAGGCTCAGCGGCACATGGCTCACGGACCCAGCCGCTCCGCGGCATGTGGGATCTTCCTGGACCGGGGCACGAACCTGCGTCCCCTGCATCGGCAGGCGGACTCTCAACCACTGCGCCACCAGGGAAGCCCTAGGTTTTCTTTCGATGACAGTGTGCTGCGTCTACCTGGATGGACAAATGGGATTTTCTTGCATATGTACCAAGGACTCATTCTGATTTGACTTCATTCAAGTTGTTTCTGACCTCTTTTCTAACTTTACACATCACTATAAAAACCGAGCTCACTTTTCCAGGTGCTAGTTTCTCCTCCACCCTGAGACAATCAACTGCAAAAACAATGATTATAACTAAACGTCCCCGATTGACATATATCTCAATAATATATTTCGAATGCCTGTGGCATATTATTTCTAATGACATTAACTAGCTGATTTTCATTCTTCAATGATTTAATGCTACAAAAGTGATAACCTATTGTCTGATATTTCCTTTTATTGTTTTTACTCAACTATCAGCTTAATAACATGGCAATCTCTAACTCATTTCATAAGTCTGTTGGTATAGGCTACACATAAAATTTAGATTCCAAAATATAAATTGTAAATGAAGAAAAGAATTATGGAAGAGAGGCTATAAAATTTCAAATTATTTTACTACAAAGGTTTATCTTATTAGCAAAACAAAAGGTTATCACATGCACCTTTTGAAATGTTTCAGAACATCAGACAAAGACATTGAAAGTTGGACTTCCCTGGTGGCTCAGTGGTTAAGAATCTACCTGCCAATGCAGGGAACATGGGTTCGAGCCCTGGTCTGGGAAGATCCCACATGCTGCGGAGCAGCTAAGCCCATGAGCCACAAATACTGAGCCCACGTGCACAACTACTGAAGCCCGCGTGCCTAGAGCCCGTGCTCCGCAACAAGAGAAGCCACTGCAATGAGAAGCCCACGCACCACAACGAACAGTTGCCCCTGCTCCCCGCAACTAGAGAAAGCCTGCGCGTAACAACAAAGACCCAGCACTGCTAAAAATAAATAAACAGGGCTTCCCTGGTGGCGCAGTGGTTGAGAGTCCGCCTGCCGATGCAGGGGACACAGGTTCATGCCCCGGTCCAGGAAGATCCCACATGCTGCGGAGCGGCTGGGCCCGTGAGCCATGGCCACTGAGCCTGCGCGTCCGGAGCCTGTGCTCCACAACGGGAGAGGCCACAGCAGTGAGAGGCCCGCGTACCACACACACACAAAAATAATAATAAATAAATAAATAATTTTAAAAAATAAAAAAATAATTGAAAGTTAAAGCAACCTTATAACAATGTAAGATATTAGCACTGCCGGTGAGAAAAATTAAAAGCATAGTGTCAAAATCTAAAAGTACAACCTATCGTAGACACAGAATCTAGCTTTGGCTTAATAGGTTCTGTGACTTTACAGATATTTTACAGGTAAAATTTCAAGACAATGTCCAAAGAACCTAAGGCAATGAACAAGTCAGGCGAATCAGAAATTTGTGAAATTTCAACCTAGCGATCCCCACCATGCCAATCCTTGGCTGGAAGCCACAGAATAAAGTTAGAGATGTTTTCCAAATTCTGGAGATTTTAAATATATAGTAACTAAAATGATCTATCAAAAAACTAAGAATTTTAAATAATTTTTAACATTTGTGGAATGGATTTTCATATTGAATGACTCACCTCCCTGAATCTTTTGTGCTTCTTTTGATACTGTGTAGCACGTACAAAGTAGGGACTCAATAAATGCTGAATAGATTGAACTAAACTCTTAACGATGGAACTCAATTTATTTAAATATAGCAGGAGGCAGAATAGCACTTTGGCGAAGAGTAGGCATCTTGTGGTTTGACTGTTTGCTCTTTCACTATTTATCTGTCTGACTTTCAGTAAATTGCTTAATATCTTTAGATATCAGTGTATTTATCTGTTAAATGGGGATAATTAAGTTAAATATTTAGAGCATTAATTTATATATATATCTCACAAAGAGCTTACTAATTTTTATCTAAATTAATAATTATTTGGGGGGGTTTCAAAGAATAAAAATATATAAATTCATAGTAGATTTAGAATAAGGCAGAATTGGAAACATTTTGCTATAACGATAAGATAGAGCATTCTTTACTTCAAAATTAATATTTTAAAATTTTATCTTTATTTCCTAACATAGGTGTACTATAATTTCAATCAACCAAGAAATGCTTATTAACTATCTCTCATATATACATATATATATATATATATATGCAGTGGTAAGTATATATAAAGGTATATACAATTTAAATTACCAAATCAAACAATAATTTGAAGGAATTTTATAATGTAAACTTTTAGAAAAAAATAATTTAAAAAATATTCACCATCTAATATATTTCAACTTGTGGAGCAATTTGAATTTGCTTATTATGCTATCTTCAAGTAGGCGCTATTCAAAGGATAAAATCTAAGAGTAACTGTGTTTAAAAGGGCATTGAAGGAGCATGACCAGATGTCCCAGGCATTATGTGTAGTTTCCGCAAGAGCCTGCAGCATGGAAAAAGAGTTTCACTGATCAGAAATCTGAAGGTTGGGCAAGCAAATATGGTGAACGCTATGAGCAATTGTGCCCTTCTACTAGCATAGTGTCTTTGAGATGATGCACTAATAAGTTTGGTTGATATGGACATCAGTAGACCGTGTCACAGAATCTGTCATATGCACACCAGTGAACTGGCTCTTCAAGCATGTCCCTGGACAGAAGGTTTGATTCATTCCCGCTGCAACACCAAGGAGACTGGCTTTGATTGGGGAAGAGTGGGAATAACTCCATTCTCCATTGGGATCAGCACAGAGATGAATTCTCCATTCTGAAGCACATACAGAATTAGAGGACGCTATGAGCAGCTTCAAGAACTCCCTGAAAAGAGGGGGAGAGAAGGGAACACTGACCGAGCAATGGGAAATAGTGGCGGCCGGCAGTAGTGCAAAGAGATCCTCAGACTGGCAAAGACTCTACAGGACTTGGGAGCATCCTGTGGTTCTGAAATTGTGAGGTATTCTGGGATTTCATTTACCCCTGGAACCCCAGAATTAGGTTATACTTAGTAAAATTGTGAAACCAGCAGTTTCTTCTTTCAGGTTCTACAGGTATTTACACCTTTAACATAGATTTTACATTAAAGCCAGTAATGTTGGGTTTAATTTTTTCTTCCAAAATTAAATATTATCTCTAACATGGTCCAGTCACTTCAGACATTGACCAAAACAAAGCCACAACATCATTTATGGGGCTTTTCTTAGTGTTACTTCACAGACTCACAGGCCTTGGTATGTTTTATGATTAAAATCTAATAATTTTTCTCCATTGCTTTCTAATTGTTCCCACACCACAGAATACAGCAAGAAGCTGAATCTTAAGAATGAGTCTTTCTATAAGGTGTCTTAATAATTAAGAATAAGATATTTGGTTAGTAGTCCTTCTATGATGAAAAGAGACTGAGAAAATTAAAGATTGAAAAAATAGCTTAATATAAGAAAATATCATTTCTAATGATCTTCTCAGTTATGGACTTTAGGACTAAAAGTTATTGACAAACTAAACTTTCAAATACTGAATCCTTAAGCTCCAAAGCAATAAGAAGCCTAATAGCTTTAAAGATCTCAAAAAGGTCTTTTGCCCATGATGTATGCAGCAAAATAAAGTAAAAACAAAAATATAGATCTGCCCATCTAAATGGATGAAACATATACAGTGAAGTTGTAGTATCTGATGCCAGATATTGATTAGTGAGAACATAACGAATTGTATGATCTATAAGACCATAATCCTGCTATTCATCTGCCTTTCAGGTCATAATCACATCCACTTCAAAAAGCTAAGCCAAATAGCAAGAGTTCTTCAATTGACTTCAAATTATTGAAATTATATACAAATTAATGTTTGCAATTATCCTATGAAAATTGAACCCTTTTAAATACCTGGCATCAGACTGACTATAAGACAGAAACACCATCTTCTCTGTACTGATCAACTGTGTACAAATAAAAACATTATCATGTCCTGATTTTATAAGGTGCATCTACATTTGTTATCTGCCCCACCAGCACAGGTGTTAAAAATAAACTTTAATACTGATAATGTTCCCATAATCCTGCTACCAAAGGATAACTTTTATTTACTGCCCTGGAAGATTCCCAATACTAGTAGGTTATCAATATATGCAAGTACCTATTACTACAAAGGTAAAAGTGTACTTTATCATTAATTTATAGTATCCACTAAATGGGAAATTTAGTGTTGCTTTTATGAATTTCATAGGCCTTCTGGTCTAGCTCTGTTCCTTTTAGCAGGAACATACCCCAAACCATGCCAGCTAAAGGAACATCTATTGTTTAAAAGGTTTGTAAAAGTACGGCTCATTGCGACTCTTTTAAATGTTAACAATATAAGTTTTCTTTCTCTCCTTTTCATACTCTTATTCTCTCCTGCTCATCTACCTCACCTCTGAGTCTGAAATCAAAAAACCCAGCAACAAAAAACATCAGAATTCTATGTAAAAAATCCTTTATTGGCATCACATTTTTCGTCTAAAAGTTCAAATTTTCATTTAAAAAATTTCCATACTTTGTCTCATCACTTAACCTCAGAATAAAATAATCTGATACTGCTTGATTGTTGTATTATTTATAACTTGTATTGCCTCAATTTTTTTTCTCTTTCTGGAATACAGATTCACTTATAGGTGATTTAGTAATATTTCACCTTTCTGTCATTAAAATGGGATTCCCAAAGTCTCCTATAACAACCAATTAGTAGGACAGTAATATCCACTGTGGAAATTCTCCCCTAGATCTCTTTTCCTGAAGTTTAGACAGTTTTTATTTATTTATTTATTTAATTTATTTAATTAATGTATTTATTTTTCACATCTTTATTGGAGTATAATTGCTTTACAATGATGTGTTAGTTTCTGCTTCATAACAAAGAGAATCAGCTATATGTATACATATATCCCCATGTCTCCTCCCTCTTGCGTTTTCCTCCCACCCTCCCTATCCCACCCCTCTAGGTGGTCACAAAGCACTGAGCTGATCTCCCTGTGCTATGCGGCTGCTTCCCACTAGCTATCTATTTTACAATTGGTAGTATATATATGCCCATGCCACTCTCTCACTTCATCTCAGCTTACCCTTCCCCCTCCCCGTGTCCTCAAGTCTATTCTCTACATCTGCGTCTGTTCCTGTCCTGCCCCACATTCTTCAGAACTACTTTTTGTTTTTAGATTCCATATATATGTGTTAGCATACAGTATTTGTTTTTCTCTTTCTGACTTACTTCACTCTGTATGACAGATTCTAGGTCCAACCACCTCACTACAAATAACTCAATTTCATTTCTTTTTATGGCTGAGTAATATTCCATTGTATATATGTGCCACATCTTCTTTATCCATTCATCTATCAATGGACAGTTAGGTTGCTTCCATGTCTTGACTATTGTAAATAGAACTGCAATGAACATTGTGGTACATGACTCTTTTTGAATTATGGTTTTCTCAGGGTATATGTCCAGTAGTGGGATAGCTGGGTCATATGGTAGTTCTATTTTTAGTTTTTTTGGAACCTCCATACTGTTCTCCATAGTGGCTGTACAAGTTTATATTCCCACCAACAGTGCAAGAGGGTTCCCTTTTCTCCACACCCTCTCCAGCATTTATTGTTTGTAGATTTTTTGTTGATGGCCATTCTGACTGGTGTGAGGTGATACCTCATTGTAGTTTTGATTTGCATTTTTCTAATGATTAGTGATTTTGAGCATCCTTTCATGTGTTTGTTGGAATCTGTATATCTTCTTTGGAGAAATGTCTGTTTAGGTCTTCTGCCCATTTTTGGATTGGGTTGTTTGTTTTTTTCATATCGAGCTGCATGAGCTTGTAAATTTTGGAGATTAATCCTTTGTCAGTTGCTTCATTTTCAAATATTTTCTCCCATTCTGAGGGTTGTCTTTTTGTCTTGTTTACAGTTTCCTTTGCTGTGCAAAAGATTTTAAGTTTCATTAGGTCCCATTTGTTTATTTTTGTTTTTATTTCCATTTCTTTAAGAGGTGGGTCAAAAAGGACCTTGCTGTCATTTATGTCATAGAGTGTTCTTCCTATGTTTTCCTCTAGGAGTTTTATAGTGTCTGGCCTTACACATAGGTCTTTAATCCATTTTGAGTTTATTTTTGTGTATGGTGTTAGGGAGTGTTCTAATTTCATTCTTTTACATGTAGCTGTCCAGTTTTCCCAGCACCACTTATTGAAGAGGCTGTCTTTTCTCCATTGTATATTCTTGCCTCTTTTATCAAAGATAAGGTGACCATATGTGCATGGGTTTATCTCTGGGCTTTCTATTCTGTTCCATTAGACAGTTTATTTATTTGTTAGTTTATTTATTTATTTATTTACTTGCTTATGTGCAGATATAAGCAAGTGGTTGTAATAGGAAAACTCCATACTTTTGAAGATCAACAAGATTACAATAAGTCAATTTTTAACTTTACCTCATTTTTAGTCACTTTACACAGCTCCTAGCCTAGTTCTTTTTTTTTTTTTGCGGTACGCGGGCCTCCTACCGTTGTGGCCTCTCCCTGGAGCACAGGCTCCGGATGCGCAGGCCCAGCGGCCATGGCTCATGGGCCCAGCCGCTCCGCAGCATGTGGGATCTTCCCGGACCAGGGCACGAACCCGTGTCCTGTTCGTGCCCCTGCATCGGCAGGCAGACTCATAACCACTGCGCCACCAGGGAAGCCCTAGCCTAGTTCTTTTTAAAAATCTTGCATATTATGGAGCTTAACATCAGAAAAAATATTTTAATGAGTGTACCATACTATGAGAGTACTGCTTCCAGATTTCTGACAATGAGTTCCTCATTTTGTATTATGGATTAATATGAAAATAATGTTTCTGTTTTTACTTTTTGTGTATTATAAAATTAATTGTAGTGTAACATTTTATTTGATAGCATATAAACTCTTACTTGCATTATTATTGGTGGCCAAAATTTTCTCTTGGCAATTTAGAGATACGAAATACAAGTTAAGCCAATAAGATATAATATAGGAGGGGCTTCCCTGGTGGCGCAGTGGTTGAGAGTCCGCCTGCCGATGCAGGGGACACAGGTTCGTGCCCCGGTCCGGGAAGATCCCACATGCCGCAGAGCGGCTGGGCCCGTGAGCCATGGCCGCTGAGCCTGCACGTCCGGAGCCTGTGCTCTGCAACGGGAGAGGCCATAACAGTGAGAGGCCCGCGTACCGCAAAAAAAAAAAAAAAAAAAAAAAAAAAAAAAAGATATAATATAGGAGAAAATATACTAATGATCATTAAATTAGAAAAATAAAATGATATCTTGGGTTTTTAGTGATGTGTAATAAGCCAAGTAAATATCTAAAATAATCATGGGTCTTTAAACTGAAACACCTAAAAGAAGTTAGAAGGTAAGAAAATATTTCATATTTCACTTATTGACAGATAAAAGGACATACGCTTTGACGTGTCATTTATTGACAGAGAAAGGAACATAAGCTCCATAAGAGTAAGAATTTTGTCTAATTTGTTCACTGATATATTCCCCAGTACTCAGAACACTGTTTGACACTTGGCACTTACTCAACAAATAGGTGTTGAATAAAAGGTAAGCATATTTTTCTAATGTAACATTTTCTGCCATCCCTCCCACTCTCTTGCTTTGCTCTCTCAGCACTTGTATATTGGATTTATCTTATTCTAATTTTTTGATCTCTGAGCTTCTTCCATCTTTCTCTTCCACCTAGATAGCTATTCTTCACTCTTTAGGTTTCAGTTTTATATAGTCATTACCTTAGAGGAACCTTTTCTGACCCAACACACCAGAGTAGTTTCCTTCTATTTCTTGTTCCCATATCATTTTGATTTCCCTTTCAGTGAAATTCCTTGGGTTAGCAATTTCTACTTTAAAGCTGGTGCTCCTCAACTAGACTGTAAGTTCCATGAAGGAATGTATGCCTGGCCAATTTTTTGTTCTAACTCTACAGCCAAATGCCTGGAATATGGTGGGTGTTCAACTAAATAGAGGAAGGATGGAAGGGAAAAAGAAAGGAAGGAAGATAAAAATCTCACACTTATCTTTTTAGGCTCCTGTGAATACGTGTTCTGTTGTTGCTGTTTGGGAAGATAGCTGTCATAATTCAGGGAGCCAAATTACTAGCCCTGTTGTAGAAATCACCAGTAGGTTCCCAAACAAGCAGAAGAAATTCAACTTAGAATAAAAGCAAAATGTAAACAATTTAACTTCTTTAGAATTTCATTGGTAAGGGGATATTATGTAGCCCACTAAAATTGGCATACAATAGGGTTCTGAAACACATGAGAAAATAGCTAATACAAAAACACAAACAAAAAAGCAAAAAACAAAAACCAGGAAAACAAAACTACATACATAAATTATTCCCCAGCCCTCTGCTCATCTAAATCTCGGCTGTTGCCACACACCCAGTTGAAGCTCGACCAGTACCTTCTCATTCCATCATTCCACACAAATATCTAGAGCAGTCTGACTCTTTGGGACTAATGAAAAACTTGTGATTTTTTTAAAGCTATCAGACTGTGTCATCTGCGCCAATTTAGATGCACTGCCCCATGCCACTGATGCATTTATTAATTCTCACGGTCTCTTTTTTGTCAGGTGACAAACTCAAGAATTATTTTGACTTGCCTTGCAAGGTGGCTCAGAACTAATGGTATAGTGGAGGTGTAATCCACCATAAAAATATGTAAAATGTACAAAAGGAGATTCAAATGTATATGATGCTTCAGAGTTTGGAATAAATTTTGGCTTTTCAGAAAAATATTTACCAGAAAT